>NC_135497.1:308686577-308986577 GCF_052857255.1 Amblyomma americanum | reverse complement strand
AGTTCAGGGCTTCAAAGGCTGCTGCTGACATTCTGGCGATAAGAAGGAGAGCTGCCTCGAGAATATAATAGGTGACCATCCAGGAAGAACTGAAGCTTTGTTCTTGAAGAGAAGGAAAGCACCGGCAGAGTACGAGAGGGACGAGAAGTTGTCCACAGACGAGGCGGTGACGGTGACGTCGAATCACGTGAAGCTGTATCCGCTCCTTTATCGGAGATTGACATCATGAGAATCCTACTTCACATAGCGTAACAGAGCGCAACCTCCCAATTTCGGGCTGCTGGCTATTTACCCCAAATATCAGGTGGGGTGATGTTTAGCGGTACTGTATTTTATAGGAGTCCGATTAAAATGTTCAATTTTCTTATCTGTATTTATTTCCACTTCTCAAAGTAAACAAAAGGGTTACAATAGAACTCTTAGAACAATAACTGAAATAATGAACTGTTTCCGTAATACATCGCCCGGCCGCTAGCGTACCGTGTCCGAAGCGAAAACTGCTGCAGTACTTTGCCGAGCGACAGCATGCTATCTCTGTGCAGCTCCCCTCGGCGGATCTTTTGGCGTGACGTGGGCGGTGTCGAGAGCGCATCAGCTACTGTCATACGGCCTAGAAGAGGGGCACTGCAGAGAATCTGGGCGAGTGATGACTCTTCATTACAAAACTTCTCTTCACTTAATGCTCTGTCCACTCTGCGTGGCGTACTCAGTCTTTCTTGTAGCATCTTTTAATGCAGTTGAATTCGTTTTATTCGCTTCTTAGGAGTGAACAATCCCCAAAGAACAAAGGTGCATAGGCGCTCTCAAAGCGCCTGTAGCTAGTTAATGTGAATGACGACACCACTGGTGCATTCCTTTGATTTAATACAAGACAATACTATGGGAAATGTATCCGGAACACCAATATAAAAAAAAAATATTATAAAAATAAAATCTAAACGCCCGCCAGCTCTCTCCGTGGCTGCCCGGCACCAGCCGAAAGCTCCGAGGATGCGCATGAACTTGAGGTCCGGCGGCCTGCGTAGGCGAGAAAAGATAATGAGGGTGGCAAATCAGAGAGAGACACAGACTGCAGTCACTAAAATATCGTGTTCAACGCACCAATCTCTTCGCCAGTGACCTCTGTGGTGCATATGATATTAAAATCGAAGGTCGGAGAGGTAGTTCGGGCCAGTGTGAGGCATTCTCAGAAATGCTGGCTGCTCCTTCAATGACACTCAATCGCAATGCGACATCTGAAGAACTTTCGCCAGTCACAGACTAGGACACTGCCCTTTGTGCTGGCATGCAACGAAAGTATTTGCTGCTGTGTGAGCACATTTGTTCTTTTGCATGTCCTAATTATATATGCTTGCAGCCGTGTTAGCATTATGGAAAAACCAGTCACCTCTTCAAAAAGACAAGCTCACGCTTGCAAATGTTGCACGCCTTCTGCATATTCCATTTTCTGAAGCCCTGTCGTTTCGGACTCTCAACATATGCAAAACCGGTGCTTGTATGAGCTCTTCGTACGTAAAAAGGGCACTGAACACGCATCCTACTTCTGTTCTTTGCAAAAACCGTTTTGTTGCGTTTTCTGGCTATTTTTTATCTTTGTTCAGCAAGAAAAGACGCTTCTCTTGCCGAGAAAATTGCAACTGAAAATTTCCCCGCCGTTCGATTCAGACTCGTGACGTCAACACTGAAATGGCGCTGCGATCACCCTCTGAAAGTGAATGGTGATGTTCCCTAGCCTCAGAGTTATGCGCGTAAATAATTGTATCAAAACGTCACAGATTCCTGCATCAAGGACCGGGGGTGGCGCCAGCTGTGACCTTTATTATATTTCCTTGCCATCGAGAGGAGGGCAGCGAAGTTCTCGTCGTAACAAACTCGCAACAGGAGAGCCGGAACTCTTCCAACGGGTGAACGCCGCTGCTGGTAGCTGAGAGGCTGGACCCGAAGCTGGAAGAACAGTATCGAATCACGTGGACGCCGGGCCACGCGGGACTGGATGGGACGAAAGAGGAAACGCCTTAGCTCGAGCGTTAACCAACCCAGCGGGATTTTACCAATCGTCCGATCAGTGCCCACCCTTTACCTTCGTGCGCTCGGCCTTCTGTTACGGCGAACGACTCGAGGCCTAGCGGCTTAACCGCGGGATTTATCCTGCCCCTCACAAAAAGCTCAACACTCAACACGGCATAGCTATCACTCCTTCAAACAAACACATTCCGATACCTACATACACCAAGATGTACCCACTAACATATCGTGACCTCCGCGCCTGGTGCGCCGACGTAGGTCCCACATTCTTCCACGTCGGATGGGGGTGCGTGTGCAAACACCAACACTTAAAGACAACTAGCACATCATTTAAGCGGTGTGAGGCACCGGCGATACCCTGCATGGACAAGAAGCGCTCGTTCAGCAAGGAAGTCGATTAGCCATCTCCAGTGGACTCCTCGAATAAGGAAGCCAACCACTCGACCACTCGAACGAGAAACACATTTTTTTCTCCTCCTCTGTGAGTAATTCAGCCTCTTTTCATTATAGCACACTAATTTATCATGAAAGGTCAATATTAGTCTGCCTTTAGTGGCGCCTTAGCAATATTCGTCTGTACGCCAGGACTTACGTATTCAGTGGGCGCTGATTTCGAAACAAAGACATGCATTCACGCAATACATGTGATATTCACTGTTAAAGTGAATCCGCCAGTTAGAAGTGACAGTTCTAGATGACTCGTATGTCACTTTCTACACTAGTGTTGCGCGTGTAATTACTTAAGATATCAGGAAGGAACGTGTCGCAGTGCACGGCGAGTTTATTCCGGATATTATGTGGTAGTCACGGCATATTAGAGCATTCTGTTTGCGAAGCGCGACATGAAGTCGAGCCGCATGGCAAGACGTACTCCGGAGCTTCTCACAAGAATTATGAAAATACTTTGCTTTTAGGTGCCACGTCAAGCTTGAATTTGTTTTTATGTACAGATCATTCCATTATCGATTTCACTTGAGTTCTTACGCATATACTTGGACACGTTTCCGGATGACTACAACATAGCCCCCATCACATATAGCACCAAAAGTTGCTGCTGACATCCAAAATCCGTAGGGAAAATGCACGAGCAGGATGAAGTGGACACTGTTTGGAAAGGAATATACCGTCTTAGTACCACCACTATAGAAAGGGGCGGAGTAAATAAGCGGGACATCCGCTGGCGTCTGTGTAGGCCTTCCTCCATTTTTAGTAGAAAGAGCTACCTCCCGTGAAGAAATTAATCAACGCACATTGTTACGATGAATACTGCGGTGGTTAGCAGGACAGCGTTCGCAGTTTTTAAGTCTTACAACGTCCTTTTATTTCTTCATACACATCCTGTCTATGCAGCACTATGCAACAACGCCTGCTTGAATGCATATTCAACAACAACAGGGACGCAGTTTTGCAGTTATAAGCGTGATGAAGCTCCATAAAGCAAATCTTTCCTCAATAATATAACGTAATAGCGTTTGTTTAGGAATTCGTGCTTCACGGACATCCACGTTTGCTTCGTTCTGCTCGATATGAAAAAAAAAAATAGGTGGGAGAAAAATTTATCTTGCACAAAATAGTCTTCTGAATGTTGCATGGCGTGTACCACCAAATTTCATCCCGTTTCACCGACCATATTGCGCCACGAAAATGCACATAGACTACCGTCAAGGATGACATTTTTCGTTGTTTTGTCAGGTGAACAACTACAAAGGGCCATACACAAGAAATCCGAAGTCAAAGCCCACTCCAACAAATGTTTGGAAACAGTTTCTGTGGGAGCGAATACTGTGTAACGTGATCATTGGGCTTGTTGCCTCTAGTTGTCCAACACATGCGCGTATTTCTAAAGATGCAAATCAATCAGTGTACGAACTCTAAGGAGCGCAGGTGCGCCTCCGCGCTGCCGCGATGAAGCAACATGTAACCCACCTCGTTACAAGGACTTGAGATGTGTGCGGCCCATTTCGTTGAATGCTTCCTATGAAACAGATACTGCATGTTTGTGCTGCCAAAGTAGAAAATCTCGAAAAAGCACTTATTCTTCGATTCTTATAACATAGCGACGTAACGTCGGCCAAAGCGCGACCCACTACACTCCAGCAGCGTACAACGGCGCTCGACCACCAGCGTGTTCGGCGGCTTCCGGCGCGCTTCTACGGCGCCCAGCACGGAATCATGGCGGAAGAATAACCGGGTGCGGAATGGAAGCAATGGAAGCAATGGAACAGTCTCTATTCCGCGCCGACCGCGCCAGCTGCTGCTGGCCTGACCACACCGCCTTTCTTGTCCACGGTACTGAGCGGCTTCGAAAATCCACTACAGATGGTGTAAGGCCGCGCTTCATCAACGCGTACATTTTTTTTATTTCCTTAGCTTGCGGTCACTCCGAGCTCGCCCCTACCCGCGTGCCCCCACCCCCACGCAAGCAGTGGCAAACGCGCAGGAGGCACTGGCTGCTTGACAGCACCGCTGCGACGGCCGAAGACACCTGGCTTTGATAAGCGCACCAAGAAAGCATGCGAGGCGCGCACAACGAGCACGTAATGCCGCTTGGTCTTGGGCAGCATTCCCACCGCGGAAGATTGGGAACAACTTCGCATTCCGCGATGGACCCTTTTTTTGTCATTCTAGATGGCACCGAAGCGTCGCGGTTCTCCACCGTCTGACATTCTGCGGCGAGCCAGTGGATCAGTGGTCCCGCAAATTAGATAAAAAAAGTTTCATCCTTCGAGAGGCTACACGCGGGTGCGACAGGGAAGGGGAAAGCATCAAGCAATAAGGGTGAGAACTCCCCCCCCCCCCCTGGGGAGAGGGTTTTCAGAATGTTTTCTGTATGTTTCTTTTTCTTTTTAGCCAAGCCCCGTGCTCGAAGTTGGGTCCAACCTTCAGGGGCTGTGGCTACCTCCATTGGTTATCGAATCTTAAGGCGGCCCTCGAAATATGACCGCCCTAACTTATTTGTTAGCAAAAACTTTAAAATTGCATGCAAAATCATTGGAGGGCAGTCCTGTCTAGTTGAGCTAGTGGCTCCGAGCAGTGGCACGTAATTCTACAGACCTAGACTCTAACCTCGGGTCGATGAGTAAGGTTTTGTCGAGTTTCTCTGTGTGAGAATTGTTTTTGTCAATTACAGCTTGACTGTCTGTGTAACTCAACTTGTAACGCAGTTTGCCCTTGTACATCCTGTAAATATATTTTCTCTTTGTCTCCATCTGGCATCAATCATCGTCTGCTCCTTCAACACCGTGGAATTCACGTTTGGAGAGGTCCTGTACCTTTCCGAAGAAACGCAAAGAGCCATCTTGAATTTACTGATGGCATGTCGGGCGTTGTGCGCATGCGCTTCTCCAGGCGCAGACGCTGCGCCGTGTCAGAGTGGTTGCACTGTAGGCACGCCAAATTTGCGTTTGGCGCGGCGTTGCCTACTGGACGTGACCGACCACTGCCGGTGCTCACCCGCCCGCAGATAACGTCGGAGCATAAGCAATCATTTAGAATCGCTACGAAAAACAGTAAAAAACCAGGAAAATACATTGGGGAAACGCTGAGTGTGCAAAACACGGACAAGCGCACAAGAACATGGAGACACGAGTGTTTTGCTGTCCAAGTCCTTCTTTGTCCATGTTCTTGGCAATGCATGAACTCGCCCAAGCAGTCTGTGCTGCTGAGTTTAGATTTGAGAAAGGAGGCAGACTACCACCTTGAGCACGCGTCCTTCATGAGGAAACAATCGTCCAAACTTCAGTGTGCGTGAATGTGGCAGCGCCGTAGGTAAGAGAGATGTGAATCCTATTTGCAATTACAGTGGGAATATTTTTCTTTTGCTTTAACTCTCACTAAGCCGTCTTTTTTTCTACACTATGGAGAAACTTTCTTACCAAGTGACCTGCGCCAACTAATCATGAAGTAAGATCAGCAACCTGCTCCGCCGTTCGTTGGGAAAGCGAATGCTGTATGACATCCTTGGTCATACCATAACTAAGTGTGCTCGTTACCCTTTAGATAATGAGCGAATGGAGATCCCAGAAGAGATGAGAAATGTCCGGCATCCTGTTCGGAGGTTAGGGCCGCTGGGCGGAGGTTTCTGCCAAATTCTTTCTATGTGCGCACACTTAGCTGCAGTCAGGCATAAAGGGCCGTCACTATAAATTATAGACCTGCATTTGGTCTTTCATAACTTTTGAATTCGTGCTCCGATAAGGACCGATACTTCCGTGAAGATGAGGTGCAGCGTCGTCTGCAACTGTACCGAACCGTAGACGTGTCAATATAACTACCAAGAAATTCTGTATGCCTTAATTCTGCCCTCTTTTTCGTGAGCGATTTTTTTTAGCACGGAAGCAGTATTCCGATGGGTAAACTCCGAGCAAGATCTTGCGATGTTTGTGGGTTTTGTGCCAAGTGAAAGAAGCAAATGAAAATAAATGAAATAAATATCCGCGCTTGGGATTCGGTACCCGCGGCGGAGAGAACACATCAGCTTCGCTGGCCGCTGCACGAAAGTACTAGGCTATCGCCACAACCGACTACACCTGGCGTTCAACCACAACACACTTGCGCGCTGTGCACTGCACATTGTCGTCTTCATCAACTTCCATCTGCGGCGCGATGATACAAAAATAATTCTGCCGTCATCATCGTCTTTATCATTCCGGCAATTCTGCTTCCGGACGTGTATAAAATTTAGGCAGAAGTTCGCTCATTTTTTTTTGTCACGCACATAGGACCTATTGATTCGATTACGTGCGCCGAATCTCTCTGAAAGCGTAATAAGAGGAGATTATGGTTGGTAATGTACGTAATAAGGGAAACAAAAGAAGCCGAACATTTTGTTCCTGCTCGTATACCAGTGTAGAGCTCGACTTCCAGCGGCCATCGTGACATCATCACTATCATCCCAACTACGGTCCACTGCGGGACACACGCCTCTCCCTCTCTCACCTATCTGAGACTAACCTGCGCCAGCCGCGGCCACTCTGTGCTCGCAAACTTAATATTCTGATCAGTCCACATGCTTTGCCACATGCAGCTACGTTTGCCTTCACTTGGAATGAACTCCCTCGCCCGAAGAGACCTCGAGTTTTTACGGATAAAGGTGTAATAGATTTGCACAAGCCAGTTAGCAGCAGCAGTTTAGAGGGTAAAGCAGATGCCGTATAATGCGCGACGCGTTAGGTGAACACAACCGCTGCGTACTTCCCAGCGAGACATAAGTGCCCACTGACCCGATGAGCCAGTTATGCGCGTTTTCTTTCCCCAAAACCAACGGAGGGTTTAGTCTGGGAAAGAGACATCACTGGAAACTAGACTATTTTCTTCGTTCAAGCGGGCCTTGGAGTCCGTGAAATGTGCCAGCAACTCGATCACACCGAAGAGCGCGAACAGAAGACGGTCGACTATGCACTTGAGCGTATAGACGCCAAAACGGTCCTTTGAGACGCATAAACGGGAAGTCGCCTGCGAACCTCCTAAACGGCTTTCCGCTTCCGACCTCTCAGCTGCTAATACCAATAAACTTTCGCTGATAAACGCGCTAAGCCGGTAATCTTAGATCTAATATTTTTTTCGCTCTCCGTTCATAACTAGTTCTTCTTGAACTAGGATACCATTATCGGGCGTTTGTTCCCTAACCCACTCTACTCTGCTCTCGGCCCAAAAATAGAGAATGCTGGGCGGGTTGGTTAAAGTTCATAATGAAAAGGCGGCGCTTGTCTGTGTCGCTCTGTCAGCCTTCCGTTTCTCCTTCACGCTACTTTTCATCAAAAATTCTCCCCGTCATTGAACATTCCCCTATTATTTTACTTTCCAAAGCTCGTTGAGCTGTCCTTAACTTCAAGCCTTTTCATTAGCCTCCATGTTTCCGCAGCAGCGGTCACTACTGCCAAGATATTACTGTTGCATCAGTTTCTCTCGAGGGAAGCTGGTAAACTGCTATTCATTACCTCTGAGCATTTCCAAATAGACCTCAGCCGTTTTTTTTCTTTCCTGTTACCCTCTAATGGCCCGGATCTGCAGTTACTACATGCCCTTGTCATTGATAAAGGGTCCGTATTATCATCCTCATCATCATCCCCATCTTCGTCATCATCAGCCTGACTACGCCCACTGTAGGGCAAAGGCCTCTCCCACGTCTCTCCAATTAATCCGGTCCTTTGCCAGCTGTGCCCGCCATATGCCCACAAGCTTCTTAATCTCATCCGCCTACCTAACTTTCTTCCGCCAACTGCTACGCTTGTTTACTCTTGGAGCCCACTCCGTTACGCTTAAGGGCACAGGGTAAGCCCTATACTTCCCATGCATTTTAGGCCATGTTGAGGTACATGTTTCTCACTAACTAATAACAGTAGCCTAATAATACATATATCATTGCCAAATTTTGTGCTCTTTTTACTGAACTAGAATATTTAAAATGTGTTGAAAATTCGATTTTTAATAAAATTTTTTCCGGTAGTACACAAGTCTGGCCTTTCTTTGCGCATTTCAAAATTCATAACAGAATAACTGCTCAGTGAAATTGCTTAATTCTAGTTCAGTAGTTGGCAACACTTATGTAGATGATTGCAAAAAAAAAATCAGCCGTCTGTCTTGAAAGGCATTGGAAATAATGGTACCTTTGTAAGAAAAAACACTGTTTTGAGATAATAGAGCGTAAAGAGAAAAAAGATGTGAAAAACCATTTTTTATTCGCAGAAACGCCTCCATAGTAATTGGTTTATAGCCCCCTGCTTCGTAGTCACTGTTGCCGTCATTTTTTCGCTTTTCGGCGTGTCGTTTTGACTGTCGGGCCTCTTTTGTAAGCTGTCGTGTTGCTCGGTCCACAAAGTACATGCGCTTATGGTCAGCTTCCCTCAGCCACTTGATGGTGTTGCTCCCTGGGTTCAATCCACACGCCTTCAAAACGTTGGCCCGTGCGATGCTACCATCATTAAATGAAAGAACAGCATCCAGTGTTGCCATCCGTAGGGTCCGAAGCCTAACAAACACATTCTTTGGCGCGCGTTCCCAAACAACATGGTTGAACGACTCATTTGCATTTTGAGTTCGCCCATGCAGGCACTTCTCTAGGAGCTCAGCCTTCGATAGCTCCCTATAAATGGGTTTGATAGCCTCCAAGACAGATGCAGGCAAACTCTCCTTGTGGAAAAATGGCTTGCCCTCTGACTGACTTCTGTTGAAGGCACACCACGTATCAGGTCCCTTTGGGCAAAGTCCATGGCATGGGTCATCGTCTGTGGCCGATAAGTGGAAGAAGGTTGCCCAAACGGCCTTTCGCATTTCATCCAGGTTTCCTACATTTCTTCTGATGGCCAAACCATAGTACGTCTGGAGCATGTCTATCACTGCATCAGTCAGTCGGCCTCGGCCCGAGAGGCTCTTTCCATCAGAGAGTTTTCCTGCTTTGTTTCCTTTTTTTAACCTTCGTAACCTTGTGCCCATCCTTTTTTGCACGTGCCCTATGCACTCAACCTTGGATATTTCAACGGAATCACCATATGGCATTTGTGCCTTCACAGCCATAAAAGCCTTGCTGTCACCATCCCCAAGGTATTTGACGTATCGAACGCCGTGAAGCTCCTCACTCCTGCCGAAAATTTTCAGTGCTCCTGCGACTTTCATTCCACCGCTGGTGCCTTGGTAGTTGCTTTGGCACACCTCTCTATGAAGGGGGTCACTGTTTGTACCCTTGATGCTGCACTTTGGACAACGTTTAGACAAAACCTCCACATCCAGCACTTTCCCAGAGTCTACACTGGTCGCAGAGACTATGCCGTTATTGGAAGTATGGCCTCGCTTCTGCCAGCTTCCATCAAGAGCAACTGCGATGTCTTTATCCCCCTCATTCAGCTGCACAGCTTCGTCAGCTGCCCTTTTCATCGACTCCTGAGCAGCAGCTTCGATGTGACCTAGAAGCTCTTGATTGTATTTCGCAAACTTTGTCGGCGGCTTAGGAAGGTTTAGCATAGCACAGAGTATATTTCCTGCAGCCATTCCCTTACCAATGGACCTCAAGGCATACACTAACCTGAGGTTGGCTTCATAGAGGCCAGAAGTAGTTTTCTTCGACGTCTCAAATCGTTGTGCGGCACTACACACTTCACAGTCCAAACTGTAAACGCTTGCAACACCTACCCGTTTTGTCACAATTTCGATGAGCTCAACACTTCCACCGCACTCTCTGCACACACAAATCTGTGTAATTGCGGCACAAATGCCGTCCATGTCCATTAAGGCATATTGGCTGCTGCTCTGTAGCACATCCTCTTCCAGGAAGCACAGAGAAAATCTTGAAAGCTTCGATGTCGAGGAGCTGGCGCGTTCGGCGTTCGGGATCTCATTCGGTCGTGGACATCCTTTTGCTTTTTCACGATGAGCGTAGCGGTTGCCGTGAAATTCACGCCTGACGAAGGCCTTCTTTGCCCTGGGCATCTCAACTTATCAGCAGCAACCAACACCGGCACAATTTACAATACTGATCGAAAGGGATAGCACTCGGACGCAGCTGCATGAAGGTTGCAGAAACGTGGAAAAAACGTGCAAAGCGTCTCAGGATTGTCTTGGCTAAAAAAGAGGAGCTGTACAACAGTTGCCAGACAATTTTTTATATGTAGCTGATTTTAGACAAGTTTTGAAATCAGGTGGTGGACTTTTTGGTTGAAACAATTGACGTTAATCCTGAAAGGGGGCGTGGCCGCTCACTACTTGGTTTCGGAAAAAGCGTTTTTCAGCCGTAAATATGGCTTTCTGAGGAAAGTGCGATCATGGAACATGTGTAGAAAGAATTGAACTTCTAAAATTCCAAAAGAAAAAAAAAGCGATTTTTTTCTAATTTTACCTTACCCTGTGCCCTTAAGGACCAGCGGTTATCTTGCCGTAAGTAGTACGTGCCCTGCCCAAGCCCATTTCTTCTTGATTTCGACTAGGTTGTCATAAACCCGCGTTTGTTCCCTCACCCACTCTGCCCGCTTCCGGTCACTTAACGTTACACCTGTCATTTTACTTTCCATGGCTCGCTGTGCTGTCCTTAATTTTTCCTGAACCCATTTCGTTAGCCTCCACGTTTCTGCCCCTAGGTGAGTGCCGGTAAGATACAGCTGTTGTATGCTTTTCTTTTGAGAGAGGCTGGTAAACTGCCATTCATGACCTGAGAGAAACTTTCATATGCGCTCCACCCCATTTTTATTCTTTGAGTTATTTCACTCTCATGATTCGGATCAGCGGTCAGTACCTGCCCTAAGTAGTGCTTTACCACTTCCAGCACCACGGTACCAATTGTGAACTGCTGTTTCCTTGCTAGGCTGTTGAACATTACTTTAGTTTTCTGTATGTTAATTTTTAGACCCACAGTTTTGGTCTGCCTGTCTAACTCATTGATCGTGCTATGCAATTCATCTCCTGAGTGACTCAGCAGGGCAATGTAATCAGCGAAACAAGTATTATGTAGGCATTCTTCATTAAGTCTTATCCCTAACTGTTATCAATTGAGGGCTCGGAATACCTCCTGTAAACAAGCGGTGAATGGCATTGGCGAGACCGTGTCCCCTTGCCTGACGCCCTTCCTTATTAAAATTCTATTGCTGACGTCATGGAGGACTATTGAAGCTATGGTAGCCCCAAATCTGCATTTAACAGCCTCCTTGACATATAGTTATTTGCCAGTGGGCCGCAAACACTTTGCATGGAAGTACGGCGATCTCCCTCACCCTTGCCATTCTGAAATCAGGCGTGTCTCAATGGACATCAAAGCCGCATATCACCTCGGCTAACTTGGGCCCCTCCTGGACCCCTGAGGACGCGGAACGAACAAGGAGCAGTGTGCTGGAGTTTGGGACACGCCACTCACCGAGGCGACTGGCAGGGGCAGCAGCAGCAGCGCGGCCGGACCCCCTTCCAGATCGAGCTGCAGGGCCATCATCACGAAGGCGATGGCAACCTGGGTGGTGCCTTGGGAGTCACCACCGCACAGGGTGGCATGCACGGAGCGTAAGCCAAATGCCTTGCTCCATTGGCAACGGCTTCCACGACTGCTCCGTTGGCTGCACTCGAGAAAACGTCCGCAATAATTTCCAATAAACAAAAAAGGCACACTGAATTTCGGTTCTTAAAGCCACAGACAAAAAAAATTCGTGCATCAAAAGTGGATCTTTAATAAAGATGAATCATCGTTACCATCATCAGCCTCACTATGGCTACTGCCGGACAAACACCTTTCTCATATCTTTCCAATTAATCCTGTCCTGTTCCAGCCGCGGCCACCTTGTCTCCACATCTGCCCACATAGTTTTCTGCCAGGATTATAAAAGCATGCATGAAAACATCTGCCCACATAGTTTTCTTACAGGATGATAAAAGCATACATGGAAATCGGTAATTATCAAAACTGCTGATCGATGAAGTGGTGTTTACAAGGAAGGAAACGAAAGCGCTGACGATAAGTTATCGAATTTAGGGCACCTCTCATTGTTCTTAATTGCGCTATTTTATATGATCTCACGTGACACCTCGACATTTCAAATAAGGTTTAGTGCTAAACCGTGGCTGCACAAATGCTTCTGCTGAAATGTTAAGTGAACAAAACTGCTATTTCACCACCAAGTAGATAAGTAAAGAAGAAATACTTAGTCGCATACACGACCGATGTGCATACACTCGCAACTCTTTATCGCCGTTCATGTCCACAATAAGAAATGGCCTAACGCTTTCACGTCATTAGTTCATCTCTGATAATTTGATTTGCTTTCACAAATACGGAATTTCATTTTTACAATATTCATAATGTGCACGTATTTACAATACCACATCACCGCCCAACTCTGGCAACATTTCCTAAAAGGAACTCAACTCCGGAAAAATGACTCGTCTGGCACAACTGAGTGACACAAAGATGTAAGTCACTTCTTTTTCCGTGGTGTCACTTTCGCTTCGTGCTGTGCTTCGGTGTATATACGTTGTGGTGTGAAATTCACGGAGCTGCGTGAAGGCGAATGAATATAGCGTATAACCAGCTCATTCTAACTGGACTAACCAACTACACAGATAAGCATGCCAAAATTCTCGCCCTGTGGACAGAGACTTCAGGATTGCAGTACGGGCAGCGATAGTTCAACGTCAATATAAAATCCCTTCGCAGGGAGCATGACCTGGTGGGACCACTGCACATGGCTTGCTGGCGCCTCCATGAATGATGTCATAATCTGTGGGCAGAACTTACTCTTTTCTACAGGCTTCAAGTTCCTTTGTTATACCAAACTGACTCCGCGCAGATATTGATTTTCGGCTTTTCTCGACCGCTTGATTGCTGAAACAAGGCATTTCTCTGCGGTTGCCGCTTTACAGCAGCATAAAATTATGTCATGGGAAACAGTGAAATGGCCGGGCTAGCTATCAAGCTGCGTAAACCACGCTTTCACTCCGAGAATTCTGGAACCACGCTTTGACGCTTCCTGTTAGTGCCTAGACACGTCGTCTTTAGATCATTGGGCAATAGGTGGAAGAAATGGTCTCGATAGTTTTATCATGCCCAAGCATTCAGGAATAGTTTCGCGCACGTGCTGATTTACACGGACCAATCTACTTTTGCATGCCGATTCGCCATTTCTGCCCGATGACCAATATCTCCGAACTGCGTGAATCCGGAGAGGTCGAGGAGGGCAAAGTGCGCGGGTACTTTGATGCGTCCTTTGAGCAGGTTCCAAAAAAGCGCGTTTTAAAAAAAAGTCGGCAGATACATTTAGGACTGCTTACGTGTGAGAAGGAACAAGACCGCCCGCTCACTTCGTAACCCGATGCCACGCACCTCGCAATTATACCTCAAGATTGCTCTACGTAGTCGCCGCCGTGATGCCACTGCACGTACACCTTCCTGTCTGCGCGCTAACTTCGTGAAGGAAGTCGCCGCCGTACTGCAACTCGCGCCCCTCTCCCCACGAGCTACCGCACGAGCTGCCGTCACCAAAAGGTCATTCTCAAGACGACATTCATTAATCCCTGCGAGTCCTCATCCACTCCTGGCGCAGTGGAGCAGCGATTAATCGGTGGGCCAGTGCCCTGAATGGCAGGTGCTTCCAACCTTAGGTTTGTACGATCTAGGTTGCTCTTCCCGGCCAACCTTGCACGACCAATCATCAACACACACACACACACACAACACACACACACACGCACACACACACCCGCGTGTGCGCGCGTACAGGGCACTTGGAGTTCACTTGATTGGTTGTGCAAGGTAGGTTGCACGGGAAGAGCAACCTAGACCATACGAACCCAAGGTTGGCAGCACATGCCATCGCAATCGCACACACACACACACATACACACAAACGCACACACATACACACACACAAACACGGACGCGCGCACGCGCGCGCGCATATGCACTCCCACACACAGAGGCGGGTTTTCGTTCAATGGGACAAGCAAGGGTGAAAACTATGCGTGGGAGCTATAGGCGGGCGGGGAGGGTGAGGAATCAAGTTGAATATATTGCATAGGCTTTCGTCAACGTGCAGCGTCGCTGTGACGTCGGGCTCCTGTCAGTGAGCTACTGTCGGTATCCTGTCAACAGCAAGCTGCTAGCTTTTCCTCATCATGCAAGACATGCTACACTTTAGTAACTATGTCCTGCAAAAAGATTACGAGTACCGAGAAGCCGGTTCCTTGCCATAGGCATGAAAACAGAACTCTGCGTTGCCCCGTACTGTTTCACGCAATAGAACACCACCTGGCTAGTTTTGAACTATGGCTGATGGACCTGCATAAAGACATGCTGAACCTTCTGAACACTCGTTCTGATTGAAGGCATCATATGCAGGACTCGGGGAAGCAGCTTACAGGAAAATTCACTAAGTTTACCAAAGCAACTCTGCAGAGTAGAACGCTCGAGAGCCAACTCACCGAGCAGGTCGCTGTAGGGACGGCTGACGGCTGTGCCCGGCTGGGTGCATGTCTGCAAAGGCCCTTCACTGAGCTTCAGCGCCTCCTCGCCTTGACCGCGGCGGTGGTGGTAGTCACTAGCAGTATCTGCTCCGATGGGACTGGTGAGGCGACGGACCGAGGTGACGAAGGGCTTGGCGAGCTCGGCGGCCAGTGGATGCCTGGATGGCCGCGTAGTACACACTGCGATGATCCGGCAGCTCCAACGGCAGCAGTCAGCTCCTTTTCCTACATCGTTCTCCATCGCGAGGAGGAGCCCGGAACCGCTCTGGTGGAGCTGAGCATAAGACCAGTAGGGAAGGTCTGGGTGGACGCACATAGCTTGAAGATGCATCGTATCGTGAAGGAATGGTTCTGAAGGAAAGATGGCGTGCGTTCGTTGTCTCGCGCCGCTCGAGCAGAAGGCGCGAGAAGAACGAATACCTCGAGAGCTTCTTTTTTTGCCTTTCCGTTCGTTCTGCGCGTGCACAGGGACACATGTCGGAAATATTTCGGACGCTCTGAGCACGCGATTAATTCCTTGGCCGGCATGTATTTCACGTCTACAATCGCGAAACCTGGGAGCCCGTCACGTACGCGGGCTTCTGATCGGGCACAATGGAACGGAGACGATCAAAGAAAAAAACTGAAATGGATACTGCGGGACATCAGTGGGAATTCCGCGAAAAACTTGAGATGGCGATGTCAGTGCACGTTAAAGATCCCCAAGTGGTCGAAATTGAAGGGCATCTCTTTCTTCCTTTGGTCTTTCACTCCCTTCTTTATTTCTTCCCTTATGGCGCGGTTCAGGTGTCCAGAGATATATGAGACTGATACTGCGCCATTTCCTTTCCCTCAAAACCAAATATTTTTATTATTATTGTTTTCTGTGGTAGCGGAATAATAATATTTGATTTTTGGGGAAAGCAAACGACGCAATATCTGTCTCTTATATCGGCGGAAACCTGAACCGCGTCGTAAGGGAAGCGATAAAGGAGGGAGAGAAAGAAAGGAAGAGGTGACTTAGTGGAGGGCTCCGGAATAATTTTAACAACCTAGGGATCTTTAACATGCACTGACATCGCACAGCTTGCGCGCCTAAGCGTTTTGCCTCCACAAAAACGCAGCCGCCCCGGCTGGGTTCGAACCCGGGAACTTCAGATCAGTAGCCGAGCGCCCTAACCACTGGGCCACCGCGGTGTGTAGCGCTAAATTTCATTTTTACAGTGGATCCTGGAGGAAGATCAACAGGAGGAAGAAGTAGTAGGCAAAGTAGGTCCCTCTTTCGAGGTTAGGACTCCTTCCCGTTCGGTCGTTCGGTACGAGCGACAAGTGGTTCTAGTTAAGTTGTGTTTGCGGCTACCTTCATGATTGCATTAATGCAAATGGTTGGTTGCCTTGTTAACTGTATATAAAATTTTACCGCATGTCCAAAAAGTGGGCTTTGTTCTATTCCTGCTACTTCATGATCTCTTTAATTTATTTAAATCATTGAGAAAATTTTTCTCAAATTCAGATTTCGCCTCGCCGTCTCACGCCTTTTGTTCTCCGCGCAACTACTTCCTTGGCATTCACCACTGTGCCTTGGCCAATTCACCCGCGTGGATATGTGCCAAGTTTGCTGAGGTAAAAAAAGAAGATATCAGAGGCAGAAGGAGAGGTGTAAGTACAGAGAAGGATGGCAAGTTTCTCCTTAAATGTTCTTTTCTATCTTTCTGATCAAGACTGCGATAGATGGTAGGGCTAGTTAAAAAAACGATGCTGCTGATTCGACTCATGAGAAAATGGAACTTTATTTTGGGTGCGCGGTACTACCAGCAGTCGATTTCATATACCAAGTTGTTAGATATGTGTGTACCGCGACAGCTGAAGAGAGTGGCCGGACCTGAAAATTCCAGAAACAGATGTTCTCGTGTCCCTCTTCTCCCCGGTGCATATAATCTCTCTAATAGCGAAGCAAGAACTACAGGGGCACAACTTGGGCCAGAGGGCGCTGCGAACGCCAGTGAACAGCGCCCTCTCCGAGCGCCTCCTCGTAATTGATCAGGCAAGGCGACGGGCTTCGCCACTGACTTGTGTGCGTCTGCGGCACACGCACGTGGAGGAAACTAGTTTTGCGGGTGCGTGCTCGTTCTTTCTGGCTCACGTTTCGGCGCCGTTGTGAGAGGAGCTTGCTTCGCGCACGCTATCCTCTCTTCGCTCGTTCGTGGACGCCGTTGCGAGAGAACAGCGCGCCCATTCGATGGTTTTGCTCGCGCTTTGACACTTCTGCAAAAATTTTGCGCGCCCTCTCGTGCTTTATAGCGGGAGCAGCTCGTGTGCGCGGCGTGAAGCCAATAGTTCAAAAGGGCGCTGTTTTCGTCACGCGTAGTTTAGTGTCCAAAGTACATAGCCACGTGGTGTACGAAGTTAAAACTGAAAGTAAACCCAACCTTTGAACAAAACTGCGGCACGAATGTGTCTCGCGTTTTTTTCTTCGTGTCTTCAAATTGTGCTAGCTCAGCTCGACCTGCTTGCTTTTGCCGTGCCTGCTGGTGACATGTTTCTGCTACCTTTTGTAGCGTGAGCTACACTGGCCGAGGTTGAGCAGTTTTGCGTGGCTCCTGGAGAGCCATTATTTGCGTGAGCGAGGAGCAGTGACGTCACACGGTGCAAAGCTAGCGCTCCGGAACCGCCGCCTACGCGAACGCCTCTCCGGTCATAGCCGCGGCAGACGCACTGGCGCCGGCGCGCGCCCAGCTGTGCGCCTCCGTTGCGCAGTAGCCATGTGTGACGCCACGCCGGAACTGCTTGATCGCGCCTCTCATTTAGTGCGCATGCGCAGAGGTATCAGTGGGGGTATACATATAGAGGGTCGTTTGCCAGTGTGGTATAGCCATGGAGAAGGAGAGCGAAATTGCCGCCCAGCGGCAATTGATGCTCAGCGGCTTAGCGTAGCCCACGCTACGTATATCCTGGCATAGCCGAGGTAAGCCACTGCTAATTTTTTCTTTATCCTTTCCGCGGTGTTTGAATGGCTTTGGCGTTAGCCTGCTCACCCCAGTGTCACAGGTAGAATCGCCCTGCATTTAAATTTGTGCGAAATTAGAAAGCGCATTTCGCGATGTCAATGCGCATTAATGAATCCTGTTCTGTTGAGGTTTGAGAGTTTTAGCATTGGCGTGCGGCTGATACTACCAATATGGTAACGCATACGCCGTTCCTACCGGTTTCACGCTTGCCTGGCCTCTTCTTCCGCATGGTCGTATTTACAGCAGATGGCGTATTTACCATACATAATCTAAAAATAATATCGGTCAATCCGGAGTCCTTCGAAAATGGCTTTGCGCACAATCTATGTACAGCCTTGGGACGTTAAACTCCCAAACCACTGGCACGACTTAATTCTGATGCGCCTCGACGAGGCACGTAGCACTATTGCGCGGCCGCCCGAATTCTACAGTCCCTGGTCTGTAATCTGCAGACCCACACTGCTACCGCGTGTGGACGCAGAGACACCAGGCTAGTTCACATGTGAAATCGTGTCTGCCATCTTCGCCTTCGTAGCTGTATGCGCTGCCACTTCACACGGTGCCGGCCGAGTAAGTTCACATATATTAAGGGCCCGCCAGCACTATTGCCTGTGGCGCAGGGGATGGATCCATAGTACCATTTTTTCATCAATACTGCAGCGTCCGATACTGCACCGGTACCTCGCTTTGAACGATTCCGGCCACCTGGGCAATTTCTGTTGACAGCACCCACGGCAGTAAGCAAAACCGTCATTTCATGGAAGCCCACAAATCAAGCAAGACGCTTCCCCGCCTTTAGGCAACCACGGTGCCTCGTGTCCCTTCGATCTCCGCGTAAAAACTGCCCACCGGTGGACATAATTGGTGCTCAGCAGTCGTCAGGCTCTGCTCGCATCCGCCGCGCCCGCGAGGAGACGGGTGCGAGCAGCACGCGGAGAGAAAGCGTGCGCAGCACGCGAGCACGGCCAGTCAGCGCCGCGGCGCTGTCGCGCCCCATCGACGCTTAAGAATTCCGCCGCTACGGGAGGAGCACGGCGCTGTCGTCGCCGAAACCCGCCGCTTTGTAGAAACAAAAGCGCTCCCTCAATATTAAGCATCCTCGTCATCCATCATCCATATCCTTTTATGCCCTGAGGCAATAAACGTCGCTTTAAAAAACTTCCAATAATTCAACCTCTAGATTTATCGTAGCAGTGAACAGCCATCGAGAAAACAACGGTGGGTAAATAGTCGCAAAGGGATTATAGGTTGTTAAAGGAATGAAGAGACGACTAGTGCCTTCGTTTGATTGAGTAAATTAAATCACTAATATAGACTGTAATATCAAATATATAAAATGCAAATTTCCACCGGCTCCCTCCATGGCGGCTCAGGGCCGCCTGAAAGCCTTCGGATGTCCACAAGCTTGATACTGACCAGTCTGCGTAGTAGGCGAGAAAGGCGTGAATTAAGGTGGTGAATCAAAGTGGAAGAGCAGGGCTGCAGTCACTAAGAAACCGTGTTCAACGCAGCAAATTACTTACGAGTGAGCTCTCAGGCCCATGCGGTGTTTTTCTAAGCGAGACATTGCATCAGGTATAATTCCAGTCACAGTGAGACACCCTCTATAAGTTCGGGAGCCAAAAATATACGATGTGATGCGACAAATCAGCGTTAGCAGTGCTATTTGTGCTTGCACTTACCACCTCTGTTTCGACTTCCATTTGGGTTTTGTAGCTTCTTCTAGGGAGGGGGACTTTTCTGAGAGTGCAGGTGGGTGGAAAAGCATTGGTGCATTTTTATCACTTCGTGCCCGAAGATTCACCAACCGGGTGGAGCTTCCTAATGGTTGTGTGTAAAGGCCTTCTAGAGAATTTAAGTCCATAGGTTGTGGGTGTAGGGTAGTAGATAGGTGATGCATTTTACAAATAGACGACCGAAGGTGCACCTGGGGGTGTTTATGGAGGGTGAAAGCCTTCTAGAGAAGGAGGTGGATATTTAAATGTGGTGGTGGTTGTAAACATTTATTATTTACAAAGAGGTGTTTGGGCCCAGGCCCTATGGCCCAGGTCCTCACAAATATAGGTGGAGTACCTATTCCGGAGCCCCAATGGCGTCTAGAGCCGCTCGCGCCCTGGCGACCAAGGTCCGTTGGGACTGCAGGTCATGGCAGTTGAGCAGCGCCGTCTCACGTATGAGAAGGGCCGGATGATGCCTCAGCGAAGAGCTGAGGCATCATTTCTTTTTGTCTTTTGTTTCGTCTCGCGGATGGCAACTAATGATTCGTTGCAACTATGTCTGATTATTTTGGAAGCGGATCACGAGATTTAGTTGCAATGAACGCAATAAAGGAAGGCAGCAAAAATAACCAAACAATTTAGGGCGACAGCCGAACCATTAATGTGTTCAGCAGCGCTGCCCTCGTCCATAGCGGCGGGCGTAGTACGTCCTGTATTACCGCGAGTGTTACGTGAAACGTGATAGCACGGCGGGGGCGGATGCTGTGCTAGAACACAATCATGATTTACCTATGGTCACGAGGTGAAACCTGCTCCCCGGTTTGTGTGAAGCTTGTGTGAAGCTGGACAATAAAAAAGTGCGTGCACATGCCATTTCGGAAATATGAAAACTGCTGATCGATGACATGGAGTTCATGAGGAATGGTACCCAAGTGCTGATGAATATTGAATGTAGAGCACCTCTAATTGGCCTTAATTGCACTATCAGGCATCTTTTACAATTACATGTGCACACTTCTGAGAACTAATTCTTGATCTGAAAACGTGCATGAAGAAAAGAGCGGCCCTCTGACTCACCACCAGTTGTAAAAAATAGTAATGGTCACTGGAACCAAGGATCACAGGAGACGTTTTCTTAATATTTGGTGTTAATGAATGGCGGATTAATAATGCAATTCTTTAGTTGTATGAAGGATATTTATTAGGAAACACAAAAAAGCAAACCATGCCGAATGTGGGATCCGAGCACGCGACCTCCTAATTTCGTGTCCGGTGCTTTACCTACTGAGTTACGGTGATGGTTCTCAAACCATCTGCTTTCGGGGGTATTTATGTGTAGTGTAGTCGAACCTTGAGAGTGTTCAGCATCGCCACCCTCATCCATAGGAACGGAAGTAGTAAGTCCGGTATTACCGCGATTGCCACGTGAAACGTGATAGAACGGTGAGGGAGGGGGAAGCTGTGCGAGAACCCTTTTATGCTACCTATAGCATCAAGACTGCCAGAACCAGGCCCTCGTTAGGTTACTGACCAGAAAAAGGAAGGGAATACCGGGGCTCGTTATGTCATGCATGAAGAAGCCAGGCAATAGACTGACATCACACTTGATGTCATTGCAAGGGTCCACGCTGATTGGCCAGAATGCTGCTGACTTATTGGTCTGAACACAATTATGACAGCAGTGGCCCCCCTCTTCGTACTAGGACTTTTTTCTGCTCCTTCACTATCTGTCCAAACTAAGCCCCGCAGTATGTATATATAGGGATCATCTCCTACCATGCATTACCGTGCGTGACTCATCTCTACACCTCGCCCCACTCAACTCCCACCCCTATCCATTACGCCACGTAACTCGTGACTGCACCTGGCTACTACAACACTCTCTGGAAAAAGGCACCTCTCCCCAGAGTTAATAAACGGCATGGGAATCTCCAAACCCTGTAGCTGTAGCTGAAATTTGCAGTGCCACTGTGCGAAACCTGTTGTAAACTTTCTTCATTTGCGCGTATCTGTGTAATGTCCCCCCTCTTCGAAATGAGGGTAGGCCACAGCTATCAGAAGCCTGTCGTCAGGATTAACAGCGAGCTGGTAGCTTTTGCTCCACAAGCAAAACATGCTACGGCCATGTCTCTATGTCCTGCAAAGGCTTATGGGTATCGAGGAGCTGTGTCCAAGCAGGAGGGGGAAACAAAAATTGATAGACACACTTAAGTCTGCCTAATTGTGGGAATGCGAAATCATTACAGTCCTTGCTGTCCCTGGACGCTTTGATACCCACCGATACACACAAGCGCGAGCCTATAATACAACCCGGAACGCTGTACAATAAATGGTTGCATCACAATTTTGGTACGAAAATTGTTTTCTCAGTAAAATAAATGGGGCAGCAACTGTCGCACACCTCAACCGAGCCTGAAGGGAAAAGTTAAAGTCTGGGAAAGCATACTATTAAAGGTGCGTATGTGGTCGGTTCGAATCACTGTCGCAAGGTAGCCTCCAACTTTACCAGCACCTGTAAGGTACACGCAATATGAAATCGTATGACACCACCGGGAAAGCTGTACTCGAATCGGTAGCTTCACAATCATGCACGAATGTAATCGGGAAAACTGGCGCCACGTTGAGGTCGACCAGTGGGAAGTATATGCAGAACGATATGTATATGATTCTCTGAAACGTTGGATCCTGGCTTGAAGTGTTGCATTCTACGGCCACTTGATAACGTCACCCATTTTTTTTACAATCACTTTTATTTGCAGCACCATCATAAAGCGCACACACTAGCACATTCCGGCGGCTTTAATCATAAGTAAGCTAGTAATGCTGGCGCATTAAGAACTGTGTTGCCCACCAACGATGCTCGCAGTGGATCCCTAACTACCTAATCACCCTGTAGGTCGTTGGGGGACCGCTGACGGCTGCGCTCTACCAGCGGCTTGTGAGCAGCTCAGGTGTCGGATCGAGGAGACGAAGTGATTGGCAAGCTGTGCGACCGATGGCTGCCCAGATGACTGCGTGACACGGATTGCACTCTTCTCGCAGCTCTCATGGCACCAGTTCGCTCTTTGTCCGAGATTGTCCTGCATCGCAAACTGTAATCGGGAACCACTCTGATTTAGCTGACAAAAGGGTGGACCGGGACGGCCTGGGTGGACGCACATAGCTTGGCGATGCATCATGAAGAAATGGTTCTGGACAAAAGATGCCGGGCGTTCGATGTCTCGCGCGGACTTGATGTTGTTGTTGTTGTTGTTGGCCTCATAAAATGGGACATATCCACAAGGGGGATTGGCCATAGCCAGGCTCGAGGCATTATTTTTTCCTCCTCATTGGATTCGCGCGTGCTCAAGAAAACATGTCGCTAATATTTCGTAGCCCCATTTGCACGCGCGTAATTTCAGTGTACGGATGTTTTAGACGGGTACATTTGTGGAACCCGAGCACCCGTCACGTCTGCGATATTTTGTATGGGCACAATGAAAGATGGCAGAGAAGTTAGAATGTCGTTCCTGCAAGGTTTAGAAAAAGATGACAACGCATTCGAACTAAGAAAATCTCGCAAGAAAACAGGAGTCTCCGTGAGAGCTTTGGCAAGCACTATAACCGCAAAGGAAAGGCAGCTCCTTGTTTACTGTTGCGAGGAGCTACATGATGTTATGTGCTAGCACAACATTCTAGCTTTTTTCGGGAGCTCGGACATTAATTAAGAAGTGGTAGACACAGAGGATGAATACGGTGGGTATGAGGAAGGCGAGAAAATAGTTTTGTTTACAGACAGTGAATGAGTGAGTGAGTAAAAGTTTATTGAAGATGATGGTGGATAGAGTGCTTGTGGGTGAGCAGCCAGTTCAGGGCTTCAAAGGCTGCTGCTGACATTCTGGCGATAAGAAGGAGAGCTGCCTCGAGAATATAATAGGTGACCATCCAGGAAGAACTGAAGCTTTGTTCTTGAAGAGAAGGAAAGCACCGGCAGAGTACGAGAGGGACGAGAAGTTGTCCACAGACGAGGCGGTGACGGTGACGTCGAATCACGTGAAGCTGTATCCGCTCCTTTATCGGAGATTGACATCATGAGAATCGTACTTCACATAGCGTAACAGAGCGCAACCTCCCAATTTCGGGCAGCTGGCTATTTACCCCAAATATCAGGTGGGGTGATGTTTAGCGGTGCTGTATTTTATAGGAGTCCGATTAAAATGTTCAATTTTCTTATCTGTATTTATTTCCACTTCTCAAAGTAAACAAAAGGGTTACAATAGAACTCTTAGAACAATAACTGAAATAATGAACTGTTTCCGTAATACATCGCCCGGCCGCTAGCGTACCGTGTCCGAAGCGAAAACTGCTGCAGTACTTTGCCGAGCGACAGCATGCTATCTCTGTGCAGCTCCCCTCGGCGGATCTTTTGGCGTGACGTGGGCGGTGTCGAGAGAGCATCAGCTACTGTCATACGGCCTAGAAGAGGGGCACTGCAGAGAATCTGGGCGAGTGATGACTCTTCATTACAAAACTTCTCTTCACTTAATGCTCTGTCCACTCTGCGTGGCGTACTCGGTCTTTCTTGTAGCATCTTTTAATGCAGTTGAATTCGTTTTATTCGCTTCTTAGGAGTGAGCAATCCCCAAAGAACAAAGGTGCATAGGCGCTCTCAAAGCGCCTGTAGCTAGTTAATGTGAATGACGACACCACTGGTGCATTCCTTTGATTTAATACAAGACAATACTATGGGAAATGTATCCGGAACACCAATATAAAATAATATTATAAAAATAAAATCTAAACGCCCGCCAGCTCTCTCCGTGGCTGCCCGGCACCAGCCGAAAGCTCCGAGGATGCGCATGAACTTGAGGTCCGGCGGCCTGCGTAGGCGAGAAAAGATAATGAGGGTGGCAAATCAGAGAGAGACACAGACTGCAGTCACTAAAATATCGTGTTCAACGCACCAATCTCTTCGCCAGTGACCTCTGTGGTGCATATGATATTAAAATCGAAGGTCGGAGAGGTAGTTCGGGCCAGTGTGAGGCATTCTCAGAAATGCTGGCTGCTCCTTCAATGACACTCAATCGCAATGCGACATCTGAAGAACTTTCGCCAGTCACAGACTAGGACACTGCCCTTTGTGCTGGCATGCAACGAAAGTATTTGCTGCTGTGTGAGCACATTTGTTCTTTTGCATGTCCTAATTATATATGCTTGCAGCCGTGTTAGCATTATGGAAAAACCAGTCACCTCTTCAAAAAGACAAGCTCACGCTTGCAAATGTTGCACGCCTTCTGCATATTCCATTTTCTGAAGCCCTGTCGTTTCGGACTCTCAACATATGCAAAACCGGTGCTTGTATGAGCTCTTCGTACGTAAAAAGGGCACTGAACACGCATCCTACTTCTGTTCTTTGCAAAAACCGTTTTGTTGCGTTTTCTGGCTATTTTTTATCTTTGTTCAGCAAGAAAAGACGCTTCTCTTGCCGAGAAAATTGCAACTGAAAATTTCCCCGCCGTTCGATTCAGACTCGTGACGTCAACACTGAAATGGCGCTGCGATCACCCTCTGAAAGTGAATGGTGATGTTCCCTAGCCTCAGAGTTATGCGCGTAAATAATTGTATCAAAACGTCACAGATTCCTGCATCAAGGACCGGGGGTGGCGCCAGCTGTGACCTTTATTATATTTCCTTGCCATCGAGAGGAGGGCAGCGAAGTTCTCGTCGTAACAAACTCGCAACAGGAGAGCCGGAACTCTTCCAACGGGTGAACGCCGCTGCTGGTAGCTGAGAGGCTGGACCCGAAGCTGGAAGAACAGTATCGAATCACGTGGACGCCGGGCCACGCGGGACTGGATGGGACGAAAGAGGAAACGCCTTAGCTCGAGCGTTAACCAACCCAGCGGGATTTTACCAATCGTCCGATCAGTGCCCACCCTTTACCTTCGTGCGCTCGGCCTTCTGTTACGGCGAACGACTCGAGGCCTAGCGGCTTAACCGCGGGATTTATCCTGCCCCTCACAAAAAGCTCAACACTCAACACGGCATAGCTATCACTCCTTCAAACAAACACATTCCGATACCTACATACACCAAGATGTACCCACTAACATATCGTGACCTCCGCGCCTGGTGCGCCGACGTAGGTCCCACATTCTTCCACGTCGGATGGGGGTGCGTGTGCAAACACCAACACTTAAAGACAACTAGCACATCATTTAAGCGGTGTGAGGCACCGGCGATACCCTGCATGGACAAGAAGCGCTCGTTCAGCAAGGAAGTCGATTAGCCATCTCCAGTGGACTCCTCGAATAAGGAAGCCAACCACTCGACCACTCGAACGAGAAACACATTTTTTTCTCCTCCTCTGTGAGTAATTCAGCCTCTTTTCATTATAGCACACTAATTTATCATGAAAGGTCAATATTAGTCTGCCTTTAGTGGCGCCTTAGCAATATTCGTCTGTACGCCAGGACTTACGTATTCAGTGGGCGCTGATTTCGAAACAAAGACATGCATTCACGCAATACATGTGATATTCACTGTTAAAGTGAATCCGCCAGTTAGAAGTGACAGTTCTAGATGACTCGTATGTCACTTTCTACACTAGTGTTGCGCGTGTAATTACTTAAGATATCAGGAAGGAACGTGTCGCAGTGCACGGCGAGTTTATTCCGGATATTATGTGGTAGTCACGGCATATTAGAGCATTCTGTTTGCGAAGCGCGACATGAAGTCGAGCCGCATGGCAAGACGTACTCCGGAGCTTCTCACAAGAATTATGAAAATACTTTGCTTTTAGGTGCCACGTCAAGCTTGAATTTGTTTTTATGTACAGATCATTCCATTATCGATTTCACTTGAGTTCTTACGCATATACTTGGACACGTTTCCGGATGACTACAACATAGCCCCCATCACATATAGCACCAAAAGTTGCTGCTGACATCCAAAATCCGTAGGGAAAATGCACGAGCAGGATGAAGTGGACACTGTTTGGAAAGGAATATACCGTCTTAGTACCACCACTATAGAAAGGGGCGGAGTAAATAAGCGGGACATCCGCTGGCGTCTGTGTAGGCCTTCCTCCATTTTTAGTAGAAAGAGCTACCTCCCGTGAAGAAATTAATCAACGCACATTGTTACGACGAATACTGCGGTGGTTAGCAGGACAGCGTTCGCAGTTTTTAAGTCTTACAACGTCCTTTTATTTCTTCATACACATCCTGTCTATGCAGCACTATGCAACAACGCCTGCTTGAATGCATATTCAACAACAACAGGGACGCAGTTTTGCAGTTATAAGCGTGATGAAGCTCCATAAAGCAAATCTTTCCTCAATAATATAACGTAATAGCGTTTGTTTAGGAATTCGTGCTTCACGGACATCCACGTTTGCTTCGTTCTGCTCGATATGAAAAAAAAAATAGGTGGGAGAAAAATTTATCTTGCACAAAATAGTCTTCTGAATGTTGCATGGCGTGTACCACCAAATTTCATCCCGTTTCACCGACCATATTGCGCCACGAAAATGCACATAGACTACCGTCAAGGATGACATTTTTCGTTGTTTTGTCAGGTGAACAACTACAAAGGGCCATACACAAGAAATCCGAAGTCAAAGCCCACTCCAACAAATGTTTGGAAACAGTTTCTGTGGGAGCGAATACTGTGTAACGTGATCATTGGGCTTGTTGCCTCTAGTTGTCCAACACATGCGCGTATTTCTAAAGATGCAAATCAATCAGTGTACGAACTCTAAGGAGCGCAGGTGCGCCTCCGCGCTGCCGCGATGAAGCAACATGTAACCCACCTCGTTACAAGGACTTGAGATGTGTGCGGCCCATTTCGTTGAATGCTTCCTATGAAACAGATACTGCATGTTTGTGCTGCCAAAGTAGAAAATCTCGAAAAAGCACTTATTCTTCGATTCTTATAACATAGCGACGTAACGTCGGCCAAAGCGCGACCCACTACACTCCAGCAGCGTACAACGGCGCTCGACCACCAGCGTGTTCGGCGGCTTCCGGCGCGCTTTTACGGCGCCCAGCACGGAATCATGGCGGAAGAATAACCGGGTGCGGAATGGAAGCAATGGAAGCAATGGAACAGTCTCTATTCCGCGCCGACCGCGCCAGCTGCTGCTGGCCTGACCACACCGCCTTTCTTGTCCACGGTACTGAGCGGCTTCGAAAATCCACTACAGATGGTGTAAGGCCGCGCTTCATCAACGCGTACATTTTTTTTATTTCCTTAGCTTGCGGTCACTCCGAGCTCGCCCCTACCCGCGTGCCCCCACCCCCACGCAAGCAGTGGCAAACGCGCAGGAGGCACTGGCTGCTTGACAGCACCGCTGCGACGGCCGAAGACACCTGGCTTTGATAAGCGCACCAAGAAAGCATGCGAGGCGCGCACAACGAGCACGTAATGCCGCTTGGTCTTGGGCAGCATTCCCACCGCGGAAGATTGGGAACAACTTCGCATTCCGCGATGGACCCTTTTTTTGTCATTCTAGATGGCACCGAAGCGTCGCGGTTCTCCACCGTCTGACATTCTGCGGCGAGCCAGTGGATCAGTGGTCCCGCAAATTAGATAAAAAAAGTTTCATCCTTCGAGAGGCTACACGCGGGTGCGACAGGGAAGGGGAAAGCATCAAGCAATAAGGGTGAGAACTCCCCCCCCCCCCCTGGGGAGAGGGTTTTCAGAATGTTTTCTGTATGTTTCTTTTTCTTTTTAGCCAAGCCCCGTGCTCGAAGTTGGGTCCAACCTTCAGGGGCTGTGGCTACCTCCATTGGTTATCGAATCTTAAGGCGGCCCTCGAAATATGACCGCCCTAACTTATTTGTTAGCAAAAACTTTAAAATTGCATGCAAAATCATTGGAGGGCAGTCCTGTCTAGTTGAGCTAGTGGCTCCGAGCAGTGGCACGTAATTCTACAGACCTAGACTCTAACCTCGGGTCGATGAGTAAGGTTTTGTCGAGTTTCTCTGTGTGAGAATTGTTTTTGTCAATTACAGCTTGACTGTCTGTGTAACTCAACTTGTAACGCAGTTTGCCCTTGTACATCCTGTAAATATATTTTCTCTTTGTCTCCATCTGGCATCAATCATCGTCTGCTCCTTCAACACCGTGGAATTCACGTTTGGAGAGGTCCTGTACCTTTCCGAAGAAACGCAAAGAGCCATCTTGAATTTACTGATGGCATGTCGGGCGTTGTGCGCATGCGCTTCTCCAGGCGCAGACGCTGCGCCGTGTCAGAGTGGTTGCACTGTAGGCACGCCAAATTTGCGTTTGGCGCGGCGTTGCCTACTGGACGTGACCGACCACTGCCGGTGCTCACCCGCCCGCAGATAACGTCGGAGCATAAGCAATCATTTAGAATCGCTACGAAAAACAGTAAAAAACCAGGAAAATACATTGGGGAAACGCTGAGTGTGCAAAACACGGACAAGCGCACAAGAACATGGAGACACGAGTGTTTTGCTGTCCAAGTCCTTCTTTGTCCATGTTCTTGGCAATGCATGAACTCGCCCAAGCAGTCTGTGCTGCTGAGTTTAGATTTGAGAAAGGAGGCAGACTACCACCTTGAGCACGCGTCCTTCATGAGGAAACAATCGTCCAAACTTCAGTGTGCGTGAATGTGGCAGCGCCGTAGGTAAGAGAGATGTGAATCCTATTTGCAATTACAGTGGGAATATTTTTCTTTTGCTTTAACTCTCACTAAGCCGTCTTTTTTTCTACACTATGGAGAAACTTTCTTACCAAGTGACCTGCGCCAACTAATCATGAAGTAAGATCAGCAACCTGCTCCGCCGTTCGTTGGGAAAGCGAATGCTGTATGACATCCTTGGTCATACCATAACTAAGTGTGCTCGTTACCCTTTAGATAATGAGCGAATGGAGATCCCAGAAGAGATGAGAAATGTCCGGCATCCTGTTCGGAGGTTAGGGCCGCTGGGCGGAGGTTTCTGCCAAATTCTTTCTATGTGCGCACACTTAGCTGCAGTCAGGCATAAAGGGCCGTCACTATAAATTATAGACCTGCATTTGGTCTTTCATAACTTTTGAATTCGTGCTCCGATAAGGACCGATACTTCCGTGAAGATGAGGTGCAGCGTCGTCTGCAACTGTACCGAACCGTAGACGTGTCAATATAACTACCAAGAAATTCTGTATGCCTTAATTCTGCCCTCTTTTTCGTGAGCGATTTTTTTTAGCACGGAAGCAGTATTCCGATGGGTAAACTCCGAGCAAGATCTTGCGATGTTTGTGGGTTTTGTGCCAAGTGAAAGAAGCAAATGAAAATAAATGAAATAAATATCCGCGCTTGGGATTCGGTACCCGCGGCGGAGAGAACACATCAGCTTCGCTGGCCGCTGCACGAAAGTACTAGGCTATCGCCACAACCGACTACACCTGGCGTTCAACCACAACACACTTGCGCGCTGTGCACTGCACATTGTCGTCTTCATCAACTTCCATCTGCGGCGCGATGATACAAAAATAATTCTGCCGTCATCATCGTCTTTATCATTCCGGCAATTCTGCTTCCGGACGTGTATAAAATTTAGCCAGAAGTTCGCTCATTTTTTTTTGTCACGCACATAGGACCTATTGATTCGATTACGTGCGCCGAATCTCTCTGAAAGCGTAATAAGAGGAGATTATGGTTGGTAATGTACGTAATAAGGGAAACAAAAGAAGCCGAACATTTTGTTCCTGCTCGTATACCAGTGTAGAGCTCGACTTCCAGCGGCCATCGTGACATCATCACTATCATCCCAACTACGGTCCACTGCGGGACACACGCCTCTCCCTCTCTCACCTATCTGAGACTAACCTGCGCCAGCCGCGGCCACTCTGTGCTCGCAAACTTAATATTCTGATCAGTCCACATGCTTTGCCACATGCAGCTACGTTTGCCTTCACTTGGAATGAACTCCCTCGCCCGAAGAGACCTCGAGTTTTTACGGATAAAGGTGTAATAGATTTGCACAAGCCAGTTAGCAGCAGCAGTTTAGAGGGTAAAGCAGATGCCGTATAATGCGCGACGCGTTAGGTGAACACAACCGCTGCGTACTTCCCAGCGAGACATAAGTGCCCACTGACCCGATGAGCCAGTTATGCGCGTTTTCTTTCCCCAAAACCCACGGAGGGTTTAGTCTGGGAAAGAGACATCACTGGAAACTAGACTATTTTCTTCGTTCAAGCGGGCCTTGGAGTCCGTGAAATGTGCCAGCAACTCGATCACACCGAAGAGCGCGAACAGAAGACGGTCGACTATGCACTTGAGCGTATAGACGCCAAAACGGTCCTTTGAGACGCATAAACGGGAAGTCGCCTGCGAACCTCCTAAACGGCTTTCCGCTTCCGACCTCTCAGCTGCTAATACCAATAAACTTTCCCTGATAAACGCGCTAAGCCGGTAATCTTAGATCTAATATTTTTTTCGCTCTCCGTTCATAACTAGTTCTTCTTGAACTAGGATACCATTATCGGGCGTTTGTTCCCTAACCCACTCTACTCTGCTCTCGGCCCAAAAATAGAGAATGCTGGGCGGGTTGGTTAAAGTTCATAATGAAAAGGCGGCGCTTGTCTGTGTCGCTCTGTCAGCCTTCCGTTTTTCCTTCACGCTACTTTTCATCAAAAATTCTCCCAGTCATTGAACATTCCCCTATTATTTTACTTTCCAAAGCTCGTTGAGCTGTCCTTAACTTCAAGCCTTAGCCTCCATGTTAGCCTCCAACTTAGCCTCCATGTTTCCGCAGCAGCGGTCACTACTGCCAAGATATTACTGTTGCATCAGTTTCTCTCGAGGGAAGCTGGTAAACTGCTATTCATTACCTCCGAGCATTTCCAAATAGACCTCAGCCGTTTTTTTCTTTCCTGTTACCCTCTAATGGCCCGGATCTGCAGTCACTACATGCCCTTGTCATTGATAAAGGGTCCGTATTATCATCCTCATCATCATCCCCATCTTCGTCATCATCAGCCTGACTACGCCCACTGTAGGGCAAAGGCCTCTCCCACGTCTCTCCAATTAATCCGGTCCTTTGCCAGCTGTGCCCGCCATATGCCCACAAGCTTCTTAATCTCATCCGCCTACCTAACTTTCTTCCGCCAACTGCTACGCTTGTTTACTCTTGGAGCCCACTCCGTTACGCTTAAGGGCACAGGGTAAGCCCTATACTTCCCATGCATTTTAGGCCATGTTGAGGTACATGTTTCTCACTAACTAATAACAGTAGCCTAATAATACATATATCATTGCCAAATTTTGTGCTCTTTTTACTGAACTAGAATATTTAAAATGTGTTGAAAATTCGATTTTTAATAAAATTTTTTCCGGTAGTACACAAGTCTGGCCTTTCTTTGCGCATTTCAAAATTCATAACAGAATAACTGCTCAGTGAAATTGCTTAATTCTAGTTCAGTAGTTGGCAACACTTATGTAGATGATTGCGGAAAAAAATCAGCCGTCTGTCTTGAAAGGCATTGGAAATAATGGTACCTTTGTAAGAAAAAACACTGTTTTGAGATAATAGAGCGTAAAGAGAAAAAAGATGTGAAAAACTATTTTTTATTCGCATAAACGCCTCCATAGTAATTGGTTTAATAGCCCCCTGCTTCATAGTCACTGTCGCCGTCATTTTTTCGCTTTTCGGCTTGTCGTTTTGACTGTCGGGCCTCTTTTGTAAGCTGTCGTGTTGCTCGGTCCGCAAAGTACATGCGCTTATGGTCAGCTTCCCTCAGCCACTTGATGGTGTTGCTCCCTGGGTTCAATCCACACGCCTTCAAAACGTTGGCCCGTGTGATGCTACCATCATTAAATGAAAGAACAGCATCCAGTGTTGCCATCCGTAGGGTCCGAAGCCTAACAAACACATTCTTTGGCGCGCGTTCCAAACAACATGGTTGAACGACTCATTTGCATTTTGAGTTCGCCCATGCAGGCACTTCTCTAGGAGCTCAGCCTTCGATAGCTCCCTATAAATGGGTTTCATAGCCTCCAAGACAGATGCAGGCAAACTCTCCTTGTGGAAAAATGGGTTGCCCTCTGACTGACTTCTGTTGAAGGCACACCACGTATCAGGTCCCTTTGGGCAAAGTCCATGGCATGGGTCATCGTCTGTGGCCGATAAGTGGAAGAAGGTTGCCCAAACGGCCTTTCGCATTTCATCCAGGTTTCCTTCATTTCTTCTGATGGCCAAACCATAGTACGTCTGGAGCATGTCTATCACTGCATCAGTCAGTCGGCCTCGGCCCGAGAGGCTCTTTCCATCAGAGAGTTTTCCTGCTTTGTTTCCTTTTTTAGCCTTCGTAACCTTGTGCCCATCCTTTTTTGCACGTGCCCTATGCACTCAACCTTGGATATTTCAACGGAATCACCATATGGCATTTGTGCCTTCACAGCCATAAAAGCCTTGCTGTCACCATCCCCAAGGTATTTGACGTATCGAACGCCGTGAAGCTCCTCACTCCTGCCGAAGATTTTCAGTGCTCCTGCGACTTCCATTCCACCGCTGGTGCCTTGGTAGTTGCTTTGGCACACCTCTCTATGAAGGGGGTCACTGTTTGTACCCTTGATGCTGCACTTTGGACAACGTTTAGACAAAACCTCCACATCCAGCACTTTCCCAGAGTCTACACTGGTCGCAGAGACTATGCCGTTATTGGAAGTATGGCCTCGCTTCTGCCAGCTTCCATCAAGAGCAACTGCGATGTCGTTATCCCCCTCATTCAGCTGCACAGCTTCGTCAGCTGCCCTTTTCATCGACTCCTGAGCAGCAGCTTCGATGTGACCTAGAAGCTCTTGATTGTATTTCGCAAACTTTGTCGGCGGCTTAGGAAGGTTTAGCATAGCACAGAGTATATTTCCTGCAGCCATTCCCTTACCAATGGACCTCAAGGCATACACTAACCTGAGGTTGGCTTCATAAAGGCCAGAAGTAGTTTTCTTCGACGTCTCAAATCGTTGTGCGGCCCTACACACTTCACAGTTCAAACTGTAAACGCTTGCAACACCTACCCGTTTTGTCACAATTTCGATGAGCTCAACACTTCCACCGCACTCTCTGCACACACAAATCTGTGTAATTGCGGCACAAATGCCGTCCATGTCCATTAAGACATATTGGCTGCTGCTCTGTAGCACATCCTCTTCCAGGAAGCACAGAGAAAATCTTGAAAGCTTCGATGTCGAGGAGCTGGCGCGTTCGGCGTTCGGGATCTCATTCGGTCGTGGACATCCTTTTGCTTTTTCACGATGAGCGTAGCGGTTGCCGTGAAATTCACGCCTGACGAAGGCCTTCTTTGCCCTGGGCATCTCAACCTATCAGCAGCAACCAACACCGGCACAATTTACAATACTGATCGAAAGGGATAGCACTCGGACGCAGCTGCATGAAGGTTGCAGAAACGTGGAAAAAACGTGCAAAGCGTCTCAGGATTGTCTTGGCTAAAAAAGAGGAGCTGTACAATAGTTTCCAGACAATTTTTTATATGTAGCTGATTTTAGACAAGTTTTGAAATCAGGTGGTGGACTTTTTGGTTGAAAAAATTGACGTTAATCCTGAAAGGGGGCGTGGCCGCTCACTACTTGGTTTCGGAAAAAGCGTTTTTCAGCCGTAAATATGGCTTTCTGAGGAAAGTGCGATCATGGAACATGTGTAGAAAGAATTGAACTTCTAAAATTCCAAAAGAAAAAACAAGCGATTTTTTTCTAATTTTACCTTACCCTGTGCCCTTAAGGACCAGCGGTTATCTTGCCGTAAGTAGTACATGCCCTGCCCAAGCCCATTTCTTCTTGATTTCGACTAGGTTGTCATAAACCCGCGTTTGTTCCCTCACCCACTCTGCCCGCTTCCGGTCACTTAACGTTACACCTGTCATTTTACTTTCCATGGCTCGCTGTGCTGTCCTTAATTTTTCCTGAACCCATTTCGTTAGCCTCCACGTTTCTGCCCCTAGGTGAGTGCCGGTAAGATACAGCTGTTGTATGCTTTTCTTTTGAGAGAGGCTGGTAAACTGCCATTCATGACCTGAGAGAAACTTTCATATGCGCTCCACCCCATTTTTATTCTTTGAGTTATTTCACTCTCATGATTCGGATCAGCGGTCAGTACCTGCCCTAAGTTGTGCTTTACCACTTCCAGCACCACGGTACCAATTGTGAACTGCTGTTTCCTTGCTAGGCTGTTGAACATTACTTCAGTTTTCTGTATGTTAATTTTTAGACCCACAGTTTTGGGCTGCCTGTCTAACTCATTGATCGTGCTATGCAATTCATCTCCTGAGTGACTCAGCAGGGCAATGTAATCAGCGAAACAAGTATTATGTAGGCATTCTTCATTAAGTCTTATCCCTAACTGTTATCAATTGAGGGCTCGGAATACCTCCTGTAAACAAGCGGTGAATGGCATTGGCGAGACCGTGTCCCCTTGCCTGACGCCCTTCCTTATTAAAATTCTATTGCTGACGTTATGGAGGACTATTGAAGCTATGGTAGCCCAAAATCTGCATTTAACAGCCTCCTTCACATAAGGTATAGTTATTTGCCAGTGGGCCGCAAACACTTTGCATGGAAGTACGGCGATCTCCCTCACCCTTGCCATTCTGAAATCAGGCGTGTCTCAATGGACATCAAATCCGCATATCACCTCGGCTAACTTGGGCCCCTCCTGGACCCCTGAGGACGCGGAACGAACAAGGAGCAGTGTGCTGGAGTTTGGGACACGCCACTCACCGAGGCGACTGGCAGGGGCAGCAGCAGCAGCGCGGCCGGACCCCCTTCCAGATCGAGCTGCAGGGCCATCATCACGAAGGCGATGGCAACCTGGGTGGTGCCTTGGGAGTCACCACCGCACAGGGTGGCATGCACGGAGCGTAAGCCAAATGCCTTGCTTCATTGGCAACGGCTTCCACGACTGCTCCGTTGGCTGCACTCGAGAAAACGTCCGCAATAATTTCCAATAAACAAAAAAGGCACACTGAATTTCGGTTCTTAAAGCCACAGACAAAAAAAAAATCGTGCATCAAAAGTGGATCTTTAATAAAGATGAATCATCGTTACCATCATCAGCCTCACTATGGCTACTGCCGGACAAACACCTATCTCATATCTTTCCAATTAATCCTGTCCTGTTCCAGCCGCGGCCACCTTGTCTCCACATCTGCCCACATAGTTTTCTGCCAGGATTATAAAAGCATGCATGAAAACATCTGCCCACATAGTTTTCTGCCAGGATGATAAAAGCATACATGGAAATCGGTAATTATCAAAACTGCTGATCGATGAAGTGGTGTTTACAAGGAAGGAAACGAAAGCGCTGACGATAAGTTATCGAATTTAGGGCACCTCTCATTGTTCTTAATTGCGCTATTTTATATGATCTCACGTGACACCTCGACATTTCAAATAAGGTTTAGTGCTGAACCGTGGCTGCACAAATGCTTCTGCAGAAATGTTAAGTAAACAAAACTGCTATTTCACCACCAAGTAGATAAGTAAAGAAGAAATACTTAGTCGCATACACGACCGATGTGCATACACTCGCAACTCTTTATCGCCGTTCATGTCCACAATAAGAAATGGCCTAACGCTTTCACGTCATTAGTTCATCTCTGATAATTTTATTTGCTTTCACAAATACGGAATTTCATTTTTACAATATTCATAATGTGCACGTATTTACGATACCACATCACCGCCCAACTCTGGCAACATTTCCTAAAAGGAACTCAACTCCGGAAAAATGACTCGTCTGGCACAACTGACACAAAGATGTAAGTCACTTCTTTTTCCGTGGTGTCACTTTCGCTTCGTGCTGTGCTTCGGTGTATATACGTTGTGGTGTGAAATTCACGGAGCTGTGTGAAGGCGAATGAATATAGCGTATAACCAGCTCATTCTAACTGGACTAACCAACTACACAGATAAGCATGCCAAAATTCTCGCCCTGTGGACAGAGACTTCAGGATTGCAGTACGGGCAGCGACAGTTCAACGTCAATATAAAATCCCTTCGCAGGGAGCATGACCTGGTGGGACCACTGCACATGGCTTGCTGGCGCCTCCATGAATGATGTCATAATATGTGGGCAGAACTTACTCTTTTCTACAGGCTTCAAGTTGCTTTGTTATACCAAACTGACTCCGCGCAGATATTGATTTTCGGCTTTTCTCGACCGCTTGATTGCTGAAACAAGGCATTTCTCTGCGGTTGCCGCTTTACAGCAGCATAAAATGATGTCATGGGAAACAGTGAAATGGCCGGGCTAGCTATCAAGCTGCGTAAACCACGCTTTCACTCCTAAAATTCTGGAACCACGCTTTGACGCTTCCTGTTAGTGCCTAGACACGTCGTCTTTAGATCGTTGGGTAATAGGTGGAAGAAATGGTCTCGATAGTTTTATCATGCCCAAGCATTCAGGAATCGTTTCGCGCACGTGCTGATTTACACGGACCAATCTACTTTTGCATGCCGATTCGCCATTTCTGCCCGATGACCAATATCTCCGAACTGCGTGAATCCGGAGAGGTCGAGGAGGGCAAAGTGCACGGGTACTTTGATGCGTCCTTTGAGCAGGTTCCAAAACAAGCGCGTTTTAAAAAAAAGTCGGCAGATACATTTAGGACTGCTTACGTGTGAGAAGGAACAAGACCGCCCGCTCACTTCGTAACCCGATGCCACGCACCTCGCAATTCTACCTCAAGATTGCTCTACGTAGTCGCCGCCGTGATGCCACTGCACGTACACCTTCCTGTCTGCGCGCTAACTTCGTGGAGGAAGTCGCCGCCGTACTGCAACCCGCGCCCCTCTCCCCACGAGCTACCGCACGAGCTGCCGTCACCAAAAGGTCATTCTCAAGACGACATTCATTAATCCCTGGGAGTCCTCATCCACTCCTGGCGCAGTGGAGCAGCGATTAATCGGTGGGCCAATGCCCTGAATGGCAGGTGCTTCCAACCTTAGGTTTGTACGATCTAGGTTGCTCTTCCCGGCCAACCTTGCACGACCAATCATCAACACACACACACACAACACACACACGCACACACACACCCGCGTGTGCGCGCGTACAGGGCACTTGGAGTTCACTTGATTGGTTGTGCAAGGTAGGTTGCACGGGAAGAGCAACCTAGACCATACGAACCCAAGGTTGGCAGCACATGCCATCGCAATCGCACACACACACACATACACACAAACGCACACACATACACACACACAAACACGGACGCGCGCACGCGCGCGCGCATATGCACTCCCACACACAGAGGCGGGTTTTCGTTCAATGGGACAAGCAAGGGTGAAAACTATGTGTGGGAGCTATAGGCGGGCGGGGAGGGTGAGGAATCAAGTTGAATATATTGCATAGGCTTTCGTCAACGTGCAGCGTCGCTGTGACGTCGGGCTCCTGTCAGTGAGCTACTGTCGGTATCCTGTCAACAGCAAGCTGCTAGCTTTTCCTCATCATGCAAGACATGCTACAGTTTAGTAACTATGTCCTGCAAAAAGATTACGAGTACCGAGACGCCGGTTCCTTGCCCTAGGCATGAAAACAGAACTCTGCGTTGCCCCGTACTGTTTCACGCAATGGAACACCACCTGGCTAGTTTTGAACTATGGCTGATGGACCTGCATAAAGACATGCTGAACCTTCTGAACACTCGTTCTGATTGAAGGCATCATATGCAGGACTCGGGGAAGCAGCTTACAGGAAAATTCACTGTTTACCAAAGCAACTCTGCAGAGTAGAACGCTCGAGAGCCAACTCACCGAGCAGGTCGCTGTAGGGACGGCTGACGGCTGTGCCCGGCTGGGTGCATGTCTGCAAAGGCCCTTCACAGAGCTTCAGCGCCTCCTCGCCTTGACCGCGGCGGTGGTGGTAGTCACTAGCAGTATCTGCTCCGATGGGACTGGTGAGGCGACGGACCGAGGTGACGAAGGGCTTGGCGAGCTCGGCGGCCAGTGGATGCCTGGATGGCCGCGTAGTACACACTGCGATGATCCGGCAGCTCCAACGGCAGCAGTCAGCTCCTTTTCCTACATCGTTCTCCATCGCGAGGAGGAGCCCGGAACCGCTCTGGTGGAGCTGAGCATAAGAACAGCAGGGAAGGTCTGGGTGGACGCACATAGCTTGAAGATGCATCGTATCGTGAAGGAATGGTTCTGAAGGAAAGATGGCGTGCGTTCGTTGTCTCGCGCCGCTCGAGCAGAAGGCGCTAGAAGAACGAATACCTCGAGAGCTTCTTTTTTTGCCTTTCCGTTCGTTCTGCGCGTGCACAGGGACACATGTCGGAAATATTTCGGACGCTCAGCACGCGAATAATTCCTTGGCCGGCATGTATTTCACGTCTACAATCGCGAAACCTGGGAGCCCGTCACGTACGCGGGCTTCTGATCGGGCACAATGGAACGGAGACGATCAAAGAAAAAAACTGAAATGGATACTGCGGGACATCAGTGGGAATTCCGCGAAAAACTTGAGATGGCGATGTCAGTGCACGTTAAAGATCCCCAAGTTGTCGAAATTGAAGGGCATCTCTTTCTTCCTTTGGTCTTTCACTCCCTTCTTTATTTCTTCCCTTATGGCGCGGTTCAGGTGTCCAGCGATATATGAGACTGATACTGCGCCATTTCCTTTCCCTCAAAACCAAATATTTTTATTATTATTGTTTTCTGTGGTAGCGGAATAATAATATTTGATTTTTGGGGAAAGGAAATGACGCAATATCTGTCTCATATATCGGCGGAAACCTGAACCGCGTCGTAAGGGAAGCGACAAAGGAGGGAGAGAAAGAAAGGAAGAGGTGACTTAGTGGAGGGCTCCGGAATAATTTTAACAACCTAGGGATCTTTAACATGCACTGACATCGCACAGCTTGCGCGCCTAAGCGTTTTGCCTCCACAAAAACGCAGCCGCCCCGGCCGGGTTCGAACCCGGGAACTTCAGATCAGTAGCCGAGCGCCCTAACCACTGGGCCACCGCGGCGTGTAGCGCTAAATTTCATTTTTACAGTGGATCCTGGAGGAAGATCAACAGGAGGAAGAAGTAGTAGGCAAAGTAGGTCCCTCTTTCGAGGTTAGGACTTCTTCCCGTTCGGTCGTTCGGTACGAGCGACAAGTGTTTCTAGTTTAAGTTGTGTTTGCGGCTACCTTCATGTTTGCATTATTGCAAATTTATTTATTTATTTATTTATTCAAGTTACCCCTAAAGGCCCTCCAGAAGAGGGTATTAGATAGGGGGGGGGGTACAATCATAAGTAATCGCGATACATTTCAACAAGTAAGTGTAACAAAAAAAAACGCTAATTAAAACATAAAACATAAGGCATCACACAAAGAAAAATTGAACACTAACAAAAACAGCAAACATTTACACATTTCCGTCACAGCGAAGAAGCTCTTGGAATTTTTTATTGTCAGTTTCTGTGGCGATGACTGATGGCAAACTATTCCATTCAGTAATAGTCCGGGGAATAAATGAATTGGCATAAGACGATGAATGACAGTTTACGCGTTTAACTTTGAAAGAATGATCACGGCGTGGAAAGAGAGCATCAGGTGACTGAAACAAATCACGGCGAAGGGATGGGTGGTGATAAAGCTTATGGAAAAGGGTTAAGCGAGCAAGTTTACGGCGATATGACAAATCTTCCAGTTCGGCACGTTTTTTTAATGCTGAAAGGCTTGGTTGCCTCGTTAACTGTATATAAAATTTTACCGCATGTCCAAAAAGTGTGCTTTGTTCTATTCCTGCTACTTCATGATCTCTTTAATTTATTTAAATTATTGAGAAAATTTTTCTCAAATTCAGATTTCGCCTCGCCGTCTCACGCCTTTTGTTCTCCGCGCAACTACTTCCTTGGCATTCACCACTGTGCCTTGGCCAATTCACCCGCGTGGATATGTGCCAAGTTTGCTGAGGTAAAAAAAGAAGATATCAGAGGCAGAAAGAGAGGTGTAAGTACAGAGAAGGATGGCAAGGTTCTCCTTAAATGTGCTTTTCTATCTTTCTGAACAAGACTGCGATAGATGGTAGGGCTAGTTAAAAAAACGATGCTGCTGATTCGACTCATGAGAAAATGGAACTTTATTTTGGGTGCACGGTACTACCAGCAGTCGATTTCATATACCAAGTTATTAGATATGTGTGTACCGCGACAGCAGAAGAGAGTGGCCGGACCTGAAAATTCCAGAAACAGATGTTCTCGTGTCCCTCTTCTCCCCGGTGCATATAATCTCTCTAATAGCGAAGCAAGAACTACCGGGGCACAACTTGGGCCAGAGGGCGCTGCGAACGCCAGTGAACAGCGCCCTCTCCGAGTGCCTCCTCGTAATTGATCAGGCAGGGCGACGGGCTTCGCCACTGACTTGTGTACGTCTGCGGCGCACGCACGTGAAGGAAACTAGTTTTGCGGGTGCGTGCTCGTTCTTTCTGGCTCACGTTTCGGCGCCGTTGTGAGAGGAGCTTGCTTCGCGCACGCTATGCTCTCTTCGCTCGTTCGTGGACGCCGTTGCGAGAGAACAGCGCGCCCATTCGATGGTTTTGCTCGCGCTTTGACACTTCTGCAAAAATTTTGCGCGCCCTCTCGTGCTTTATAGCGGGAGCAGCTCGTGTGCGCGGCGTGAAGCCAATAGTTCAAAAGGGCGCTGTTTTCGTCACGCGTAGTTTAGTGTCCAAAGTACATAGCCACGTGGTGTACGAAGTTAAAACTGAAATTAAACCCAACCTTTGAACAAAACTGCGGCACGAATGTGTCTCGCGTTTTTTTCTTCGTGTCTTCAAATTGTGCTAGCTCAGCTCGACCTGCTTGCTTTTGCCGTGCCTGCTGGTGACATGTTTCTGCTACCTTTTGTAGCGTGAGCTACACTGGCCGAGATTGAGCAGTTTTGCGTGGCTCCTGGAGAGCCATTATTTGCGTGAGCGAGGAGCAGTGACGTCACACGGTGCAAAGCTAGCGCTCCGGAACCGCCGCCTACGCGAACGCCTCTCCGGTCATAGCCGCGGCAGACGCACTGGCGCCGGCGCGCGCCCAGCTGTGCGCCTCCGTTGCGCAGTAGCCATGTCTGACGCCACGCCGGAACTGCTTGATCGCGCCTCTCATTTACTGCGCATGCGCAGAGGTATCAGTGGGGGTATACATATAGAGGGGCGTTTGCCAGTGTGGTATAGCCATGGAGAAGGAGAGCGAAATTGCCGCCCAGCGGCAATTGATGCTCAGCGGCTTAGCGTAGCTCACGCTACGTATATCCTGGCATAGCCGAGGTAAGCCACTGCTAATTTTTTCTTTATCCTTTCCGCGGTGTTTGAATGGCTTTGGCGTTAGCCTGCTCACCCCAGTGTCACAGGTAGAATCGCCCTGCATTTAAATTTGTGCGAAATTAGAAAGCGCATTTCGCGATGTCAATGCGCATTAATGAATCCTGTTCTGTTGAGGTTTGAGAGTTTTAGCATTGGCGTGCGGCTGATACTACCAATATGGTAACGCATACGCTGTTCCTACCGGTTTCACGCTTGCCTGGCCTCTTCTTCCGCATGGTCGTATTTACAGCAGATGGCGTATTTACCATACATAATCTAAAAATAATATCGGTCAATCCGGAGCCCTTCGAAAATGGCTTTGCGCACAATCTATGTACAGCCTTGGGACGTTAAACTCCCAAACCACTGGCACGACTTAATTCTGATGCGCCTCGACGAGGCACGTAGCACTATTGCGCGGCCGCCCGAATTCTACAGTCCCTGGTCTGTAATCTGCAGACCCACACTGCTACCGCGTGTGTACGCAGAGACACCAGGCTAGTTCACATGTGAAATCGTGTCTGCCATCTTCGCCTTCGTAGCTGTATGCGCTGCCACTTCACACGGTGCCGGCCGAGTAAGTTCACATATATTAAGGGCCCGCCAGCACTATTGCCTGTGGCCGCAGGGGATGGATCCGTAGTACCATTTTTTCATCAATACTGCAGCGTCCGATACTGCACCGGTACCTCGCTTTGAACGATTCCTGCCACCTGGGCAATTTCTGTTGACAGCACCCACGGCAGTAAGCAAAACCGTCATTTCATGGAAGCCCACAAATCAAGCAAGACGCTTCCCCGCCTTTAGGCAACCACGGTGCCTCGTGTCCCTTCGATCTCCGCGTAAAAACTGCCCACCGGTGGACATAATTGGTGCTGAGCAGTCGTCAGGCTCTGCTCGCATCCGCCGCGCCCGCGAGGAGACGGGTGCGAGCAGCACGTGGAGAGAAAGCGTGCGCAGCACGCGAGCACGGCCAGTCAGCGCCGCGGCGCTGTCGCGCCCCATCGACGCTTAAGAATTCCGCCGCTACGGGAGGAGCACGGCGCTGTCGTCGCCGAAACCCGCCGCTTTGTAGAAACAAAAGCGCTCCCTCAATATTAAGCATCCTCGTCATCCATCATTCATATCCTTTTATGCCCTGAGGCAATAAACATCGCTTTAAAAAACTTCCAATAATTCAACCTCTAGATTTATCGTAGCAGTGAACAGCCATCGAGAAAACAACGGTGGGTAAATAGTCGCAGAGGGATTATAGGTTGTTAAAGGAATGAAGAGACGACTAGTGCCTTCGTTTGATTTAGTAAGTTAAATCACTAATATAGACTGTAATATCAAATATATAAAATGCAAATTTCCACCGGCTCCCTCCATGGCGGCTCAGGGCCGCCTGAAAGCCTTCGGATGTCCACAAGCTTGATACTGACCAGTCTGCGTAGTAGGCGAGAAAGGCGTGAATTAAGGTGGTGAATCAAAGTGGAAGAGCAGGGCTGCAGTCACTAAGAAACCGTGTTCAACGCAGCAAATTACTTACGAGTGAGCTCTCAGGCCCATGCGGTGTTTTTCTAAGCGAGACATTGCATCAGGTATAATTCCAGTCACAGTGAGACACCCTCTATAAGTTCGGGAGCCAAAAATATACGATGTGATGCGACAAATCAGCGTTAGCAGTGCTATTTGTGCTTGCACTTACCACCTCTGTTTCGACTTCCATTTGGGGTTTGTAGCTTCTTCTAGGGAGGGGGACTTTTCTGAGAGTGCAGGTGGGTGGAAAAGCATTGGTGCATTTTTATCACTTCGTGCCCGAAGATTCACCCACCGTGTGGTGCTTCCTAATGGTTGTGTGTAAAGGCCTTCTAGAGAATTTAAGTCCATAGGTTGTGGGTGTAGGGTAGTAGATAGGTGATGCATTTTACAAATAGACGACCGAAGGTGCACCTGGGGGTGTTTATGGAGGGTGAAAGCCTTCTAGAGAAGGAGGTGGATATTTAAATGTGGTGGTGGTTGTAAACATTTTTTACAAAGAGGTGTTTGGGCCCAGGCCCTATGGCCCAGGTCCTCACAAATATAGGTGGAGCACCTATTCCGGAGCCCCAATGGCGTCTAGAGTTGCTCGCGCCCTGGCGACCAAGGTCCGTTGGGACTGCAGGTCATGGCAGTTGAGCAGCGCCGCCTCCCATGCCTCCGTAGAAGGGTGGGAGATGAAGGATTGGGAAGGGTGGGGATTGGAAGGACAGGCCCAGACCATATGGAAAACGTCCGAGAACGTCGCTCCGCACAGCCTGCAGCCACCATCAAATTCTGAATTGAAGTGCTTCAATACTGCCGGGCACAGCATTGTATTTGTAAAAAATTTGAGAAGAAGCCGTTCGTCTGCTCTCCGGAGATCCTTACAGGGTTCCGGAAAGCGACGATGACTGTCCTTATAATATGTAGTGATGTCTTTGAATGTAATTAGATATTGGGTAGGCTCGTAGTAGGCTTCCTGAGCAAGTGTGAGTGCCCGGGGAGAGAGCCCGCGGGCCACCTGATCGGCTAACTCATTGCCTTGGAGTCCCTGGTGGCTGGGAGCCCAGATGAGGTTACAGTTTGCAGGGACGCTGGACCGACACCTATTTTGTAGGATGCGCCAGGCGAGAGGAGGTATCCAACCCTGCTCATAGTTCCGACAGGCTCCCTTCGAGTCGGTAATGATATGTTTCACTTGTGGGAGAGAGAGTGCGAGCGCAATCGCGATTTCCTCCGGTGTGTTGCGCTGTAGGCGCGGAAAGTGAGTCCTGCCGCTGTGGTGTTGTCGTGGACCACTGCTGCGGTGAACCACCCCCCCCCCCCCCGGTGGGGACCGGCAATGTCCACGTAGTACACGTGTTGTTGTCGACCATAATGTCGCTCCAGTGCTTCCGCACGCGCCTGGCGACGGCCATTGTGGTCAGAGTGTGACGTGTTGAGGGGAATGGGTCGGACCCTGAGGGCGTGTCTCCAGGGTTCTGGCGCTCGTACCCGTTCCTCAAAGGTGATGGCGTGTTGGATGTGGAGTCGGTCAAGAATGCGGCGACCGGATGGCGTTTGTGATAGGCGCGTATATTGGTTGACGAGATGGGCGTCTCGGAGTTCCCGATAGGTGTTGACCACCCCCAGGTCCAACAAACGCTGGCTGGATGTGGTAATGGGAAGGTCAAGAACCCGTTTGATGAGTTTGCGGTGCATGACCTCGAGTTGGTCCTCGTCGTGTTTGCGCATGTGAAGGTAGGGGGTTCAGTAGAGAATTCTACTCGTTACAAAGGCATATGCCAGCCGCAAGGCATCTTTGCTTCGTAACCCCCCACGCGTGTTGGAGACTTGGCGTACCATAGGGCCCACCTGATCACCATGCATGCGGAGTTTTGCGAGTGTTGTATCCGGTCTGCGTTGTTGCTGAATAAAGAGACCGAGGATGCGGATCTCCTTGGCCTCTCTAATCGACACCCGAAGGGAGTGTGAGGTGAATTGAAGTGTCGTCCCGAGGAGAGGATCAAATATGGACAAATTCAGATTTGGTGGGAGCACACTGGAGACCACAGTATGCAGCGTAAGTGTCCACTGCCTCCGCTGCCTGTTGTAGGCAGGTCTCCATGTGCCCGAGATTGCTTCTGTTGCTCAGATAGAGATATCATCCGCATATAGGGCATATCGGATGCCAGGCATAGAGCTTAATTTTGCCGGAAGGTCTTTCATTGCGAGGTTGTGAGGAGGGGAGATAAAACCGCACCCTGTGGTGTACCCCGGGATCCGATGGTATACGGTCCGTGTTCCTTGTCTTGAATTCGAATGTAGGCATGTCGATTCTGAGAAATTGCCAGATGTATCGGTATGTATTCTGACCACAGTTGGTATCTTGGATGTGGTTAAGTATTACTTCATGTTTTACATTATCAAAGGCTCCTTTCAAATCCAAGGCCAGGACTACCTTGTCATTGTGAGGGAGTTCTTTGGGCTCTAATATGTGATGATGGAGTTGTAGAAGGATGTTTTGTGCGTATTTCTGTGGTAGGAAACCAAACATAGTGTCTGCAAAAGTGTGATGTGTTTCGAGGTAAGTGAACAACCTGTCTCGCACCATAGTCTCCATCAGTTTGCCGACAAAAGATGTGAGGGAGATAGGGCGCAGGTGCTCCACATCAATTGGCTTGCCTGCCTTAGGAATAAACGTCACTACGGCTGTTTTCCAATCCGGGGGGAGAGGAATCTCTCCAAGCCAGATATGGTTGATGAATTCGAGGAGGGTACTTTAGGCTGCATCCGGAAGGTTCGCCAGAAGTTTGACGGTAACCCTATCCCGACCTGGTGCAGTACCACGCTTCATTTTGGCTAGGGCCTCCTTCAAATTATGGAGCTTGAAGGGGGCGTCCAGCTCCAGATGTGTTTGCCCTATGTATGAGCATTGAGAAAGGCGAGGGTCCACCGTGGTACAGAGATATCTGTCACACAATGTTCGGGCCAGTTGTGTTGTAGTACCGGGAAAGTTATGCATTGCACGTTGTAGGTACCGCGCCGTTTCTGCACACGTTTGATTGGGGTCAATAAGTGCACGAAACATACGCCATGTGTTGCGGCCAGACATCTGGCGTGCAGGAGTGTTGCATCGATCCACCCAGTTAGTGTCGGCTAACTGAGCGGCATAGTCGGCAGCCTTGTGGGTGAGTTCAAGAATGCGGTGTCTGAGTTTCTTGTTGTGTTTCTGCTTTCTCCATCGTTTGGTGAGACGGCGGCGGGCCTCCCAAAGATGGAGAAGATGGTTGTCGACTTCAGGGGTGGAATCAGTGAGGTGAATATATTGTTCGTTTTTGCGGGGAGTTGTCATTAGAGAGGTAGCCCTTTCTTGATATCCCGAGTGAACGATGTCGACAGAGGGAAGTGTCGAGCGGAACTTAGTCCAATCGGGAATATGTGCTTGCGTTGTGCGGCGTTTAAGGGGCCGTGTGTAAATGGTCGTATTAATGATGCAGTGGTCACTGCCAAGGGTGTCTTGCGTGTTAAGCCACTCGGCATGCCGAATATTGCGGGTAAGGGTCAAATCTGGGCATATATCCCTGGTTACCGAGTTGCCCATGCGAGTGGGGTTGGCCGGATTGGTGTGGAGGGTTGCACCGAGTGTCGAAATTAGTTCCGCCAATTTTCTGCCTCGGGGTTCCTCCCTAAGGTAGCCCCATTGCCGACATGGAGCGTTGAAATATCCTATAATGAGCAGGGGTCGCGTCCAGCCACGCGAATTGCTTCTGTAAAGAGCTTAGAAAAAGTTACGTCTCTATGTTTTGGGGAGCAGTATATATTAAGCACATGAATCGAGGAGTCTTTGCTCCGCAAAGGTAAGACCATGACCATGACAGGAGTATTCGGGGGTCGATGGGAGGGTGACCTCTTGTGCTGTATAGTCTTTGTGAACTAGGATGCAGGTTTGTGTGTCCCTGTGGAAAGTCTGATAGTTAGTGAATTTGGTGTTGGCTCCGGGCTCCTGAAGGGCGACCACGGCCACGAGGAACACAAAGGTTTCAAGGTAAAGGTGAAAGTGGGCTCGCTTCCGCCGGTCCTTGAAACCCCTGCAATTCCACTGGGTTACTGTGAAGGGATGTGTTTGTGTCGGTGCTCGCGATCTAGGATTGGGGGCCATGATCAGAGGTTGAGGGGGTGAAGGATGCTGCTGTGTTAAAGAGGTTCGATCCACTGCAGCCCGAAGCCGTGCGGAGGGCGCATTCCTCGTTATCAGAATCGTCATTACGACGAGAGAGTTTTGTGGGGCATGTGGGAACCCTACGGTGTCCTACGCGCTTAGAGAGACATGGGTTCTCGATAATCCATTTCTGGGTTAAGACTGATACCGAGCGCGTGATGCGGACAGTTGTGCTATCCATCTGGGCAGCAATGACAGCATTTATGAGTTGAGGAAGCTGTGCAGCAATGTTTTCGATAGCCGCCACTCGGGCCTCCAGGGCATGATGGTGCGCTTCAGTCGATGGCGAGGGTACCCTTTCAGTTATGTGATCGTCATCCTCCGTAAAGGAGGGCATAGGAAAAGAGTTTTGAGTGGCCAGAGCGTTAAGTCTGGCTTCGAGCTTCTCATTCTGTGCCCGGAGAAGAGCAAGCTCTCGTTTAAGTTCAGCTTCGAGGGGCGAAGATGGGTTAGTGGAAGAGGGAGAGGGAAGTGAAGACGGGGAGGACTGGGAGGCCACTCGACTTGCCCAACTGCCCACCTTTGATTGTTTTGGCTCCCGCAGTGGGGCACGATCGACGACGCCTTTTTGCTGACGTGACCCGGGCGCTGGGTTCCCGGTGCCGCCGCTTGATGGCGCGGCCTTCTTGGGTTGTGATGGTGCCAGTGCTGGCGTTCCTTGTCGTTGTCTTGCTTGGAGGTGTTGGCCCGATCCCATCGTTGCGCGTCTTGATTGGAACCGCCGGGTGGCGTGTTCGCTGCCTTGTCCGAGCGTCTTGGTGGTGGTGGTCCTTTAGCCCGCTTAGTGGGCCCGCCAGGTGAATGACGTTTTCGGAATTTGCCTTTACATTCACGGGAGCTGGTGAGGTGACTGCCCCCGCAAACAAGGCAGATTGGCTTGCAGTCGTGCGGGGAGTGCCCGGAGGCGGCAAACCAGAGGCTGCTTCCGGAGGCTGGAAGGTGATTGGTGGGTTGAGGCGTTGGCGAAGCTTGAAGTAGTGACACATACGTGCGCATGCAAACGCGCACACACGCATTGCGGATTTTCTGGGCATAAAGGCTATACCGCTAAGTCAGTATAAAAATTGATTATGGCCAAACCCTGTTAGGCCAGGATATACATAGCGTAAGCGTGGCGACATCTGGTACGGAAGAGTTAATATATGAAAACGCGCATTAACTACATGCGCCTTTATTCACGGTCGAACCTTGAACCCTCATCGCGATGAAGAGGAAGAAGAAGCCGTTCTGAACGGCTGTGTGTTGAAATGCTTCTAGCTGGAAACACCCCATCGGCCGTTGGCCGAGGTCTCTGATACCTGAAGTTGCCATGGACTCGTGCAAACTTGTCCTCCCTCGACTACCTACCGGTAATCTTGTCCTCAACACCGTCTTTCTGCAAGCTGACCTCAAGGATCACCCATACCGTGCTCCCGACTTCCGAGACGCGCTCGCGCAGATTGTGGACCTCCGCGTCATTCTGTGTATTGGCCAGTACCAAATGAGCCACGTTAGGATGGTTACCTGCGAGAGCAGTTCCTCAAAACAGAAGCTTATTGACAAAGCAGAGTTTTTTTTAAGCGATGTTTATTGCCTCATGGCATAAAACTATGAAGTGAGATATGAGTAAGATGCTTAAATGAATGAAGAAAGGTGGGCTGATTTGATGAAATCAAGAAGTGAACGATGATATGGACCCTGTGTCCAGGCAATATAGCAATCCGGATTGTCCGGTGAGAGTCCCACTGCCGCCAGGTGCCGAATTCTCGTCGGCTTCAGCGCCGGGCAGTCCCACAACAGGTGGTTGATATCCGCCTCACAGTTTCTGTTCTTGCAGATTGGACACCCGGGGCGGGGATATAAATCTTGGAAATGCGCCCATTTGTGTGTCACAGCTGGAGTTTGGTCAACCCCGACCCGTATCCTCCGAAGCGCAACATCCTCTGCAGGGGTTAGACCACGGGGGAGGGTTACCGCAGACGGAGGAATTAGAGCCCGTGTGCGGCGCCAGAGGTGTTCCTTTGTTATTGAAAGGAGAGTGGTGTCATCTAGAGTGAGGACTCGAGGCAAAGACGAGGTTGGGGTCGAACGGCGGGCCGCAGGATCTGCGCGGCTTTGTGGGCTCAGGAGGTCACGCGGGACCCACTCAATACGGATTTGCTGAGGGATGCGCGCCGCTAGACGATGGATGTCTTGGCAGATCTCTGCGGTGCGACTGACTCGTCGTAGTAGGGGTGTGACGTGAAGGGCGTCGGTGCGCATGACAATGCCAGCTGTGGGTATCATGGGAATGGCGGCCACAGAGCAAAGTGCCTCTTGAACTGCAAGCATCTCCGCACAGAAGGAGGAAGGAGGTTCTGAGAGGCAAAACCTTGACGTTTTGTTCAGAGCAGGCTTGCAAGGACAGTAAACTTCCGTTGTTCTTTCGCAGGCCAGGATGCTTGCGTCAACGTACATAACGATGGAGCCATGCGGCAGATTGGCGTATTGCTCTGTAATTCGGTCACGAAACCACGATGCCGCGCGGGTAGATGATGGCCGACGTAGATCAGTTGGCTTGCGCTTAGCTGCAGAAAACGCCAAGGAGGAAGAACTGGCGGGGCGGTAGTAGAATGCAGTGCGATGAAGCATATGCCCTGAGTGCACACGTTTTGTGTGTAAGGCTTGACTTTAGGCGGCGAGCATCGCGTCGTTCCTGCACCAGCTCATCTAGTGTATTCAGCTGCGCATGTTCTTGGAGCGCCACGATTGGGGTAATGCGGGGAAGGCAAGTGATGACCATCATTGCCTCTCGATTAACAGCTTCTAGACAATCCCATTGAGCCCTCGTCCAATGCTGGAATTGGGCTTAGTAAACGGGGCGCGGTTGCACAACTGCCCGCACCAAATGTCGTGCAACATGAGAGCGGGCTCCGCCTGTTTTAGGAGCAATGCGTCTAATCACACCCAACGCCTGAATTGCTTGCTTTTTAGCCCGAGAAATCCAAGCAGTACCTGTTCCTGACTCGTGTATTGTCAAGCCCAAGATTTTTATGGTTGACCTATCTTGAATTGGAGCTCCGGATAGATGGAGACGAACTGGTGTTGCAGCCAGTTTACGGCGCCCCCAGCGGTTGGCGACTGACACGAACGTGGTTTTGCCTACTGAAAGCTGCAGACAAATTGATCTAGCAAAAGTCGACGAAATATCTATGGCTGATTGTAGGCCTGCTCCTTCAGTCATCAGGTTGTTGTGAGTGCTCCACACCGTTTTATCATCAGCATACAATCAGAACTTAATCTCAGAGACATCACGTAAGCGCCAAGCAAGGGAGATAAAAGCAATATTAAATAATGTGTGCCGTAACACCGATCCCTGGGGAACGCCGCGAAGAGGCACAAATGATCCGACGGCCTGATCACCGAGGCGTATGGCAAATTGTCGGCCTTCAAGGAAGGATTTACACAATTGCGCACTCTAACGGGGAAATGCAGCATGTCAAGCAATTCCAGGATGGCACCATGACTGATATTGTACGCCTTTTCAGCGTCCATGGCCAGTACAGTAGGTACATTGTGGCTGCGAGTTGATGTCGGAACTGCTGACGCCAAGACAGCCAGTCCATCGTCTGTGCCTATCGACGTACGCAAGCCAATTTGGGCGGGATGGTAGAAACCATGGTGCTAAAGCCACCACGACAGTCGTGTGGCAAACATTTTTTTCGGTAAGCTTGCATAATGTTGGCATAAACGATATAGGCAAGGAATTTCTGAGGTCTGTCGGCGGCTTCCCCGGCTTTGGTATGGGGATTACAATAGCCGATTTCCAGGTTTCTGATACGACGCCTTCTATCCATACCTTGTTAATGGTGGCGAGGTGTTGAGACAGTACAGCGGAACTTAAGTTCTTGTAAACCTCATACGGAATGGAGTCCGGACCGGGCGCGGTCTTCCGACGGGCCTCGTCTATTGCTACAAGCAACTCGGGCATTGAGAATGGGCTTGCAATTCCCTCGGCGTCGGCTGTAGATGGGAGCTTATCGACATATGCTGGAATGGCAGCCAAGGGGGCTCCAAAGAACCTTGAAGGCAACACCTCATACTTGGGGAAAAACTTCCGCGCTGCCTTTCTGGCGAAATCATCGGGAGGTAAGTTAGCTGCGAAGCATGCTGTGGCCGCTGCGTCAGGACGACGGGAACCATGTTTCGTTGCACGAAACGTTCGCCAGAGAGCAGCATTCGATGACTTTGTCGAGAAATGCTCACACCACGCATGCCGCTGCCGTTGCGAGAGATCGCGTTCATATCTGCGAGCCATGGCAGTAAGGTAATTCAGCCTTGTCCGTGCTTGCGCAGAAGTTGGGTCTAGGGGATCAGCCATCTCCTCTTGTCGACGAGCAGCCCACAGGTTAAGAAGAGCCACATGCGGCACCGGGCGATTCACGTCCGTCCAGGTGACAACAGTAGCCTTACTTAGCGCAGTTTGTATGCAGTCCACAAGTAGTGTAGATGATTGCAGAGAGAGATCTTCGACGGTGGTGCGAAACGTGTCCCAATTGACCCCAGAACACCTGCGGCGTAACCGGCGGGCCCTTGATGTCTTGAGACTGATGATGATAGGATGGTGGTCACTACCCCAGCAGTCTGTCTCCAGGTGCCACGATGGTGTCCCGGGTCCTGACCACTATGTAAGGTCCGGAGCATATATTGGACTGCGAGCATGGCGCACAGTCCGCGTTGCTGAATCTGGATGGTTGAGTAAAACAGTGCATCCGCGAATGCGTCCCGCACACGCCTACCACGAGGGCTTGAAGTGGGGTACCCCCGTCCGGATGAGGGGCGTTAAAGTCACCACCAACTAAAACAGGCCACCCAGGGTGCTGTTAATAACCACCCCAGATTAATGCGGGAGGGTGCTCCACCGGCGGGTCTTACATAGTATGACACGACCACAACAGTTAGCTTGGGAAGCTTCACAGCCACTGCGACTACCTCTTGATATGAGGTGCACCAGTTTTCTAGAGAGAGGCGAACTTGAGGAAAGCGCGCATCAACGTACACCGCCGCCTTCCCCAGAGGGGCAACAGTGTGCACACGATGGTCGTTCACTGAAGGAGACATGTATCCATTAAAGCCCGGAATGGATGACAAGGCATTGGTCTCCTGCAGTAGCAGGGCCCACACCTGGAGCTTGTTCATGCGAAGTCGAGATTTGAGCTCTCCCAGCTTTGTGGATAGGCGTCTGCAGTTCCATTGGAGCACACCAGAACTACGTGTACTCGCCATTTTCGATTAGTCTTCCAAGCGTTGTAATAGAACTGATGTCAGGTTAGGTATCTGGTTTACCATAAGTCGGAGGAGGGGTGTTGTTGAGTTATCCTGCAGTGATGCGGAAGACCTGGTAGAGTCTACGAAAAACGCATGAGGGCTGGACGTAGTCGAAGGCGCAGCAGCATTGATTGGCGTGGAGTGTGATTCCACTGGTTGTCTACGGCGAGCAAGCAGTTCATGGCTTTGCCGCAGCTTGAAGACCTCGGCTAAAAGGCGGGAAATTTGGTCGTCAACTGCTGCGATGTCCTCACGCAGAGGTTCCAGTATGCTGTGCTTTTGCGTAGGTTGAAGGCGACGGTGATCCTTGCTCACTTTATCGCTGTACGACTGTTAGGCAGGGGCTGCACGTGGATTGGGCTCAGACAGCTCCGGCCAGACATCTTCATCCCACTGAAGAGACGCAAACCTGTTGGGTGTCTCTATCGGGGCTCTGTTTTCATTAGGAGGCACTTGCTTACGGATCCCACGCCGAAACTTCTCAGTTGCTTTCTGTTTTGTTGGGCCAGTTGGAGAGCTGATCTCGTGGTCGTCAGTCTTACAAAGTCCCCACCTGTAAGACTGTGCCTTGTGGCCGAGCCTCATCTTGCGTTGCAAAAGGGCATGATCGGCGCATGTGGCCAGTTCTGAAACAGCTGTAGCAATAGACAGCACTCGGTTTCTAAGGGCGAGGCCGCCGAATACAGCCATAAGTAAAGTCGTTCTGGGAGAGTTGCTGGGCCCTGTAGTGTGACGATGCACGAGCGCCCCTTTCCCATATACCGCGCTTGGATGACACGGTGGGTTGGACAGTACAGCTCACGATGGAAGGTCGTCTGGTCTTCGGCAACGTCGACGTTGTAAACAACACAACTTTGTAGGTCCGAACCTTCTACTAGGTTCACCTGGACACGCACCGAGATCTCGCTTGTAAGCGACATGCACTTTAGCGTTTGCAGACGCTCGTCAGCTGCCAAAGTCGGGAGCCACACAGCGATGGTATTAGATTTCGTTCTAGACGTGAAGTCACTAAAGCTTTTGGTCCCAAGACACGCGTCCAGGTTCGCCTGAAGAATCCCATTCGGAATGTCTGTCAGGCTTTTGGCTGCCAGAGATTTAATGGCCACTTTATACGATACCGATCCCGATGTCCGAACATCCACCTGGTTTGCATACGAAGGGCAGGAACGCTTGCCTTGTGAGCTGCATTTGGCAGAAGACGAATCCTCTGCAGTGTCCCCTGATGGGCGCTTTTGAGAACTGCGGGAAGCCGGTGGCACGGATGGAGGTGCTGAAGAAAGGTCTATTGGAGAGCTCTCCTCCTCACGCTGCGCGATTGAAGCCCCATCCAGCAGAGGAGGCTGGGCAGTCTTTGCCGAGTTCCGCCCAGAAGGCAGATCGCTGACGGGCTGAGGTGCATTTGTAGAAGGCGGGATGTGCGCTGCCGCTGATGGACGGGGAGCAGGAACAGACACCGGCGAAGCCACCTCTGGCAGCGCGTCACCGGTGGCTCTAGGCCTAGCCATGCAGCCCAGCCCAGCTGCCGGTATGACTGAAGGACATTTGCTTACTGCCACACAGTCAGACGGCGCATAAGCCTCGGGAGCTTCCTCAGATTGTGCGAAGTCAGTTCCCTTGATATAAGGAACGTATTTATGTGGATGGCAAGATTTTTCACTGGAGCGATGTGCAGCCACCTTAGCAGGGACACAGAGAGAAAGAGAGAGAGAGAGTTCTACGTCAAATGTCTAAAATGCGTCGTGTTTGAGCAGGACACCAAAAACGTGAAGCTTAAGCTTCTTTGGCTCCCGCACTATATGGAGCACCGGAGAATCGTGGAAGCTTTGGAGCCTTTTGGAACTGTACAAACTATCGAGCGTGTGAAGTGGCGGTGCCCCGGAATGGAGCACAAGGAAACAGCGAACCGTGAAATCTCGCTCACGCTTAACGACGGATTACCAGCAAGTACAATTCCTCCCACACGCAATGTTTTCGGGATGCAAGCATTAGTTGGGATCCCATGCAGGTCTCTGCTGCGTCTTCGTTCTAACAATATCGGCCACGTGCGGCGTCAGTGTCGTACGCCTCGATGCACCCAGTGCCAACGCTTTGAGCACACAGTAGAAACTGTGTTATGAGTTATCCTGACAGGTTACTCCATGAAAACTGAACACATGAGGATGAAGTGGTGTCAGAACACGTCATGGATGTGTCTGATGTTGTGGAAGCGTCGGGTGAACTGAGTAATGAGCTCGAAACAGAAGATGGACCAAAGGCTTCCGCACCTAATAACAGGCAAGGGTCCGCCTGCAAGTATGGACAAACAGGATTCCCCGTCTTCAGACCCAAAGCCACAGGACCCGGGTCTGCCCGGGTCTGCTACTTTGATTCCTGTGCTTGCTGCTCAGGAGCAACCTGTCACCCAACGATCACGAGAGCAGAAGACCCCTGCTTTAGACTCAGTGGAGGCACTTCAGCCAGTGAATGTGCGACATGCATTCTGCGGCCGCGATGCCTCTTCGTCGCCGGAGTGCAGTAGTGTGACTGTGACCGGAAGTGTCAGCTTCTAGTGTGTTCGGTGTCACGTCGGCTGTCAGCGTGGTTGCGAGCGACGTCGTCCACTCGGCTTCATGCGCCTAAACCTTGGTTGTCTCAGGAGAGGCGATGAACAACAACGCACCTTTGAAGCGTCCTGCGGATGATGAGGCGTGTGTCGATGGCGATGAGCAGAAGGCACCTGTTGTGGTGGCAATTGGAAAGGTCACCTCAAAACGAAGGGCGATGTCTGCCCTACAGGCCGCCAATTTGCAGGCTGGCCACCCCAGTACAGGGGATGGCTTTTAATAAGACAAGCACTAAAAATGGCGGGCGTCACAGCATTTCAGGTCGCTACCCTTGACATTAGGGGTTTGCGTGATCGCCGAACGCAACATCAGTTACGGCATCTTAAACAAATGGGGTGTGAGTGTGGCAGCCATCCAGGAAACGAAGCTGTCCTCTGATGAGGAGACTGAAGTTGCTGTAGAGCCTTTTTTGTCAGAATCCAAAGTCATAGTTAGTCACCCGAGAGGCTTATCAGGTGGGTGCATGCCATTCCTAGCCAACACACCGGGGATTACTGCCGTGTCGTATAGCACAGATGATGACGGGTGACTTATATTCTGAGACCTCGCAATTTTGGGCGAGCAGTGGCGAATTTTTTTTGTTTATGCCCCAGTGAAGCAGCGTGAGAAAAGGCTATTTTTCCTGTCTTTAGTCTACCATTTGTCCACGGATCCTAAAACTATGCTGTTGAGAGATTTCAAGTGTGTTTGTAGGGATGAAGGCCGAGCAGTGTTAATTAAGCGATAAGACCCTAGTTCTGCTTTCTTACTGATTTTGCAGGCGAATACAACGTGGTGGATGTTGGACAAGATACGGGACATAACGTTCATTTCACTCAATTTCAGTGCTCCTCTAGTGCTTGGCTTGACAGGATTTACGCTTGAGCAGACATGTTATCCAGCGTTTTTCATTACTGGCTGCGGCCTATGTTCTTCAGTGATCACTGCATGGTGCGCCTCCAGATACAGAGGTACAGTCGGCGCAAACTCCATCCTCGATGGGAGCTGTGGAAGGTGAATAGCTGCCTGCTCTCAGAAAAAATCTTCAAGCGTGCTGTATCTACTAGCTTGAAGGACACGTGGTCACGCGGTGACCTCTCAGTTTTGCAGAAAAAAAATGGGACTTATTTAAACAGAAACAGAAAACATTATTTTTGTGGCCTCAGCAAGAATCGCGTTTTTGAAGAGACATCACCTTCGAGAGCTCGGCCGTACTTTGGTTGAGCTACTTGAGTTAGAGACGATTAGCCCAGGTGCCTATGTAAAAGATATCGCTGCCGTAAAAGCAGAGCTTCTGCAGTTTGAAATCGAAAGATACAAAGAGGCCTTGGTAAGACCTAGGACCTGTTCATTTCTGGATGAGCAACCATCTCGTAGGGCCCTGAGTGATGAAAAGCAGACTGCTCTAGCTAAAGAAATATTGGAAATTCAGTATGAGGTTGCACATACAGCGATGGTCCTGGTATTATTGAGGCTTTCTTTGACTATTATCGGAAGCTGTTTGGCGGTTGTATGGACTACAATGTGACATCAGATTAGAGTCACTTCTTCAAAACCTTGCCCCGACATGACGATGAGCAGCGAGCTGTAGTGGAGGGGCCTATCACTTTGGACGAAATTAAATCTGCCATTTCTGACCAGGCGGCTCAGAAATCTCCTGGGCCCGATAGCATTACTAGCGAGTTCTATAAAACATTTTCTACTTGCCTAGCGCCTGTCTTGATGGAGGTTTTCCAGGCTTCATACGATGTTGTTTTTTTTGCCCCCTTCTTCTATTCTGGGCATACTATATTAATTACAGAAAGCACTGATTCAAATCGGTTGAAAACAGTTGAGAGATATCGTCCAATGTTCCTCTGTAATGTACATTACAAGCTTTTTGCAAAGGTTCTTTGCAATCGTCTGCAGCTGGTTGTCGCTCACTTAATAGGCAGGAATCAGGTCTGTGGTATCAGAGGCCGCAGCATCCAAACCAATATTTATATCGCGCGTTCAGTAGTGGAGACAGTATCAGATGAGATCGGACAAGTAGCTCTAATTCAGATTGACCTTGCCAAGGCCTTTGATAAATTTCGTCACGATTTCTTGTTTGCGGTCTTAGAACACGCAAATATTGGAGATGTTTGCTTAGGGGCATAAGACTGTGCTATAAGGAGTCCTATACAAGGCTAATTGTTAACTAAGAGCTAACCAAACCTATTCCGATGAAAATATCTCTTCCTTAAGGTTGTCCATTACCGGCTTTGTTGTTTGCCCTACATCTGGAACCCCTTTGCCTCAGTATTATTAACTACACATCTATCCGTAGTTGCTCCCTGGCGCAGTGTGAAATTAAGGTTTTTGCCTATGCAGATAATGTCGCCATCTTTTGTTCTGATACAAAGTGTGTGCTTGAGGCATTGCATTTGACTGAACAGTTTTGCGAGGTATCAGGTGCGGCTCTTAATCTAGATAAGTTCAAGGGGTTTTCTTTGGGCTATTGGGATACAATGCCTAGTCATTACGGTGACATAAGCTGGGACTGCGGGACGCTTCACTATATAGGGGTTCCTTTTCGCCAAATTCTCAACAGTAGGGCCTACTGGGAATTACAGACAGTCTCCATGTGGCGACGAACCCATGCTTGGATGGGTGGGGAACTGTCAGTGTTTGCTCGGGCTCAAGTCTGCAACATTTTTAGTTGAAAATATTTGCTACATTCGTATGGCGTTCCCAATGGGATCTCATGCGTCGCGATAACGTATTTATTTCTCTAGAGTCTGCTGGAACGTCCTTGTTCACTTATTCGTGCATCAGCTTGTTTCGCGCTTTTCCTTTTTCAAATGGTCAAACCACCCTTTTTATTAGCTGTGCTTATTAGGTGTCTCAGTGCTCATTTGCCTTTCCTAATCGCACCGACGGGGCACACTCGTGGGGGCCCCTACGGGGATTCATTAAGGAAGTCGTTGCCACCTTCGATTTCCTCACTGTGCGCTTTTCTATAGACTACCTGTATAGCCTGTCTAGAAGGCAGATGACTCAGGCACTTACAGAGCATTTGTTCCCTGTACCGTTGTATCGGTAACCTTTTCTGGAGTCTCTTGACACTAGTGTTTTAAAACGTGTTAGGCGAATGTGCATTTATTCTGCCGCAAAAAAACATTCTTCTTTAAACTACACACATCCATGCTGCCTGTGAAGGCATGACTTCATGCTAAGGAGATGCTTGCGCCATGGACGGTGAAATGCCGCCTGTGCAATACACCAGAGACAATTGGCCATTGTTTTATTCTGTGAATTGATGCTAAATTCTTCTGGAACATTTTAGAACGAACGATTAAGAAGGACATTGACATCACACCTCACAGTATTCGTTTTTTTTTTGCCTGCGGAAAACGCTGTGCTATGCCATATGATCTATTTATGTTGCTGGGACTATTTAGTCTCTGGAAAAGCTGCATAATGGACTGCCACGCTGAATCACCACAGTCGTCAAGATCTTTATTTTGTGAACAATGCGCTTTGGTGTAGGGAGTATATGCTGCCCTGCAAGAGACGTCTAACTGCCTTGTCTATCTCAATGCATGTGTGTGCCTCCAAGATATTTGACTTTTTGGAAGGAGGGGTCATGCAGGGGTAAGGTGGCGGGCTGTCCGGTACGCGGTCCGAAGCATCACGTCCAAGGATGGAGACCTCCTCAACACTAGGTCTGCGTTAGGGGAGCGGGTATATAAAAGTACTCAGGATAAAGATGTGAAAAAGACGTCGTAGGTTGTGCTCTTTCGTGCCCCTATGGCTGCCCTAAATTCTGCGGATGAGGTGCGAGACTCCAGCCGTTACCTGCTTGAGTTTCTTTATGGTGAGGCTGTTCCTACCATTGTTTTGGATATGAAAGCCCAGGACCCGGAGAGTGTCCACCTCCAGGATGAGCCTATCGTCCAGAAGGACGGTTTTAGGAGCAATGGGAAAGTCAACAGTGAATCTTTGTTTCCGGATGTTTTAGTTTTCCATCTCAGAAGCATTTTTTATCGTTGCTGCATTGAACAACAGGAACCCCTCTGGCTTTCCTCGTGCCTATATTGACCAGGTAGAGTTAAGCGATCTCTTCATACGGCTTCACGCCACGGTTACTTGGCCCATATAATATTATTCCATTTGGCGTACACGTCAAGAAAGGGCGACCAGAAAGGAGGTTGAACTTCCGCAGCAAATTCTTCCCGCTATAAAATGCATTGTTATTACCTCGTCTAATAGCGATGCGCTCAGCGTGGCTGTTCTGCGTGTTTATCCGTCACACAGCTTTTCCACGTGCTAAACAGTTCTGTGCACGCGAAGTTCTCACGGAATCCTGGCCGGAGCCTTCTATTACAGGCAGAAATGTTATAGTGTGAAGTATGATGTCAATGTCCTTTTAAAGAGTCTGCTGAAGTATGTCCCAAGGCAACACAACACCATTACAGAATATAAGTCATTGTTCAAATGTTTTGGATACTCGCATACGGAAGAAACGTCCTCTTGGAGTGAATGTACTCTTAACGGGTAAGGTCCAAGGTCCACGAATGGTGTCTGGAAACACTTTTTGAGGCTGATTTAATCTGCATCCTGTTAATTTGCTTTCACACACAGGTGCCAAAAAAGGCCACATAAGGCTGCAGGTATTTGGGTGGAGGATGTTATGAGCACTCACTGAATTAGTCATCTGCCTTTTGGATAGATCATACAGGTGTACTAAAGAAAAGTGACGAGGGAGAAAACCGAACGTACCAGCACAACATTCTCCCAGTTATGACCAGAAAAGAAAGATGAGCACTTCGTCTCCTATTAAGCACTCCTCCCAGGAAGGTATGGCTTGTAGTTTTGAAAGAAAAAAACCCTGGCACAAGCTAATAGAAAACAAATGCACGATATATGGTGTGCGTGTTCAATTTTCAATTCCATGTGCTTTTTTATGAAAGTGCAGTCAGTATTGAATTTCAAAGCTGAGTCTTTGACTCCACCTTGGGCAAACGCAAATACCTTGTCCCATGGCGCTCTTTCGGCGCCGATGCCCTTGCGCCATGAAAATTCACTCTCATCATCACTTTTTACTTTCGTGTATGATTTTTCATATGATTTCTGATATTTCGAGTTTGAATTTCATGTATGCAGTTCCATGTGGTTGTTATCTTACTCTTTTTTCGTTCTATTGTTCAGTATTCTACAAGGAAGGAAACCTATGTTGTATTGTCGATTTTGGTGCCGGTTTGAGTTGATTCGTTTGTCTTGTGTGTTTTCTTTGTAGACGTGCACTTGTTATTTTCTTTTATGTATCATAGGACTAAATGTTATAAATATCAGTGTCCTCATCAAATAAAGGTGGTTCATAGTTACCACTCGACAAGTGCTCCTCGTCTCAATTCTTTGGAGTCCGTGCTCCGGGCCTCAACTCTAAATAGCGGTTTTTTCCCTACTTCCCGCTCGATTTGCGCGTATATAAGGAAACGTCGCCAATAATTTGGAGGCTCCTGCGAACGCGATTATTTCAATGGAGGAAGGCATTTTACGTCTGCAATCGCGAAACCTCCGCTTCGGTCACGTCCGCATTCTTCTGTCCGGCCACTCTCAAAGATGAGGAAGATAGAATGTTATTAATGTAGGGCTTCTAAAAAGATGAGGACAGAGACGAACAAGAAGGAAATGCAATAAAGAAAGCAGACGCTTCAGTGGGAGCTCCAATAAGGAGCAGGAGAAAGGCACAGGAAAGGCGGGACGCTTTTAGCTCCGCGCTTACCTTTGCGATTAGGACGAAACTAGCTGTCCAGGCGGGCTTGAAGAAAGATTAAGAGGAAGAAGTGGTTGACAAAGAAGAAAAATTTATTGAAAGTGAGAGCAGGAAAGGGGATGATTATTCACAAAGGAAGACAGGAAGACAGCTTAGGATTTTCTGCAATGCTACTCAAAACTAGGCTAGAGAGAAGAGGGAGAGTGGCAACAAGGGAAGAACAGAATTTCGAATATGCCAGTTGGAAAACACAGCTGCTCGTTCCTCAGGGTAATGAGAATGTGGGGCTATGTTCTGCGGGTGCAGTACTACTGCCGGTCGATTCTATACACCTTAAACCATGTTGTTAAGCGTGTAGGGGCCGCGACAGAAGTTGACAGACCGGGCGGACGTGAAAATTGTCCAAACTGCTGTCCTCATAGCTTTCCTCGCCGTTCTGCTGGCTTCCCATAATCTCATTAGCAGCGAGACAGGTACCGCCGACCAAAACTTCACCCGTTCAAAAAAAATGTACAGGAGGCGGCACTACGCCAGGCACGACGCTTTCCAGAAACAAAAGCGCGCCCGCAATAATAAAAATAATGTTCCCTGTTATTTTTGAAGTGAGGAGACTGTCCCAGCATTACCAGACCGCCACCCGACCTAACCAACAGCAGCTATTCTCTGCGTGTAATGCGTGCCACACTTGGTACATGTGTTCTAGAAAAAGTCGCTTTGGGACGTTAAACCCCATAAAACAAACCAAACAAAAACTAACAAGTAACTTGAAGCTGACTGCCAACACAAGACATGAAAATAAAACTTACTTTGCCCACTAGAGCTGTTCGGGAAGGATTAGCATCTCGCTGGTTCTGACTTACTGCCGGTGTGAAGAGCACGGCGACGGTTTCAATCGCTCTGAACACGCGCATTAACCGAAAACTAAAACATCACTGCTCCCATACGCGAGACTAGTAGATCGTGAAAATCAGAAAAGAGCTGCCAGAACCCTTCACGGAAAAGGCATTTTCTGTGGCAGTGGCGGGAACGGTGACGCAGAGTTACCGGTGTGTGCATCGCGTGGATTCTGTTTGACCGCAGCCTGGCGCTGCCGAACAATTTTGGCAGCTAGCCATAGACTCCCAGTATCAGGACGCGTGAGGTTTTGCGGTACGGTACTCAAGATGTATTCAAGGCTCCCTGGTTGCCCCTGGGAACTTCTTGGCTTGGACCTATTTCGTGTGCTTGAACAAACCTTCTTAGTGGTGGTTGTTTACAGCACACAGTTCCGAAGGTTAACACTGAAAAACACGACAGCTCAGATTTTCACTCATTAGCTTACAAGGCAGTTCTCCCGTCACGGAATACCGCTAGAGGTGCGGACAGGCAGTGGTTCACATTTATATACACTATAATTCGCCTCCTTTGCTGCCTTCTACAACTTCAAACACATCCCTAGTAGCCCTCCCTACTCACTGTCTAGGAGGGAGGCGGTACGGATGATTCGTACTGTGAAAGACGTCCTCCTCAAAGCATAAGATCCTCGCCTGCTCTTTTCAGCTATAGAAATACACAAGGAGTGAGCGGCTTTAGCTCCTTCTATACTTCGAATGGGAAGGCGACTTAAAATGCGTATCTCCTAAATGAAAATGCAGCTGCGGCCGCACTGGCTGGAAAAGGAGGATGTAACGGTCAGAGATGAAGCTTACAAGGAAAACACTGCTGAGGACTTTGACAGAGGGCATCGAGCCAGAAATTTACCCTCACTACAAGCTGGCGAACAGGTCTGCATTCGGCCAGATAATGTGTGTGACACAGTTTTGAGCAGTGCTCAGCATCCAAGGTCGTTTGTAGTCGAAATAAAGCATGATGTAGTTCTCAAGCGAAACTGCAGACACCTAGCTCTCTTCGCGCTAAAGTCAGCACGTACCCAACTTCTTCCACATTAACGCCAAACACAAGTGGCAGCAGCTTCATAGACAATGACAGCTATAACTTTAACCAATTTGTTTAAGGTGTTTGGACCGCTGAAAATTCTCGAAACTACGGTCCTCGTAACTCTCCTCGCCACAGCTCCCTACGATCACTCGAAGAGCGAGACAAGCATCACACGCGACAACTGCGTCAGCAGAATGGAAAGCACAAAGCCGCTATACTAAATAAAAAACATGAAAGAAAAACAACATTTAATCTATACTAGAGTATTTTCGTTCCTGAGACGCAGGGGACCACCTCCATAATCGAAGAGGGAGAACGTGTCTGCAGACGAGGCGGGGATGGTCACTTGATGTGATGCCTGTTCCCAGAAACTGACTTTTCGTCCGTCGTGAGGAGCCTGCTTTAACGCGGCATACCGCAACCTACCAACTTAGGTAGCTGGTTATTAGCCCAGAGTAGCATGTGGCATGTTGGGCGGTGCGGTATTTTAGAAGAGTCCTAGCAATATGCGCAGCATTATCCTCAGACGCAGTTGTCCTCGAAATTAGCAAAATTGTTAAAACATAACCCTTAGAAGAATAACCACTGGTCTCAGGATACATGGTCAGCCCATTTGAGTAGCATGTCCTAAGCGAAAATTGCTGCAGTATTTTACTTAGCGATACCACCGTTCCCTGTGTGGCAACCCTCGGCGGCCGTTTTGGGGTAAGTGGGAGGAGTCGAGAGCGCACCGCCTGTAGTTGTACGGCCTAGAAGCGGGACACTGCAGAGATTCTGTGTGAGTGACGTAACTTCATTAACGTAACTTCCTTTCCCTGAATGCTTTGTCCCCCATTTGTGGCATGCACTCAGTCTTTCTTATAGAATCCGGAACTTGTTTAGTGCATTTCAGCTCCAGTTTTATGCGCTTCTTGCTGTGAACAGTCCCCAGAGAACAATGGTGGACAAGCGCCCACAGAGCGCTAGCAGGTTGTTAAAAAGAATTGAGACGACTGATGCATTATTTTGGTTTGTTAAATTACAATTATATTTAAGATATATAAAATACATTGATATCGACAAAGTATTTTTTTTTAAATCGAAACGTCTGCAAAGCTCTCTATGTGGCTCCTTGGCGCTCAAGGGCACTGAAGTCCAGCTCTCTGCGTAGGCGAGACAACACAATGAGAGTGGCGAATCAGAGGAAGACACAGAGAGTGGTTGCTAAGAAATCGTGTTCAACTCCGCAAATTGGTCGCAAGTGATGTCTGGGGCTTATGCGATTTTATTAAATCTAGGCGCTGAGAAGTGGTTCTGGTCAGAGTGGGGCACCCTCAGAAATTCTGGCTGCTCCTTCAGTTGCACTCCCCTATAATGCAGAACAGCTTTGGCCAGTCGCAGTGTTTGACACTGCATTTCTTGCCTACATGTAACAGAAGTATTTGCCGCAGTGCGACCATGTCCGCTCCTTTGCATGTTGTCATTAGTTGATCAAATGTTTAGGTTATCCCCCGAGGTGAAGGAGATATGTAATAAGCGAGTAATTACTCATTGGCATCCACCCAAGCGCAGCCATGCGGCTGCAAAGGAAAGCTATAGAGCTTTCTCTGAAACTTTGCAGTTAAATAAAAATTCGTTCTGGTCCGGGGTTCTAATCCAAGACCAGCGCCTCACCTAGCAACCGAGCTAAACAGGGCGGCAAGCTTATTGTAGGGCGAGAGCGAATTGTTCAATAACTCGAAATGAGAACAGTGTTGGTCAAATTTTACTTATGCTTGCAGCCGTCTTAGGCATGTAGAAAAACGAGACGATTAGTCAAAAAGAGGAGGCCAGGCTGCAAATGTTTCGCGCCTTTTATATATATTACAATTTCTATTGCCCGTCGTTATCCATTCTAAGCATATATAAAGATGCCTGCATGAGCACTTCATACTTTAAAGGGACACTGAGGACGCCTGTACCCAACTTAGATCTGTTCTCATAGTAAAAACCGATTCTGCGACTTCTCTGACTATTTTTATCTTCATACAGAAGGAGAAGACGCCTCTATTGATATTTCCTCGCCGTTCGATTCAAACACGTGACGTCATCACCTGCAATTACCCCATGATCACCATCTGGGAGTGAACAGTCATGTTGCCTAATCTCAGGGAACCGCACTCAAATAAATAGCTTAAGACACTACAGATTGCTTGCGAGAACGGGTGGATTTGGCGCCACCGCGTTCCTTTTTTAACATTTCTAGCAAATAAAAGCTGTATTTTCAGTTCATCCAGGCGCTTTTTATATTATCTCGTGCATTTATCGATAAAGATCAATATCGGTATGTCTGTAACCCACGACTGATTTCTTCAGCGGGCGCTGATTTCGACATAAAAAACGCGTTTGCGCAGTGCATGAGACATTCACCGCTGAAGTGACCGCGCCAATGATCAAGAAGTGGCTGCTCTACATGATTCCTGTGCCGTTTTTTACACAAATGGCGTACGTATTAGTAACACAGAGATCAAGGGGAAAACTGCCGTAGGTGACTGCCAAGATTAGTCCGAGCATTATGTGGTAGGTACGTCACAATAAAGCATTATTTGAAACAAAAACGCGACTAGAAACAGCGAGAAACCGCTTCGCCCGGCTGTCTTCAATTCCAGCCGTAAGGCGAGGTGCGGAGCTTCTCGCCAGAATAATAACAAGAGATATGTTGCCTTTAACTTCCAGGTAACCTTCGTACCTCTCGGTTTGCACTGTTCATTCTGTTATCGATTGCACTTGCTTTCTTACGCCTACACATGGACGACTGTCCGAATTAACACAAGATATTCCCTACCACAAATAGCTTGAAAAGTTGTTGGCAACAACCAATGCCTGTAGGGAGAAAATAAGAGCAGGGTGAAAAGCGGTGATAATTGGTAAAGGAATATACCACCACAAAACTACCACTAAAGGAAGGGGCGCAGTAAATAAAGAGGACGACCGCAGGTGTGCATGAACGCCCTCCAGTATTTTATTAGAAAGAGCGAAATGGCGTGTAGAAGTTACAACGCAATTCGCGCATTGTCACGACCGATACAGCGACGGTTAGGAGGACGACTTTCATACGACTTTAAGACATTCAATATCCTTTTATTTCTTCATACGCATGCCGTCATTGCAGCACTGTTTCGCCAACACCTTACTGAATGCATATTCTATAACAGGGATACAGTTTTGTAGCTATAAGCGTTAAGAAGCTTCGTTGTGTAAATTTTCTTCTCGATAGTATGGCGTAACAGCGTTTTTTATGGAATTGACGCTTCACTGGCAGCACCGTTCACTTCATTCTGTTTCGTGTAAAAAAAAAGCTCGGTAAAAAAAATCCTGACACAAAAGATTGGATTGGATTGGAGCAAACTTTATTTGTGCCTGCAGTTGGGCGCTCGTGCGCCCCGACGAGGGCCTACGTCGTCTACGAGGTTGCCGTTACTCGGCGCGGGTCTCCGTTGCCGTTGCCGGCTCGCTGGGTCCCTGGCTATCCAGCCCCCCGAGGACCTGCTGGACGGCCCATAGCTGTTGGTCTTGGTCGTTGCTCTTCGCGGCTGCCTCCAGCCGCGGCGGGATTGTTCTTGATCTTGCTTCCTTTGGATTTTTGATGCAGTCCCACAAGATCTGCGTGTGATCTGCCGTATCCCTCCGGCAGACTCCTCACGTATCGGTCTGGTAGGTCTCGGGGTACATGCGATGCATCAGTCCCGGGCTCGGTAGCGATCCGGTCTGGAGCTGTCTCAGTAGTAGCGCCTCCGCTCAACTCAGCCTCGGGTGCGGGGGTGGGAGAGTTCTGCGAGCCAGGCGGTAGGCCTTAGTGATTTCGCTGTAGTCCGTCATGCGGTCCTTGGCTCCGAACCACGTCGGATGATGTGTTACCGGGGCGCGGTTGGTTAGCGCTCGCGCCGCTGCGTGTGCCGTCTAATTGTGGTTCTCACTGCGTTCCGACGAGTCGCCCGCGTGCGCCGGAAACCACTTGATTCTTACTCTTCTGTCTTGCAGTTTGGTCGCTCGTAGTACGCGTTCGGCCTCCCTGCAGACTTGGCCTTTGGCGAAGTTTCGCACCGCCTGTCTCGAGTCACTCAGCACCGTGTAGCAGTCTGCGTTGGCGATGGCCAGGGCGATGGCCACCTCCTCCGCTTGTTCCCCTCCGGCGCTTCTCACGCTCGCTGCCATCCTCGTGGGGCCGGTCGAGGCATCTATGACGACCGCTTCGAAGGCGTTCCGTTGGTATTCGGCCGCGTCCACATACCGCGCGTGCTCGTCGTTGGCGTGCAGGTCGATGAGAGCCTTGGCCCTCGCCGCTCTTCTTCCCTTGTTAAACTCGGGGTTCATGTTCTTGGGTATGGGGTCGATTCTGCTTTGGTTTCGGACCTCTTCGGGGACGGGGAGCTTCATCTCCGCCTCGTTCGAGTGTCCTATTCCCAGGTCGTCCACTATCTTCCCCCCGGCTTTGGTCGTGGACAGCCGCTCCAGTTGATAGGTCCGTTGCGCTTCGGCTATTTCTTCGAGCGTGTTGTGCATCCCGAGTTTTAAGAGGCGGGTCGTGCTCGTGGACTCGAACAGGCCCAGCGCCGTCTTCTGATGATTACATTGATTTTGCTGCGTTCGTGTTGCAGCCATCTGTGGTACGCTGCAACGCACGCGACGTGGCTGATGATGAAGGATTAGACGAGCCTGATTAGGCTCTCCTGTCTCATGCCAGCCTTCCGGAAAGTGACTCTTTTTGGGGAGTCGCATAGCATTGGCCGCTTTTGCAGTGAGACGGGAGATGGTTTCGCCGTTTCTTCTATGCTTTTCGATGACCATGCCTAGGATCCTGATTTTGTTGACCTCGGGGATCACGTTGCCGGATTTGGTTTCGATTCTGATTTTTTCGCATTCGCGTTGTCTGGTCTTGCCTCTGCCATTGTTTGTAGGTGGGAGTATGAGGGGCTCCGATTTGCTCGGCGAACATCTCAGTCCGGTGCCTTCCAGCTGGTCTTCTATCGCGCCGACGGCGGCTTGCAGCGCGCCCTCCATATGGGCGTCGCTGCCGCCGGTCACCCACAGTGTGATATCGTCCGCGTAGATGGTGTGTCTGACGTCTTCGATGTCCGCGTGCTTCCCGGCCACTCCGATCATTACCAGGTTGAACAGCATCGGCGAAATGACCTGATCCCTGCGGTGTGCCGGTGCTCCTGAGCTTCTTCTCTTGCGTTTGTAAGTCGCCTGTTCCTAGCTCGGCGGTCCTGTCCGTGAGGAATTCCTTGATGTAGTTGTAGGATCTTTCGCCCATGTTGAGCTTAGAGACTTGGGACAGAATCGCCGAGGGTTTCACATTATCGAAGGCGCTCTTTAGGTCGAGCCCCAGGATTATGGTCCGTAAAGCAGCCTCCCAGGAAGCATGAGTGGGATTGGGGGGGGGGTACTGTTTGTGGGGAAGGATATTTCCAAAGGTAGTGAAAAATTATCGATCTGGGCACGCCAAAGGTGTTACAATGAGGAGGAAAGGTGGAGTGAAAGCATGAAAGACGGTGAGAGATAGAGAGAGAGAACAACTTTATTGAAAATGCCTGCAGAATTGGGTAGGCTCCGTTCACGCGTGGAGGACAAGCTTTTACCGCGACGCGGCCACTACGTCATTCTCGTGCGTTGTGCTCCTCGAGGTCTTGGTCCCTCGCAACTTCCGCGGGTCCGAGAGGGTCGCCGCCCCCTTCCTGGGGGTGCTGAGAGACGGTAGGGTGAAATAAAGCAGCCCGTCTGTAATTGTCACCTTGTGGCGCTGGATAAGGAAGAAGACGAATTCCCTAGCCCCTCGAGTGCGCAAGGCATGGCAAGTCTCATCGAAAACAGTTCGGCCGCGGTATGGCGACACTGGATTGCCTGGCACTGTGACATTACTCCTCCTCTCTGAAGGGCAACGACTCGGTGCCGCAACAATGAGAAGCAGGAAGCCAAGGGACGGTGAATGCTCCGGCGGCTGGTATAGACACGCCTGAAGCGCTAGCGGGCGTGGTGAGGCTTCATCGGTGCGACATGGATGACTTAGGGGGTCGGCCGTCTAGAGCAGCGAACTGTTTCCTGGGGGATAACTTCATAGTACACCTCACTGACTTGGCGGAGTACCTCGTAGGGGCCAACATATCGGCGCAGAAGGTTTTCGGAGCGCCCACGCATGCGGATTGGGCTCCAAACCCAGACTTGTTCGCCGGGCTGGTAACTAACAGCTCGGTGACGGAGGCTATAGCGGCGAGCGTAGAGGGCTTGCTGGTGTCGGATGAAGCTGTCGGGCGAGTTCGCGGGGCGGCCTCGGCGTGACGAACGAATTGGGCAGCACGCATAACAGATAAGGTACTACTAGTCGGAAGCAACACGGCGTCCAGCATGGTTGTGGCTTCGCGACCATGCACTAAACGAAATGGAGTGAATCGTGTCTTTTCTTGTAGAGCAGTGTTGTAGGCAGATGTGACGTAAGGGAGTATGGCGTCCCAGTTGCGGTGGTCTGCGTCAACATACATGGAAATCATGTCGGCGATCTTCTTGTTGAGCCGTTCGGTGAGTCCATCCGTTTGAGGGTGGTAAGTTGTAGTTTTGCGGTGACTTGTGCCGCTCAGGCGCATAAATTCCTGCGTAAGGGCCGAGGTGAACGCCGTTCCCCTGTCAGTTACAACGATGATGGGTGCACCTTGACGAAGCACAATATTTTGAACGAAAAAGTTCGCAATTACGTCACCGGTACCACGAGAGAGAGCTTTAGTTTCACAGTACCGGCTGAAGTAGTCGTTGGCGACCACATTGTCCCAGCGAGGACTCCGGAAATGGGCCGAGTAAGTCCATGCTGACTTGATGGAAGGGGACTTGTGGCGGATCAATAGGCGGCAGTAGTCCGGCTGGCTTAGTCGCCGGCGTCTTCCGACGTTGGCATCGCGGCAAGTTCTGACGTAACGCTGGACAATTGCAGCAACCCTAGGCCAGTAGTACTTCTGGCGTATCCGCGCTAAAGTGCGGGAAAAACCCAGGTGACCAGAAAATGAGTCATCATGGCATGCCTGCAGGACTTCGTCGCGCAAGGCCGCAGGTACGACGAGCAGATAGGCAGCTTCCGTCAGGTTGTAGTTTTTCTTATACAGAACGCCATCGCGCAAACAGAATGATAACAGTCCACGTGAGAAGATTCGCTGGGACGACGCAGCGCCTCCTTCAAGATACTTAATGAGAGGCCGTAGTTCACTGTCGTTCATTTGGTGTTGAGTGAGGATGGACGTGGAGATGGCACCGAGAAAAATAGAATTGTCGTCGGGATCAGCTCGGTTATCCTCGATAGGAGCACGAGACAGACAGTCGTCATCACTGTGCTTCCTACCGTACTTAAAAACAATGGTGACATCGAACTCTTGAAGGCGAATGCTCCAGCGTGCAAGCCGTCCCGAGGGATCTTTGAGATTCGCCAGACAACAGAGCGAATGGTGATCACTGACGACTCTAAAAGGGCGGCCGTATAAATGCGGGCGAAATTTGGTCACTGTCCACAGAATTACCACGCATTCTTTTTCAGTAGTGGAATAGTTCGCCTCCGAGCGTGACAAGGTACGGCTTGCGTATGCGATGACACGTTCGATACCATCCTGCCACTGCTAAGGACCGCACCGAGGCCTATGTTGCTGGCGTCGGTGTGTAGTTCAGTGTCGGCTGACTCATCGAAGTGGCCAAGGATGGGCGTACTCTAGAGACGAGTGCGGAGGTATTCGAAGGCCTGTTGTTGCTCCTGGCCCCAGAGGAACGGTTCGGCATCTTTTGTGAGGCTAGTGAGGGGTCAGCGATCTGGGAGAAGTTCGGCACAAAACGCCGATATTAGGCGCAGAGACCCAGAAAGCGGTGCACACTGCGCTTATCGGTTGGCACGGGTAAAGCAGCGCCGCCGGCTGTCTTATCGGGGTCAGGACTGACTCCCTAAGCGCTCACGATGTGGCCGAGAAACTTCAGCTCCTGAAAGGTGAAGTGACACTTTTCGGGCTTGAGGGAAAGACCGCCCGGACGAGTAGCTGGGAACACCGCGAGCAGGCGCCTCAGGTGCTCTTCGAACGTGGCGGAGAAGATGACTACGTCCTCTAAGTACACTAGGCGGTACTGCCATTTTAGATCGGCAAGCACGGTGTCCATCATCGGTGAAAAGAAGCAGGAGTCGAGCACAGGCTCCCGGAAGCACCCGGGATTTGTACAGACCATCCGGTGTAATAAAGGCGGTCATTTCCCGGTCGCGTTCGTCCACCTCGATTTGCTAATAGCCACAGCGTAAATATAGTGACGAGAAGTACGTGGGGTGGCGTAACCGGTCCAGGAAGTCATCAATGCGTGGCAGAGGATAAATGTCTTTTTGGTGACATTGTTTAGACGCCTGTAATCAACACAGAACCGTAAAGTTCCGTCTTTCTTCACCACTAGAACAACAGGCGATGCCCACGGGCTCGTCGACGGTTGTATCACGTCGTCTTGGAGCCTTTCTTGAACTTGTCGGCGAATGGCATCCCGTTCCTTCGAAGAGATCTAATATGGTGGCTGGCAAAACGGTCGCTGGTTTGCGTCAACTATAATGCGGTGCTTTATGAGCGGAGTCTGCCCAAACATGGAGGTCGAGGCAAAACAGTCGCGGAAAAATTCGATAATGCTCTCGAGGCAGCGTTTCTTATTAGACGGGAGTTTCGGGTTCACGTCGGTTTTTATGGGAGTGGTCGGTGACTCCACTGATTCCGGGATTTCTGACAGCGAGTGCGGTCCCTCGAATTCGCTAAGTTCTTCTAAATACTCTATAGTTGTTTTGCCAGTTAAACACTAGGGTTCAGAACCAAAATTGGTCTCTAATAGTTCGGCTCGCCCACTCTTCAATTTAATAATTCCGCGAGCTACATAGACTTGCCGACCAAGGAGCAGTGAGATGTTCGTATCAGCAATGCCACGAGTGCTGGGGCTGTATCACACTCGATGGTAACAAACATGCTTGCTCTGAGCGAGATCAATACGCGGTCGTCACAGACACATAACTTAGCCCTGCGTGGCTCGGTATCGTCGTCGACAGTGCCTTTGGTGGAAAACGACACTATTACCTCATGGAGGTTGATAACGGAACCGTACTCCTGAAGGAAATCCAAAACGAGTATGAGGTCTTTGGAGCACTCGGGTAACACAGCAAAGCAGCCAGGGAAAGTAACACCGCGGATCTGGATTCGCGACGTGCAGACACCGATTGGAGTTACCACGTGGCCACCAGCTGTCCGGATCTGCGGCCCAGACCAAGGGGCCAGAACCTTCCTCAAGGCCGTGGGTAACTGTCTGCTCATTACAGAAAAATCGGCGCCGGTATCTACGAGTGCGGTAACGTCGTTGTTGTCGGCGGTGACCAGTCGGTCGCAGCACATGGTCGAGGTCGTCGGTTCAGGTCATCGGAGCGTCGCGGCGAATGGTCGGGCGGAGGCTCTTGACTCGGTCCTGTAGCGGCAGCCCTATCCCCGGAGGACGCCGTCTTCAGTTTTCCCGACCTGGGGACGTGCTTCTGAACTGGCCAGAGGATGTCGGGCGGCAGGGCGTAGAGAACCGCCTTCGGGATGGCGATCGGGACTGGCGTCGCTGCGAGGTCGAAGATTGCGCGTTATCAGCCAAGTACTGTTCGATATACCGTGGTCTTTCGCCTTAGCGTGGTCGAGGTGCGTCAGGTGAAAACCCCCTTAAACCAATTCTGCGGCAGGGGCAGTGGCGGAGGATGTGGCCGGGCTCCCCGCAGTGGTGACAGAGCGGCCGATTGTTTGGCGTACGCCAAACGTGCGCTTTGCTCACGGGTGGCCTGAACTCCTGCGGCACGGAGGGTACAGTTGCGACTGGCTCCTGCAGGTATGGCACAGAAGCGACGGGGAAAAGGCTCGCATCGCTGGCCCGGGACTTTGTAGCGCCTCGCTGCACGTCATAACGGAGGGCGCCGGGTGTGGTGCGGGGGGTGGCTGCACAACTCATCGGATTTCTTCGCGGACCACGTCCGTTAAGGCAGCGACGCTTACCTGTGGAGCCTCAAAGCGAAGTTTCACGAGTTCATCGCGCACAAGGCTTCTTACAAGCTCCCGAAGATCCTCGGCGGGCCGCGACGTAGGCGTGTACTGGGAAGCGGCTGCTACAGTAGCCTGACGTCCGTAGCGGGCGCCCCGTTCCTGCAGAGAGCGCTCGATACCCATTGCCTCCTTGGTGAAGTCGCACACTGTTCGTGGCAGGTCACGACCAGTCCGGCAAATAGCTGCTCTTTTATGCCACGCATTAAGTGGCGTACCTTCTGGGCTTCGGATATAGCAGAGTCGGCCCGATTGGACAGTCGCGTCACGTCATGTCCTCTAAGAACATCGCGACGCTCTCATACGGCTGCTGTGATCTTGAGCGCAGGAAGATTTCAGCCTTCTTTTTTCTTTCGCTGGTGGTAAATGTCGCTAACAGCTCTCGACGAAAAGCCTCCCAGGCGGTAAAGGAAGCTTCGTGGTTCTCAAACCACGTTTTGGACGACTCCTGCAGAGCAAAATAGACGTTGCGCAGCTTGCGCTCGCCGTCCCACTCATTGAAATCCGCCACTCGGTCAAAGCTGGCCAGCCAGTCTTCGACCTCCTCAAACCTCTCACCGTGGAATGATGGGGGCGACCGAGGCGTGTGAAGGGCAAACGGCGGGGCATTCCCGGAATGCTGACTTGTCTGGCTAGCCGTAGCGGACGTCATGGCCCTTTCTGGTCTTGCGAATTTGCCAAACTCTGGCTGTAGGCCTCGCAGGTGGCGGCTCGCCTTGTGGACTGGTGTTGTAGCCACGCGTTGAGAACTGTCGTGAAGAGTGTCCTCAAGGTAAGCGTGCATGGACCGGCACCCAGCCCCTCCACCAAATATATCAGGGAAAGACGGCCGAAGCACTCAAACCAGGTTTAATTAGACGTGCTGGGAGTGCAAGACAGCAGGGAGCTCGAGCGAGGAAGAAGACGAATCCCCTAGCCCCTCGAGTGCGCAAGGCATGGCAAGTCCCATCTAAAACAGTTCGGCCGCGGTATGGCGCCACTGGATTGCTTGGTACTGAGGCAATATGTATAAAGGACCGATGGGGCCTCTTGCGCAGGGTTGGGTGCCTGATCGTCCTGAGTCCGGGAGGAAAGTTCTCGGGCCAGCGCATGAACGCGCTCATTACCGGGGATCGAGACATGCGCAGGAATCCACGACAGAATAACCGTTCGGTCGAGAGAAGTGGCTGTGGCAAAAATACGGTGTATGGCTGGCGTTGCCACGCCCTTTAGGTAGTGGTGGTATGCGCCCTGTGCGAATTTCGGTTATGTTTTTGTCAATGGTGGAGTGGGCCAGCGCAAGTGCGATGGCGGCTCCTTCCGCCTCTGCAGGTGAATTAGTTTGGATAGTGGCGGCGGCCGCCACAGTCCCGTCTTCATAGGCTGCGACTGCCATGAAGAATCCTACTTTAGAATTTTCTGCACGTCGACATAAAGGATATCTGAGCGGTTGATGTATGTTTTGGTGTAATAGCTCGCTCGAACCTGCCGCCTACCCTCATGGAGTCTAGCGTTCATATTGCGCTGTAGGGGCTTCTGTATATGTGATCCTGCATGCGCAGATAAATCATGTAAGGTGTAGGACTTGTTGGGGTTGGAATGGGTAGATTGAGACGGAGCTGTCGCAGTAGGCATTTTCCTGTTTCCGTGCGACTCTGGCGGACTTATTGGTTGGTGCGTTGAGCCTCTATTAATTCGATCACGGTATTGTGGGTACAAGTGGCCAGGACGCGTATCGTGCTAACCGCCCGTGGAAGACGTAGGCCGGAGGTGACAGCAGTGCGTATTAGGATGTCTGCCTGTTGTGTTTGGCGCTGAGTGAGTATGTGGTATGGGAGGTGGTATGTAATGCAGCTCATGATTAATGCATTTGTCGTATTGAGGGTCTCGCGTTCAGACAGGCCATGATTGCGTGCTGCCACCCGCTTGATTAGTTCAGCCACCTGTTTGGTCTGTCTTTGCAAGAGCTGAAGGGTGGGGGTAGCATCGAGTGTGTTGTTATTGAGAAGGCCGAGAATCTTCACCTGAGACACAATGGGCACTGGATTCCCATACATGATCAGTTCAATGAGGGGTTGGGGTCACTGGACAGGGGTTTCAGCTGCAAGAGTTCCGATTTATTTGGAGCGCACCGGAGGCCTGTGCTTGCTTATTGGGTGGTGGTGATGTCTACGGAAGATTGCAGTATATCCTGGTCTGTTCCAATGGATGCTCCCGTTGTGCAGAGGGTTATATCATCTGCGTATATGGCTTTGTGGAGGCCTGGGATCGCAGCAAGGGCCTTTGCCAGTGGCGCTAGGGCAATGTTAAAAATTAAAGGTGATAGGATCACCCCTTGTGGGGTTCTCCGGTTAGGCAGGGGGAAAGGCTGGGAGGCGACATCCCCAAGATAGAGTTTTGCTGTGGGTCCCTGAAGGAAGGCCCTAACATATTGCCATATGCGGGTGCCACAGCGGGTGGTGGCTAATGTCGTCAGTATATGGTCATGGCTAATAGTGTCGAAAGCCTTATGAATATCCATGGCCAGTATGGCTCGCGTAGCGGCTGTACGGTGCTTGGTGTAAAAGAGAGACTCTTTAAGGACGAGAAGTACGTCTTGCGCCGAGATGTTTGGACGGAAGCCAAATTGAACGTTGGAGAGGAAGCCTGTTGTTTCTAGGAACGGTTGCAGGCGGTTGGGAATAACATGGTCGAAGAGCTTGCCCACGCAGCTCGTTAAGGAGATCGGGCGCAAATTTTGAAGCGTGAGGGGTTTGCCCGGTTTCGGTATAAATCGCATGCTGGCATGGGTCCAGGCTGACGGGAGCGTACCAGCGTGCGAGTGGTTATTAAAGAGCTCCGTGAGTTCCTGAAGCGAGACATCGTCCAGATTGAGTAGTGCCTTGTACGTTATGCCAACCGGCGCCGGCGCCGTAGAGCGCTGAATACTTAAGAGTGCTCGGCGGACTTCGGTTAAGGTAAATTCGGCATCAAGTTTCGGGTTAGTTGGAGGTAGATTGGGTGGATCTGCTGACTGAAGGGATCGGGGTATATAAGTGTCCAGCCGTTGGCCAATTACGTCTGTGCCCTTTTGAAGCTCTAGTTGTATTAGACGTTGTGTGCTTACTTGTGTCTCAGATTTAGTGGGTTTTGTATCTAAGAGAGCGCGTAGGAGAGACCACGTGCGTTTAGTGCTTATTATACCCTTGAGGTCGTTACAAAAGGTTGCCCAGTTTGCGCGGGATAAGGTGTTCGCATATTCTTCTGCCTCGCCAGTGAGAGTGGCTATACGGAGTCTCAATTTACGATTGTGTCACTGGTGACGCCAGCGCTTGAGAAGTTCCTGTCGGGCCTCCCATAGATGAGCCAGACGCGGATCAACCTGCGGTGCCGCAGGTGTGTTTGTAATGTGTTTGTTGTTCGCCTGGATAGCCTCCCCCAGCCGGTGTCTCCAGTCGGTGACAGGACGGGGTTCGGTAGAATCAGCTGCCAAGTATGAGCGCAATTTATCCATGTAAATGAGGAGCTGTGAACGAGGGCTGAAAATCTTGTAATCGTATGCAATAGTAGTGGAGACTGGAAAGTGATCACTCCCAAGGCTCTCTTGGAGCACCGTGTGAGATTTAACGATTATGTTCGGTGTGGCCCATGTGAGATCGGGTGTGGTGTCGCGGGTGACACTTGTGTCAATGCGAGTGGGTACGGTGGGGTTTGTGATCAGGCCAAGGTTGTAATCAGCCATTGCGGTAGAAATGAGGTTACCTTTGGGAGTACCAGAGGTGTATCCCCAGTGCGTGTGACGTGCATTAAAATCACCCACCACAATGAGCTTTGAGGAACAAAAGGAGTCGAGGATGCCCGGAATAACTCTGCCTTAATCTTTGGGATTGCTGTATTTGTTAAGAATAGTGAGGCCGTAAGTGTGTTCGGGTGAGCTGAGCTCTATCGCTGTATGCTGAGTGTCCGTGCTTGCGGGCGTGTTTGTCTGTGTGCGGTGTAGCAGCGGCATGGATGCGAGTGTCAAGATTTACATACGTGGTGTAAGGGCTGCCGTGTGAGAACCGCAGATATGAATGCGAGTTGTTTCCGTCTCTTGCAGAGCGATGACACGGGGGGATTAGGGGAGGTTGCGATATATATATGCTGCTAGTTGCGCTTGCTTTCGTCGTATGCTGGGACAGTTCCATCGCCATATAATTGTTTCTTTTGGTGTAGTGGACTGGTGTTGCCGCCGACCTTTTCGCCTGCTATTGTTCTGTGTCATGTTGCTGGTCTGGAGATACTGGATCAGGACACGCAGCGGGTTGAACCGCGCGTTGCTTGCGAGGCAATTCCTCTTGAGGTATAACTTCGAAAAGCTTATTGATGCCGGCTTCATGTTTTTCGAAGCGTGTGTTGATCATAACTTCTATCCTGTCCGTTATGGACTGTATCAGCTGTGCCTGGGCTTGTATGAGTTGTTGCTGCATCGCTCCGAGTTGTTCAACAGCTATAGTGTTGATTATGCTAGTGATTTCTGAACGAAATTCAGTTGACGTATGTATTACTTTACCGCCTCTTGAGGTGTAATAGGGGGTCAGGGGTTGGGTACGAGGTACTAGGGTTGGCTTCTTGGATGGACCACTCACCCGTTTTAGCAGGGCTGGCTCCTTTTTCAGGTGTAGCGTTCCGGAGTGACTGCGCCTCCCTAGTCTCCTGGATGCGGGCTGCGGATTCACTGGCTTTCGAGGCAGAGGCCCGCGGTTCGATGGCGTCCGTCTTGGTACCACTAGACTCCAAAGCTTTATGTCCGGCGTTCACGGTGTACACACTGTGATTGTCCGTCTGGTTTTTGTTATCTTGTTCGTGCGACGGTTCCAGGTTCTCGGTCTCTATGGCCTGCTCCAAAGGTGCCTGGGCGGCCGTGGTGACCACTGGATTATTCTTCCGGAGCGGTGGGAGGGGTGGTCATTCTTCTGCGCTTTGGTTCCAAAGTTTCTTTGCGTGGACGATGGCTGCCTTGCTTGAACCACTGGTCTGATTCACTTTCATGGGCAGTGTTGTGCTGTGTCTATATCTTTGCTGATCTCCCGGCCGGTTGACATTGGTTTGGTTCAGTTAGGGCTGATGCTCATTCCTGGGTCGATGCTCGGTCTTGTGCTTCAGCGAAGTCTTTTGCTTCTGCTCAGTCGTTTGGTTCTTCTGCACATCTAAAAGATTGCTCTGTGCAGCAATTTCTGCATCATGATGGCATCGGATTGTGGCTTCATCAGTTTTGCCTGTCGTTTACCCTCTTTTGCTGTAATTCTTCTGTCTTGCCGGACAGATCATGTCAATGGCGGAGTGGTTGAATGTGTTACAGACGATGCGTGCTTTTTGCAATCGACATGTCCTTGTGAAGGATTGCGTATTCCGCGCTTGTTGCACCTGTTTTCCGGCGGAGTGGAGCATATGTCAGCTTGGTTTCCAGTTTTTAGGCAGCATCCGCAGAGCTGCATCTCTGGTCGGAATGGTGTGCACCTGTATTCTATGCTGCTCAGGTAGGCAAACCGTGGTACTGTTTTGCCTTCAAAGTTATACAGACATGCACCCTTTGGGCCGTAAGGCCTTGCTTGAATGATGTTTATTTGTTGGAGACATGCTTTCGTGCAGTTTATCAATTCTTCTTCCGTTGGTATCGGTAAGGCACCGGTAATGATGCCCTTTACATGAGTTGTCTCGTGATGCTGCATAGGCATTCATTGAATATTCCTTTCCTCCTAGATTGATTGCCTGGATGTTGCATATCTGTTAAGTGAGGTCCCGATTCGGGGTGCTCAGAATAGCAATATTTTGTTCCGGCTTGACCCTGACCCTGGAATCGTGCGTTAATTGGCGGCTAAGCTTGAATTGCAAAGCAGCAAGTACTGACCTACCGGAGTTTTTATGCAGCGTCACCCCTCCGCGTATACGTATCACGATCTTGCAATCATCATGCGGCAGCCTCGGTAATTTGACTGGGCGAGCCGGTCGTGATCTTTCCGCAGGTTTGTGTGCTTCTGCCTCCGTTATAGGTTCGAATCGTTTTTGTTTTCGTGCGCCGATCATTCTGAACCATGGCGTGGCCTTCGGGTAGGCTTCAGTCTTCTCGAGTCGTCCAGTTGGAAAACGAGTTGGAGTACGGGTCCTCCTGCGGCGTCCCGTGCGGTAGGCCCTCCTCCGGTGCGCGGGTGTTAGAAATTCCGGGTGTGGAGTCCTGAGTATCCATGCCGGCATGTTCGTTGACTCCCTCCGGTGCCGTCGACGGGGAAAATCTGAATAGCCTGTCGTAAGTGCAACGAGCGAAGTTCCCGCGACACTAGTATGCGCACGTTCAAGATCCCCAGATGGTCGAAATTATTGCGGAGCCCTCCACCACGGCACCTCTTTCTTCCTTCTCTTCTCTCTCCTTTATTCCTTCTCTTACTGCGCAGTTGGGGCGTCCACAAAGATATGAGACAGTTACTGCGCCATTTCCTTGCATCGAAAACCATTTTTCAATTTTTATTACGATTACTAATCACACGCGCAACTTGTACACATTTCTTATTGTGTAAATAGATTGTGCATATTAACTCTAACCATATCCTCTGTTCTTTTCGCCCCCACCTCTTTCATTTCTTTTATCATTCTGCCTGCTATCCTTTATTACCGCTGCCCCAGCTCAGGTGCTACAGTATCGATGGCAGATGCAGGGGCTGGCAAAAAGTTTATCCTTCAATTTTGATAAAGATTTTAACAAACCACTACTACCCCGATAATTCCGAAGCCCTCCACTATGGGACCTTTTTCTTCCTTTCTTATCTCACTAATTTCTTTATCCCTTCCCTTACGGCGTGCTTTAGGCATCCACCGACACATGTGAGGCAGTTAATGCGCCCTTTCCTTTCCTCAAAAAACTAATTTTCAATTTTTATTCAGCAGCCCTCCGCAAGAGCACTCACTTATTTTTTATTTTTTCACTTCCTTCTTTGTCCCTTCCCTTAAGGCGCGGTTCGGGTGTCCGGAGACATATATGAGACAATTACTGCGACATTTGCTTTGCTCAAGACCAATTTTTATTTTTTTCATTTCAAATTTCAAACGCTTTTAAAATCTTATCTATCTCATAGAATATATGTTTCTATTTAGAAATTGTGGAATTCCTCGAAGTGAATAAATGATCAATCTCTCTGTCGATCCGAAGCTGACGGTATTGCTATATCCACGCCGCAAGATAGAGCTAGATACTACGGGCTCTGCCCGAAAATGGCTTGACCTATTAGGCGAGTGTCCACGATGAGCATTGGAGGGTGGCCCCAAGGGACTCCAGTGTTGCTGGCGGCCGGACTCGTGCAGTAATAGGCAGCTCAGCTGGATGTGGTCGGTGCTGGGCGGGACCATTCAGAACGAACAAAGAGAGGTACAGGAAAAAAGTTAGAGGAACGGGTATGGAGTAAAAAATTGAAGGTGTGGAGAGAGGAGTGTGATACCAGTCACCGGGCACGGCACCAATCACCGAAGTTCGCCAGGCCTGCGAAACCTCTTCCCTCGTATCCGCGTTCAAGCACAGACTGTTCCACACAACTTATAAGCACCTCTGAGCACAAGGCAGGGCAGCTCGCGCGCGTTCCAGACTGGGCTGCCCCTGCCGGGGCCCTGCACAACAGCGACCGTATCGAGCACACACCTGAAAACCTGCCGCTGTTGCTCAGGGGTTAGGCGCTCGGCTACTGATCAGGAGTACCCGCGGGATTGAACCTGAACGCGGCTGCGTTTTTATGGAGGAAAAACGCTAAGGCGCCCGTATGCTGTGCGATGTCAGTTCACGTTAAAGATCCCCGGCTGGTCGAAATTATTCCGGAGCCCTCCACTACGGCACCTCTTCTTCCTCTCTTCTTTCATTCCCTCCTTTATCCCATCCCTTACGGCGCGGTTCAGGTGTCCAACGATATATGAGACAGATACTGCGCCATTTCCTTTCCCCAAAAACCAATTATTATTATTATTATTATTTTTATTCAGAAGCCCTGCAATACGAAGCCTTTTTCTTCCTTTCTTTTTCACTTCCTCTTTTATCCCTTCCGTACGGCGTGGCTCGTGCGTCAACAGGGATATGTGAGACAATTCCTGCGTCATTTCTTTTCCTCAAAAGAACTGCAGGTGGGCTAGCTCAGGTTAACACTGGTCAAAAGCGAAAAGCTGCACCTCCCTGGCTATGTTCTTGGTCGAGCGACCGGTGGCCTCCACGGCAGGCGCCGCATCGAGCACACCTATCGTTACGCAGAACGAATCACAGTGCACCGGCGTTTTTTGCAGGACCCATTTTGATTCAATGCGCATGCGACTGCAGCACAGGCTTTCCCGCTCCGCTCGGGCAAAGTGCGTGACGTCAAGGAGGGAGTAGGCAGCCGATATGGGGCACCGCGGCCGTCGACCACTGAGGCGACCGCCGCACCCGACTTGCCGCCGCATTACGGAAACAGCTTAAAAAGTCACAATAGCGCTTGCTTGCGTTGAATCCGAAGCCAATTATATAATTAGCGATAGCAATACGGCCATCAGTAATTTTGGAAACGGTACGATCTCGCCGGAAGCGGCAAAGATTCTGGCGACTAGACGGCCAAAGAAAGAAATTGCCTAATTTGGAATTCCGTGAACGCGTCCGTTCCTGGCAACGATGTGGCGCACGACTTAGCCCGGCCTCTCTACTTCCGGGTAACTGTGAGGCCGCCCGATTGCCGGGATATGGACGAGCGTCTGGAAAGTTATACAGGGATTGTCGAAAATTATATGTTACATAGAAGACTGGTGCGACCAGCGGATTAAAATCTAAACTTTAGGGAGGTATTAGCATGGCGGCGCCTCTAAGCAGGGAATTACATAAATCCGGTCTGGGCATATTATATTCAGAAAGGTGTGCGACAATACGATAAGTGCAAGTACTGCGGGGGAGAGGGACCCTCTACAACATAATCTGAGATTGCGCTAGCTCCCCAGAGGCTAAAGCAAATACAAATTGTACGGAAACCTGGGAAGCCCTGCCGCGGAGCAAGGCCCCTGCTCCCCAGCAACAAGCCATCCGCCTGGCGGAAGAAGCCGCGAGGAGTGAAGACCTCTTTGCCTGCTTCTAATCGCGGAGGTCCCGGCCCCCGTCACCCAGGCCTGCGTACCGGAGACGGGGAGTTGGGGGCCTCCTTATCTGGTGCAGAGTAAAGTTGCTATCATCATCATCAGGCAGCACAACTCGGATGCCTCGTTTCCTCCTCTCGGCATCGCGTTGACGGAGCGCACATCTGCCGCTCTCCACGGCAGGCGTCGCATTGATCACACCTAAGCCTCCACTACGGCACCTCTTCTTTCACTCGCTTCTTTATCCCTTCCCTTACGGCACGGTTCGGCTGTGCACCAATGCTGGATAGGTCATAAAATCGGTGTCGCAGTGACGAAGAGGCACTTAATAGCATCTGTAGAGCATCATACAAGGCGGTCCTTGGCCTGCCGGCATACGCAAACTCAAATCGACTGCTGAAGATAAGAATTTTAACACGCTCGCTGAGCTTTTCAAGCCCATAAGACGGTACAAGTGACCCGCTTGTCGCGCACCCTTGCGGGACGCGTAATTCTCGACAAACTCCACAACCACCCCGTTGAGGAGGTATGTGCAACATCACTTTTATCGGTCGCCAATACTAGTAGACTAGTTAAACCATGCAGTAACCAAGAACGTATAGGACTCAATATGTCTCTTCCAGTACTTATCTCGTTCGGTTCGAGCACCAAAGAGTACTGTTTGTGGCTACCTTCATGATTACAATATTGAAACTTGTTGGTTACCTTGTTAACTGTGCATAAAATTCTGACGCATGTGCAAAAAATTGTATTGTATCGTATTCCTGGTACTTTGTTTAACTTGGTTGAATTTTTCGACAACTAAAATATTTTTTCTAGTGTCAGTCATTCCACTATTCTACCTCGCCGCCTCAAGCCTTTTTTGACCAGCGCAAATACTTCCTTGGAATTCACTACCGTACCTTGGCCAATCTTCCGCGTGTGTATGTGCCGTGTTTACTGAAGTGAAGGAGAAGTTAAGAGATGGCGGCAGGACAAGAAAACTTTTTTTTAACTAAATTTGTTCAAAAATGCTTGCTAGAGTCTCATTGACTTCCTTACTAAATGTTACAATATTTTTTCTATGCATTATAAATTTTGACTCGCTTATTCTTTTTTTAATCATCTTATTTTTCACACAAAACTCTTGCCATTTTCTCTCCATGTCAATCTTGATGCACAATCCGCCAACAACAACAACAACAACAACAGAAAACAAGAAATAATCTATCGTTTCGTGTTCCCCGCATAGCAGGCACAATGGGAGACCGCCAAACAAGGCCTATGTGGGTAGAAATTTAAATGAGGTAAGCGACAACTTAGACGCGTGAAAGAAACCTCACGCTTGCGCTATCGCTACTCTTTATTGCGCCACGGGAAGAGAAAAGCTGGTAGTTCGGGGAGGAAGGAAGCCCTGAGGATGCAGATTCTTTCAATAGCAGACCCCTGCGGAACCTGGCCGCTGTAATAAATGCGCAGGGCGGAAGGAGTGTCATGACTGAGCCTTGAAGAAATGCCTTCGTCTGGGTATCTGCCACCTCATATAAATGAATTGCCCTGAGCCCAGGCACCCAAACCAACCGTAATGAGCACGTGTGATGTTGCACCAAAATTTTCAGTAAGCGGAGTGCCTGCGACTGTGTAGAAGCAGCTAAAGAGAAACAGAGGGATAATGATTACGTCATAACTATGGTATAAGAAAAATAGCTTTTTAACCTGCGAAAATTTAGGCCAGAACAACTGACAAAAATTCTACCAAATGAATGGGCGTGAAGTCGGGAAGACAAAGTGAGAACATCCTTCACGTCAGCTAGGTCTAAGTTTGTCTTCTACGGTTGTTCCGTCTCTTAGTACTTCTGCCCTTGGACACAGTAGCAGGAATGTGCTCTTCGCCGTTCAAAGATCCTTTTAGACACAAAACGGCTGCCATCCAAAAATCTTTCTAAATGCCATCTTCTGGCTACTTATGTTCAAAATTCTCCTATAATCAAAACAACCCAAAACAGAGCCCCTATATCCTCGTTCCCATCTTTAGTCACCGATCTGCCAGTTTCCTATCTTTCGTTAATTAAAACACTGAATATGCAGTTTTTTAAACCTTCAAACGGTTTTGGCCATCTCTCAGTAGGTGCCTGTGTCTTGGCAAATCTCCCGCAGCGGGCACGCGCCATTAACTCCTCGAGGACAGCAACAACAACAATAAATATGAAGGAAAAGAGTATCATTTATTGGGCCCTGTAACTACAAGGCGCTTATGCTCGTAGGCTTTTTTTCCTCGAACACAGGTCAACGTAAAGCCTGTACAGCCATCCGCCTCCGCTGCATCCACGAACCCCCCCCCCCCCCACGATTCACATTTCAGGTCTCTCTGCCTTTGAGTCCTTCGTTCATATCTTCCCTTATAGCAGAGGTGAGGCATGCAACGAGACTGAGAGATGTGCTGCTCCTTTCCTTTCCTTATAGCCAATTACATTCCACATCATCGCTGGCGGCTCTATTATATATGCGGCGGCTGCTTCAACTCAGGCGTGCAGTATGTCGTCACTTGGATTAATGTAAAAAAATGAAATTTGCTCTTAGGAAAGCAAACGGCACAGTAAGCTTCTCACTTCATGGTCGACACCTGGACTTCGCCGTGAGGGAAGTCAGGAAGGTGGGAGTCAAAGAAGAAAGAGGTGCCACAGTGGGGGGCTCCGGCGGCACAATGGATGGAACCCAGCACCTCCTGAATGCGAGGCGCATGCTCCACAACAAGATTATTGCGGCGGTTTTCGTGAAATACGGGACTGGCTGCGGAAGGGCTCCGATCAACACCTCATGGACTAGAAATCATCAAAGCCAGGAAGAACTCCGATCGCTCGTCACTGCATGAGCATCCATGACGGGTTGCGAACTTTAGTTTATCCTCCGAGCGTTCAACAGGCCCGTAATTCTATCAGCATTTATGCTATGATTTTGTGTTGAACATCGTCTTTATTTACGGTACGTCTCATAATGAATCTTAGCCAAATGAAGCTCCTATACGCTCTTTGTTTTCCAAGATTACGCCGCAGTTGAGCCGTATATTTTCCTTTTCGCTGCACCTGAGAAGAATGTGGAGGTATGGTCATACAATGCCCGAACAGTTAGCACATGTCCGCATTCTAACGCAATATCTGGAATGTCACCACTGTAACGGCATGGCACCAGCAGCGCCGGTGAGCTTCGCACGCTACCAATGAAGATGCATACTTTGGATTCCATGACATTGTTAATATTGACATGTTTCATCCTTGATAGTCTGCTAAACACTTCGAAAAATTAGTGACAATTTTCCATCCCCGAAGACGGGCTTTGCATGAAGGAACCAGAACAGGGGCTGCAGGATAAGCGCTCGGACAATGGCGCTAGTTGGATCAGCTACTGCTGAAAGTTAGAAGCTGACAAAGGGCAATATCTAAAGCATGTGTCCGAAATTTTTTAGTAGGCGTGAAAAAAGGAACATCTCAGTTTCGACCAACTTGACTGTTTCCGTGAATGGGCGGAGAAACTCTTGTCGCGAAGTGATCGCAGTTTATCTAGAATTCTAAATCATTGATGCTACGTCACGTAGTAACTCTAGCCGCGCTGTAACTATTCGGCTAAATTGTTTATCAGGGTAGTGGAACGAACAAATAGGAGATAACTGAGGTTTTAATTCTTAACTTTCACCGCAAACCTTCCAATCGAACCGCCTGAATACCTTCCGTAATTATGCGACGGCCAATAATTATCAGAGTGTGCACCCTGCGTGACAATCCTCCAGATTCTAATTTGTAACGTTTCCTCTGCAGGGCTATGATTACACTGGGGAGTCCACACCGACATTTGCTATAACCCAACCCAACATATCCCAACTCAACCTAACCCAATACAACCTAACCTAACCCAACCTTACCGAACGCAACCTATCCTAACCTCACCAACCAAACCTAACCCAATGCAACCCAACCTAAGCCTGCCTAACCCAAACTAACCCAGCTAACCCAACCCAACCTAACCCAACACAATCCAGCCTAATCTAACATAACCTAACTGCCCCTAACCCAACCCAATGTAACCCAACCCAACCTTACATAACCAAACCCAACCCAGCCTAATCTACCCAAACCTGACACAACATAACTCGACTTAACCTAACCTAACCCAACCCAATCTAACCAAACCCAAACTAACCCAACCCAAAATAACAAAACCAACCCAACCCAACCTAACGAAACCTAGCCCAACCTAACTTAACCTAACCCAATCTATCCTAACCCAATGTAACCTAACCTAACCTAACCTTACCCAACCCAACCTAACGAAACCTAACACAACCTAACTTACCCCAACCCAACATAACTAACCATACCTACCCTAACCAAAACCAACCTAACCAAACCCAACATAACCTTAGCTAACCGAACCCCACACAACCCTACCAAACCTAACCTACCCTAACCCAGCCTCACCATACATAACCGAAACTAAAGTAACTAACCAACACTAACCTAATCCCAACCTAACCTGACCTGACCCCACCTGACATAACCTATCCCAACCCAGCACAACCCAAGCTAATCTAACCTAATTGTACCCAACCCACTTCAACCTACCCAACTTACCCAACCCAAACTAATCGATCCCTGCCAAACCTAACCCAAATTAATCTAACCCAACCTAATCTTATCTAACAAAATCCATCCTAACCCAAACTAACCCAAACCAATCTAACCTATCCTATCAAAACCTAACCTAACAAAAGCTAACTTAACCTAACCCAACCCAACCTATCCCAAGCTAACATAACCCAACCCAGCCAAACCTAACATAACACAAGCTAACCTAACCCAATCCAACCTAACCTAGCTAACCCAACAAAACCTAACCTAACCTATCCTAACCTAGCCCAACCTGACATAACCTAACCCAACTCAACATGAACGAACACAACCTAACCCAAGCCAACCTAACCCAACCTAACCTAACCCAACGCAACCTAACCTATCCGAACCCAACCCAACATATCCCTACTCAACCTAACCCAACCCAACCTTACCTAAACCTACCTAACCCAATTTATCCCAAATTAACCTAGCCAAAGCTAACCTAACCTAAGTTAACTAACCCACTTCAACCTAACCTAACCTAACCCAACCTAATCCAACCAAACCCAACATAATCCAAACTAACCTAAGCCAACCTAACCCAACCTTACCCAACCCAACCTAATCCAACCCAACCTTACCCAACCCAACCTAAGCGAACATAATTGCACCTAACCCAACCCAATGTAACCCAACCTAACCTAACCCACCCAAATTAAGCCAACCCAATCTAACTCAAACTAACCTAACCCAACCTAACCTAACCCAAACTAACCCAACCCAACCTAACCTAACCCAGCCTATCCCAACCCTACCTATCCTAAGCTAACCAACCAAACCTATCCAAACGCAACCCAACCTAACCCAGCCTAACCTAACCTAACCAAACTAACCCAATCCAACCTAACGCAACACAACCCAACCTTATCTAATGTAACCTAGCTACACCTAACCCAACCGAATGTAACCCAACCAAACCTAACTAACCCAACCCAACCTAACCTAACCTAACCAAACCTAGGCTAACTTAACCCAACCTAACCCAACCCAACCTTAACCTAACCCAACCTAACCCAACCCAACCTAATCTACCCAAACCTAACCCAACCTAACCCGACCTTACCTAACCCAACCTAACCAAAGCCAAACTAACCCAACACAACCTAAAAAACCTAACCCACCCAACCGATCCTAACCTAACCTAACCTAACCCAACCCAACCCAATCTAAACTAACCCAACCCAACCCAACCTAACCAAACCTAACCTAAACCAACCTAACTTAACCCAGTCCCACAGAACCTAAGCATACCTATCCTAACCCAACCGAACCTTAGCTAACCTAAGCCCACCCAACCCAACTGAACATAACCTACCCTAACCGAGGCTCATCGTACTTACTCAAACTGACCTAATGTAACCCAACCTAACCCAACCCAACCTAACCTAACCTATGCTAAACTAACCCCACCTAACGTAACCTAACCCAACCCAACATAACCCAACCAAACCTAATCCAAGCTAACGTAACCTAACTGTACACAACCCACTTCAACATATCCCAACACAACTTAACCTAACCCAACCTTACCCAACCCAACCTAATCGAACCCAGCCCATCATAACCCAAACTAACTTAACCCAAGCTAACATAACCTTACCCAAATTAACCCAACCCAACCTAACCCAAAGCTAAGCTAACCCAACGCAGCCCAACCAAACCTAACACAAGCTAACCTAACCCAATCCAACCAAACCTTACCTAACCAAACCCAACCTAACCTAACCCAAACTAACCCACCCTTCACCAACCTAACCTAACCTAACCCAACCCAACATAACCTGACACCAGCTAACCTAACGCAATTCAACATAACCTAACCTAACCCAACCCAACCTAACTTAACCCAAACTACCCAACCTTACCTAACCTAACCTAACAAACCCAAACCCACCTAATTATCCTAACCTAGCCCGACCTATCCTAAACCAACCCAACCTAACCTAACCTATCATAACCCAACCTAACTTAACCCAACCCAACAGAACCTAACCATACCAAACGAAACACAACCTAACCTAACCTAACTAACCCAAGCCAACCTAACCTTAGCTAACCTAACCCCACCGAACCCTACCAATCGTAACCTACCCTAACCCAAACTAAAGTAACTAACCAATCCAAACCTAAACCCAACCTAACCTAACCTATCCTAACCTAACCCCAGCTGACATAACCTAACCCAACCCAACATAACCCAAGCTAACCTAACCTAATTGTACCCAACCCACTTCAACCTAACCTAACCCAACATTACCCAACCCAACCTAACCGAACCCAGCGAAACCTAACCCAAATAAACCTAAACCAACCTAACCTAATCTAAACCAACCCAACCCAAACTAACCCAAACCAACCTTACCTATCCTAACCAAACCTAACGTAACCCAAGCTAACTTAACCTATCCCAACCCAACTTAACCCAAGGTAATTTAATATTTAATTTAATATTTAAGTTTATTTTTCACGAATTTTGCGGCGTGGTAGTGGAGTTGTTGGAAGCACGATTTGTGCATTTCCCAACACCAGCTGAGCTTTACGAGCACATGTGTACATTCCCAGCGGTCCGTGGTTTCTCTCAAGGTGTCGGTGCAGTGGATGGCTGTCATATAGAGGTATGTCCTCCAAAGCAAGAAGCTGCTGAATAATACAATCATAAGGGGTGGCACAGTGTCGCTCTACTTGCTGTCGTTGACCACACATACAGGTTCTTATGCACGAATGTTGGGAGCCCTGGTAGGAACAATGACCCGCCCCTGTTTCAGAAGTCTCGACTGCCAGCTACTCTGCCGAGTGAGCTGTTCCGACAAGAAACATAGCTTATTGAAGGTGTGGGAGTTGGCACAATTCTTTGTGAACAAGCTTTCCCCTTGCAGACGCACCTGATGAAGCTGTACTCCTTCCAGCTGCCTCTGGGTCCCCCTCACAGACCTTTAACTACCGGCTGCCGAGTGCCAGACGTGTTGTCAAAAATGCTTTTGGACGTGTCAAGGCATGCTTTAGCATGGTGCTGAAGGGCCTCGTGTGTGACATCCACAATGTCAGTTATGTGATCCGTGCTGCTTGTGTGCTGTAAAACATTTGTGAGCAGCTCAGTGACCTCTGTGATTCAAGCTAGTTTGGTGTGGTGCACAGCGCTGATGACAGGCGGCTTCAACCGGTGTGCACAAGCAACCGGGAAGAGACGTCAGGTGTGGCCATAGGGACGCCCTGGCCAAGCACCTTGCCTTGAGCTAGAACCCAGTCCGTGGGAAACTCAAGAGCAGCTCAGAAGGACACCTCTACCAAGAGGGGTTAGCCCTGAACCGAGCTACACACACATTATTGAAGGAACAGACACTGGGTTGGGCTCACCTTCAATGGCTACCATTGCACGCACATGATGCATACTCCCTACTGGGGTGAAGGGTATGAGGGTTACAACGAATGTAATTTTAGTAACCTACATGTTCTTCATAAAATAGGTTTGGTTTATGGTGTTTAACGTTCCAAAGCGGCTTGTGCTATGAGTGATGCCGTAGTGAAGGGCTGCAGAATTTTCGACCACATGGGGTTCATTAACATGCACTGACAGTGCACAGTACACGAGTGTCTTGCTTTACGCCTCCATTGAAAAGCTGCTGTACGGGCCAAGCTTTCAGAAAATAGTCGCATTATATAGCTAAAGTTAATTATTGGCGCTTGCTAAACTACAAAACGAAGTGGTTCGTACCAACTACTAGTACTCCTTATGACAAACAAACCTTCACCTACATGCAACCATCTCTAATGAACTAATAATGAAGATTTCATTACTTCCTGTGATGAAATCTTTCCTCAAACAGTTTTGCTCACAGACGATAGTAAAATGCCAGCATGAGGTTTCAATTTTTATATGATTCATTCTTGATGAGCACCGCTGTTTATGTTGCTGTGTCATTGCCATTGTACTACCTTTTTCTTTGTTGTGTTTGTGTCACATGGTCAGCGTATTGGCAGCTATTCTATCACTTGCTGTTTGGTTATAATTTTCGTGTACAACTGGCCATCGTCTTGCCACATTGCCAATCAGCAACTTGTTGGTACCTTGTCAAGCAGTACAAGCTTTTAGTCTTGCACTCCTACTTCTGAAAGCAGTAAGTAGTACTTGCTGACGCGTTAGTTGGTTCAACATAAAGTTGAATGGCACAAAGGAACAAACACAGGAAGACACAGTAGTGGCGCTTTTTCTGTCTCTGTGTCTTCCTGTGTTTGTTCCGTTGCGCCATTCAACTTTATTCTGAAAGCAGTATAGTGAATGAAATGCATTCACTATATGGACCTTTCCAATAAGGGCCGCCTGGGTATCACCATATTCTTTCGCAAGGCTGTCGCATGCACCAGATGCTAGCCCAATGGAAGCGGATACCTATTACCAGAAAAGCTGTTGGTACTTACAATCATATTACAGTGAACATTTTATATCTAGTCGAAGATTAAGCAATAGTTGCGAGAAATTTTTTCCTTTTGCTCATGAAGGTAACGAAATCATGTCGGTCACAGGTGGAAGCTTCATATTTTTGCACACATAATCCACACACAAAGCAAACACAAAAATGTGACGTAAATCTGACCCAATGGTGAAAGCTTTAAAAGACTTACAGTGTGATAAATTTCATTACATTCCCATCCCAACTCGTTAAACCAAAGTACGCTTTCTGTGAACAATTTCATGTCATTACTATTTTTCTTTTGTCAAAATTTTCCACTCTTCTATAACTTGCCCCCACCACCCCCCCAAAATAAAATACCAGTTATGTTGCAAGAAAATATCAGCCTTGTAGCAAACAGTTCCTGGTGAACATGCAACAGCCATTGGTTCTCAGTGGAGAAGCAGGTGCTGTGTTACTGCGAGAGCAGCAGCAATGTACTTGCAACAGACGTGTTTGATTATTGCACTTGTGTACCCCTGCAGTGTATGCATGGGCTCTGTTAATAATTAATACTGCAAGCTACTATGGTGGCCAACCCACACAATACGACTCACTGTTTAAATCACAATACAAAACTTTCAGCAGTAAAAGATCTTTCATCTCATCACATGCAGTAATATCGAATAACTTCCAGCTGCTTTGATCACTCTTTTTTGAGCGAGTCATTTTTTTTGTTGTCTAGAAATTTTGCAAGCAGTTGCACCATGCTTGATTTTATGGCATTCGCTTCCTTCTGGAGGCGCACCATTTTCTTACGCATTTTGTGTGCCTTGCGGTTGGCCTTTGCTACTGCCTCGCTTTCTCCTTTATGGACGGCAACTAGCTGCTTTATAGCAGATCCTTCTCGCTTTTGGCGGCTCTTTTGGGGTTTCCTTCTTTTGCCGCTTGTGCCAGCACCGGTACTGCTGCTTGCCCCTGCTGTGGCACTGCTGCTTACGCCAGCACTGGCTCTCCTTGTGTCGCCGCTGCTGTTGCAGTACAGGTACTGCAGCAGTGGCACTGCAAATGGGGGAGCTGGCCGCAAGTTGTGAGAGGTCGCCTCTTCTGCTTCCTTCAGGCAGGGTGTCCTCCAATGACAGGAGCACTTCCGAGCGGTCTGGTGCCTCATTGAAAACTGGCAGCTGCACATGATGTAGCATACAAGACAACACTTTATCATCTCAGAAAAGAGGTTAAATGTGTCCTAATGTACTACAATCATCCGCTTCCACAATATACTACAAAAACACTAACTTATGATGGCCAGACTGGAAAGAAAGCAGCGGCTCAAATTTTTGTTTTTTTTGAACATAACTAAATAGATATATGAAGATCCAGACATGTACATCAGCATTACCTAGCCCCTGCTTTAACATGAACCAATGGGTTCAGTTCAGTTTTTTCCTGAATACTGTTGCGGGGTGCAATCGCCTTCCTTTAGGTTTATGTGACTCGAAATATATTGTGAAGGAGTTGGAGGATTTTTGTACGGCTCCTAGTGTTGGTGTTGTGATGAATGTTAGATTTTATGTCATTTAAATGTCTTGCGGCAGTTGCGGCTAATGGTTTTATGGCTTATATAATTGTGTGCCCTCCTGCTTGGGCCAAAGTTATGGCTCGCAGTATGTACAAATAAATAAATGAATGAACAGCTGAACAAGACAGAATACCTAGCTGATCAAAGTCAATAACAAGCAGTATGTTAAACATCTGCAAGCATGTGGGCATGGTTGACCAAGGGTAAATTGAGCTGATGAGGTTGAGTTGAACAGAAGTACATGGAAGGTGAGGTGCGAACTGCGGCACGACAAGGTGCTGCGATTTGAAGACGCAAGTGCCATTTCCGCTCCCCATTGCCATTAATTCCCATGGTTGTGGGAGTAGCTTACTCTACATCCCCCCCCCCCCTCCGAGTCTGTCCAATGGTTCCGAAGGAAGGATTGCTGGGTCAATTGGTTCATCATTCAAGGCTTAAAAACAGCACGAAAAATGGGATGATACAGAAAGAAGGAATAGACAGCACTGAACCTGCAATTGAGTGTATTTTATGTTAAATGGCAATAAATACAGGAAGCATGCACAAAGAGCTTATAGACAAAAGCGCAATACAATGCAGATATTACTTATATACTTCGAACGAAGACAGCGCAAAAAAGGACAACCACAGAAGAGGACACGACACAAAGAACGCTTCTCTTCTGTGGTTGTCTCTTTTTACGCTGTCGTTCATTCCATGTATGAATCACCAACTAGCCCACCACTTTTTTTATCGAACTACTTTGACATTACTGATATCACATAGAAATTTATTATCTACTTTGCTACTTCCCATCAGTGTCCCTGCAGAGAAACAACAGTTTGCAATAACAGCTTATGATCCACAGGTTGCTATATTACTCCACTGTATTCAAGCCCAGTTGCTAATAGAATCAATGGACGAAGATGAGTACCTACCAGAGAGAAGGATGAAGATGAAGCTGCATGTGCACAAGTGTGAAAGATGAATTGTCATACAGCACTACCAATATTAATATATCACGCAAATAAAGGCACCGAAATTCTGGTCCGTACCTTAACTTCATCGTACTAGAGACAGGTCGTATCCATGCGCAGTGTGTCCCTTTTGACAAGATTCCCACCTAAAAAAAGGACGTAACCTAAACCAGCAATGCAAATTGAACTCGCTGTAAAACAAAGCGGTCCTTGCTCTGGCATGATTACATTAAATATATGGGGAGACAACCAGCTAACTACCGATATGGAGAATTGCTAGAAAAAACAAGGATTTATGAACGAGCAGTGGGAGTTGCTTGGCTAGTTGGTTCACGTTTCACGGAAAAGAACAACAGCTCAAGGCAAAAATGTAGACGTGGAGGCCAGTGCCCATGTTTGTGGGAGTGGTTTACACAACTGCTTGAGTCTGTTCTTTAATATATATTATTGGCCAGCATTTTATAATGAGTATAAGTTCCACACTGAGAAATGAACAGCCATAGAATTCTGAAGTAATCTGAACGACAGATTACACGCAATGGTATAAATCACAAATTACCTCTAAACTTTCCTCGTCTCTCCCATCATCGTTGATGGGAAGGCAGCCGAGGAAACTGGAGCTGCCAGTAGAAGATCCATGGGACACCAGGCGACCCAGTTGAAGTGCCTGTCAGTCTCAGCTGCCTGGACAAATAGAAATGACGTGAGCTATTAAATGTGTTGCTAAAAACATTTGAAGGTTGTGATCACAGCATTTCTCTCAGTGGCTTAAGCTTCTCTACACATTCTCAGTGCAAGAATAAAATTTCATAGATAAGTGTCTGATGCATATGCACAGGAACTGGTGAAATTAATGCATGCAATTTACATTTGCAATGTGGCTAAACTACATCCTGCTAGTTGCTGCTTTGCAATTGAAGCCACGACTGTGCATTACGGTTCAACTATTCTCATTCTAGCAACATCTTACTTAATCAATTTCTAGATTTATTTCCTTCATATATCTTTCCCAGGCTGCACTGTGTATACTACTTCAAAAATTCTGCTAGTACACAGTGAAGCCTGGTAAAAAAATATGAAATAAATCTACAAATTCAAGTAACTACATTTTTGCTCTAGCAGGTGGCCAGAAATAGCGACGCGTACAGCAATGCTGTCCGCGCTGCAGCTCGCAATTTGCAAATAAAAACGACCAGCAACACGTGTGTAACGAGGAAGACGAAGTTTGCATTCAGCGCCGTGCACGCGTGCACAAGCGAAGATTCTAAGTGCTGCATATGCTGCTCCTGCCTGAGGACATTACTCTCGAGTCCTTACTTTCTCAACAATGCGATCTCGAGATCGTCTTAGACACTCCAGAACTGTGCGACGACGACGAAAATAATCGACGCGTTGCTCTACGACAACACATGCTACTGTCGCACATGCGAGCCTGACGTAAGCAGTTTAGCTGCACTATGAAAACAGCGCCAAGACCTTGATGGCACGAGCATCGTTCTGTAAAGGTCGCACTTACCGTACTTCTTGTTGAGGTTTTCCATTTTCAGCTAAACTTGTTTGCTGGTATATGGGCCTTGTCCCGGCGGCAGCCCGGCGTTCAGTTCCGCTACAATCGCTGCCTGTATCCGAGCGTTGCGCGTGTTAACGTATCAGATCCGTATCAGGTGCGTATCAGGGCCGCGGTTGTTGAGTCAAGCCAGATGACACAACTCATGGAGGACGAGTCGTTCGATGTTGCTGCCACGGGCGCCGTCATCTTGTCAGTTAAGGTAGCAAACGGTGGTCAGCAAGCCCGGTTTGGGTAACTGTGGTTAGGTGGCGTAACTGCAGTTTCGTCTGCCGTGTGAGCGCGGCTAACTATAGTTACGGGAAACCGTGAGTTACCTTAACTGTGGTTAAGGTCGCCCGTGTAAATGCGGTATAACCCAACCCAACATGAACTAACCCAACCTAACCCAAGCCAACCTAACCCAACCTAACCAAACCCAACCCAACTCAACCTATCCAACCCCAACCCAACATATCCCAACCTACCCAGCCATACCTAAACCAACCCAACCTACCCAAATTAACCTAACCCAAACTAACCTAACCTAACTTAACCCAACCCACTTACACATAACCTAGCCTAACCTAATCTAATCCAACCCAACCCAACCTAACCCAAACTAACCTAAACCAACCCAACCCAACCTAACCGAACAACACCCAACCTGACCTAACGTAACATAATTGCACCTCACCCTACTTAACCTATATCAACTCAACCCAACCGAACCTAACCTAACCTAACCGAACCCAACCTAACCAAACCTAACCTAACCGAACCAAGCTTAACCCAATCCCATAGAATCTAACCATACCTAACCTAACCCAACCGAACCTTAGCTAACCTAACCCCACCCAACCCAAATGAACATAGCCTACCCTAACCCAGCCTCACCAAACTTAACCCAAACTAACGTAACGTAACCCAACCTAACCTAACAAAACAAAACCTAACCTAACCTATCCTAAACTAACCCCACCTATCTTACCTAACCCAACCCAACCTAACCCAAGCTAACCTAACCTAACTGTACCCAACCCACTACAACCTAACCCAACATAACCTAACCTAACCCAACCTTACCCAACCCAAATCAACCTAACCGAACCCAGCCCAACCTACCCAAACTAACCCTACCCAACCGAACCCAAAGCTAAGCTCACCCAACAAAGCCCAGCCTAACATAACACAAGCTAACCTAACCCAATCCAACCTAAGCTAAGCTATTCCAACCCAACCTAACCTAACCTAACCCAACCCTACATAACATAACAAAACCAAACCCAGCCCAAACTAACCTGACACAAGCTAACCTAACCCAATTCAACATAACCAAACATAACCTAATGCAACCTAACGAAACCCAACTCAACCATACCTATCCTAATCTAGCCCAACCTAGCATAACCTAACATAACCTAACCCAAACCAACAGGAACTAACCCAACCTAACCCAAGCCAACCTAACCCAACCCAACCTAACCTATCCCAACCAACCCCAACAGATACCAACACAACCTAACCCAACCCAACCTAACTTAACCCTACCTAACCCTACCCAACCTAACACAAAGTACCCTAACCCAAGCTAACCTAACCCAACTTAATCCAACCCACTTCAACCTAACTTTAACTTAACCCAACCTAACCCAAACTAACCTAAATGAAACTAACCTAAACATACCTAAGCCAGCCCAATCTAACCTAAGCTAACCCAACCAAACCTAACCCAACGCAACTCAACCTAAACCAACGCAACCCAACCTAACCCAGCCTAACCTAACCTAACCCAACCCAACCTAACCCATCCCATCCCAACCTAACCAAACCTAACCTAACCCAACCTATATTACCCAATCCCAAAGAACCTAACCATAACTAACCTTACCCAACCGAACCTAACCTAACTAACCCAACTCAACCTAGCCTAACCCAACCTAACCTTACTTACCCTAACCCCACCCAACCCAACCTATCCTAACCTATGCTAACCCAGCCTCACCATACTTAACCCAAACGAACCTGATGTAATACAACCAAACCTAACCCAACCCAACCTAACATAACCTATCCTAAACAAACCCCACCTAACGTAACGTCACCCAACCCAAAATAATCCAACCCAACCTAACCCAGCCTTACCTAACCAAACCCAACCTTACCCAACCGAACCCAATCCAACCTAAGCGAAGCCAGCCCACCCTAACCCAAACTAACCTAACCCAAGCTTGCCTAACCTAACCAAAACTAACCAATCCTTCACTAACCTAACCTAACCCAACCCAACCCAACATAACCAAACCAAACCCAGCCCAACCTAACCTGACACAAGCTGACCTAACACAATCCAACCTAACCTAACCCAACCCAACCTAACCCAACCCAAACTACTCAATCCTTACCCAACCTTACCTAACCTAACCAAACCCAACCCAACCTAAACTAACCTATCCTAACCAAGCCCAACCTAAAGTAACCTAACCCAAGCCAACAGGAACTAACCCAACTTAACCAAAGCCAACGAAACCCAACCTAACCTAACCTAAACGAACCTAACCTTTCCCAACCAAACCCAACATATCCCAACTCAACCTAACAAAACCCAGCCTAACCTAACCCTACCTAATCCAACCCAACCTAAACATAATTAACCTAACCCAAGCTAATCTAACCCAACACAACCTAACCTAACCCAAACTAACCCAAACCAACCTTACCCCACCCAACACAACCTAACCGAACCCAGGCCAACCTAACACAAATTTACCTAACCCAACCTAACCTAATCTAACCCAACCCAACCTAACCTAACCCAAACTACCCCAAACCAACCTTACCTCTCCGAACCAAACCTAACCTAACCCAACCCAACCTTACCCCTCCCTACTAACCAAACCAAACCTAACCCAGAATAACCTCTCCCAATCAAACCTTACCTAAATTAACCCAACCCACTTCAACCTAACCTAACCTAACCCAACCTAACCCAACCCAACTCAACCTAACGCAAACTAACCTAAACCTACCTAACCTAACCCAACTCAACCTAACATAAGCTAACCCAACCAAACCTAACATTATGCAACCCAACCTAACCCAGCCTAACCTAACCCAACTAACCCAACCCAACCTAACCCAACAAAACCCAATCTAACCTAATGTAACATAAAGGCACCTAACCCAACACAATGTAACCCAACCTAACCTAACCCAACCCAACCTAACCTAACCTAACCCAAACAAACCCAACCCAAACAAACTCAAACTAACCTAAAACAACATAGCCTAAGAAAAACTAAGTTAACCCAATCCCACAGAACCTAATAATTCCTAACCTAACATTAGCGAACCTAACCTAACTAACCTCACCCAACCCAACCAAACCTAATCTATCCTAAACCAGCCTCACCTTACTGAACCCAAACTAACCTAACGTAACCCAACCTAACCCAACCTATCCTAAACTAACACCACCTAACGTAACCTAACCCAACCCAACATAACCCAACCCAACGTAACCCAAGCTAACCTAACCTAAATATACCAAACCCACTTAAACCTAATCTAACTCAACCTAACCTAACCTAACCCAACCGTACCCAACCCAACCCAATCCAACCTAACCGAACCCAGCCCAACCTAACCCAAACTAACCTAACCCAAGCTAGCCTAACCTAACCCAAACTAACCCAACCCCACCATACCACAAAGCTAAGCTAACCCAATTCAGCCCAACCTAAGATAACACAAGCTAACCTAACCCAACCCAATTCAACCTAATCTAAGCCTACCTTACAAAACCCAACATAACCTAACCGAACGCAGGCCAACCTAACAGAAATTTACCAAACCAAACCTAACCTAATCTAACCCAACCCAACCTAACTTAACCCAAACTAACCAAAACCAACCTTACCTATCCTAGCCAAACATAACCTAACCCAAGCTAACTTAAAATACCTCAACACAACCCAACCTTACCTTACCCTACCTACCCAACGCAACCTACCCCAAATTAATCTAACCCAACCTAACCTAAACTAAATCCAACGCACTTCAACCTAACCTAACATAACCCAACCTAACGAACCCCAACCGAAACTAACCCAAATTAACCTAACCCAATCTAACCTAACCTAACTTAACCCAACCCACTTCAACCTAACCTAACCTAACCCAACTCTCACCAAACCCAACTCAACCTAACCCAAACTATCCTAAACCAACCTAACCTAACCCAACTCAACCTAACATAAGCAAACGGAACCAAACCTAACCCAACGCAACCCAACCTAACCCAGCCTAACCTAACCCAACTAACCCAATCCAACCTAACCCAACAAAACCCAACCTAACCTAACGTAACATAGTTGCACTTAACGCAACCCAATGTAACGCACCTTACCTAACCTAACCCAACTTAACCTAACCCAAACTAAACCAAGCCAACTTAACCTAACCTAACCCAACCTATCCCTACCCAACCTACATTAAGCTAACCAAACAATCCATCCCAAAGCAACCAAACCTAACCCAGCCTAACATAACCTAACCCAACTAACCCAACATAACCTAACCCAACACAACCCAAATTACCTAACATAACCTAACTGCACCTAACCCAACCAAATGTAACCCAACCTAACCTAACTCAACAACACCTAGCCTAACCCAACATAACCTAACCAAACCCAACCTAGGCTAATCTAACCCAACCTAACCCAACCCATCATGACATAACCTAACGCAACCTAATGTGCCCAAACCTAACCCAACCTAACCTGACCTAACCTTACCTAACCCAACCTAACGAAACCCTAACTAACCTAACCCAATGTAACAAAACCTAATCCAGCCCAACCAAACCTAACCTCCCTAAACTAGCATCACCATACTTGACCCAATCCCACAGAACCTAACCATCCCTAACCTAACCCAACCTAACCTAACCTAACCCAAGCCAACCTAACCCAACCTAACCTAATCTTAGCTAACCTAACCCCACCCAGCCCAACCAAACCTAACCTCCCTAAACTAACACCACCATACTTAACACAAACCTAATGTAACCCAACCCAACATAACCCAGCCCAACCTAACCCAAGTTAACCTAAAGTAACTGTACCCAACCCACTTCAACCTAACCTAACCCAACCTAACCTAACCTAACCCCACCTTACCCAACCCAGCGCAACCTAACCCAAACTATCCTAACCAAAGCTAACCTAACCCAACCAAACCTAACCTAATCCAACCCAACCTAACCTAACTAACCCAAACCATCCTTAACTATCCAAACCAAACCTAACCTAAACTAACCCAACCCCAGCTAACCCAACCCAACTTAACCCAAGCTAAGCTAACCCAACCCACCCCAAACTAACCCAACCTTTACCAATCTAACCTAACTTAACCCAACCCAACCTAACAAAACCAAACCAAACCCAGCCCAACCAAACTTGACACAAGCTAACCTAGCCCAATCCAACCTAACCTAACCTAATCGAACCCAACCTAACCTAACCCAAACTACCCAACCTTACCCAACATTACCCAACCTAACCTAACCTAACCAAACCCAACCCAACCTAACGTAACTTATCCTAAACTAGCCTAACCTAACAGGAACTAACCCAACCTAACTCAAGCCAACCCAACTCAAAGAAACCTAACCCAACCCAACCTAACCTATCCCAACCCAACCTAACAAATCCCAACTCAACCTACCCCAACCCAACCTAACCTAACCCAACCTAACCCAACCCAACCTAACCCAAATAAGCCTAACCCAAGCTAACCTAACCTAACTTAACCCAACCCACTTCAACCTAACCTAACCCAACCTGACCCAACGCAACCCAACCTAACCCAGCCTAAACTAACCTAACCCTACTAACCCAACCCAACCTTAGCTTAGCTTTGGGTTAGGTTGGATGGGGTTAGTTTGGGTTAGGTTAGTTTGGGTTAGGTTGGGCTGGGTTTGTTTAGGTTGGATTGGGTTGTGTTGGGTGAGGTTGAGTTAGGTTAGGTTGAAGTGGGTTCGGTACAGTTAGGTTAGTTTAGCTTGGGTTAGGTTTGGTTAGGATAATTTGGCTTGGGTTAGTTAGGTTAGGTTAGGTTGGGTTAGCTTGTGTTAGGTTAGGTAAGGTATGGTTACGTTCTGTATGGTTGGGTTAGGTTGGGTTACGTTTGGTTGGCTTTCGTTAGGTTAGGTTGGGTTGGGTTAGGTTAATTTAGGTTCGGTTTGGTTGGGTTAGGTTAGGTTAGGTTTAGTTAGGTTTTCTTAGGTTCGGCTGGGTTAGTTTCAGTTTGGTTAGGTTGGGTTGGGTTAGGTTGGGTAAGGTTAGGTTAGGTTAGGTTCGGTTGGGTTAGGCTGTGTTAGGTTTTGTTAGGTTGGGTTTGCTTAGATTGGGTTTGGTTTGGTTGGGTTGCGTTTGGTTTTGTGATGGGATGGGGTAGGTTAGGTTACATTGGGTTGGGTTAGGATGGGTTGGGTTGGGTTAGGTTGGGTTTGGGTTGGGTTAGGTTAGGTTTCGTTGCGTAAGATTGGGTTGGATAAGTTTTGATAGGTTAGGTTTGAGAGAGTTAGGTTGGGTTTTGTTGGGTAGAGTTATGTTAGGTTTGGCTTGGTTAGTGAAAAATAGCTTAGGTTGGGTTAGGTTAGGTTGGGCTTGGTTAGGTTTGGTTGCATTGGGTAAGGTTAGGTTAGGTTGGGTTAGGTTGGGTTGGTTTGGGTTAGGATGGGTTGGTTTAGGTTGGGTCAGGTTGGGTTGGATTAGGTTAGGTTTGGTCGGGCAAGGCTGGGTTAAGTTAGGTTGGATTAGATTAGGTTTGGTTGGGTCACGTTGGGTTCAGTTAGGTTAGGTGGTGTTGGACGTGGCTAGGTTAGGTTAGGTTGGTTAAGATTGGGTTGGGGTAGGTTAGGATAGGTTTGGTTAGAGTGGGTTAGGTTGGGTTAATTTGGGTTAGGTTAGGTTAGTCTGGGTTAGGTTGGGCTGGGTATGGTTAGGTTGGGTTGGGGTGGGTAAGGTTGGGTTAGGTTAGGGAGAAGTGGGTTGGGTACAGTTAAATTAGGTTAGCATGGGTTAGGTTGGGTTCGGTTATGTTGGGTTGGTTCAGGTTACGTTATGTGGGGTTAGGCTAGGGTAGGTTAGGTTAGGTTGGGTAGGTTGGGTTAGGTTAGGTTAGGTTAGGTTAGGGTTAGGTATGGTGAGGCTGGGTTAGGGTATGTTAGGTTGAGTTGGGTTAGGTTGGGTAAGGATGAGTTGGGTTCGGTTAGATAGGGTTAATTATGGTTAGGTTAGGTGGGTTAGGTTAGGTTAGATTGGGTTGGGTTGGGTTAGGTTTGGTTAGGCTAGGTTGTGTTGGATTAAGTTGATTAGGTTGGGTCACATTAGTTTTGGGTTGGGTTGGGTTAGGCTAGGTTGGGTTAAGTTAGGTTATGTTGCGTTAGGTTGGGATGGGTTTTGTTGGGGTGGGTTACATTAGGTTGGGTTAGGTCAGTTTGGGATAGGTGTGGTTGGGTCAGGTTAGGTTGGGTTGGGTTAGGCTAGATTAGGTTTGGTTAGGTTAGGTTCGGTTGGGTTGGGTCATGTTAGGTTACTTTGGGTTGGGTTCGGTTAGGTTAGGTTGTGTTGGGTTAGGTTAGGTTAAGTGTATTGCTTTGGGTTAGGTTAGTTTGGGTTGCATTGGCTTAGGCTAGGTTGAGTTAGGTTAGGTTGGGTTGCGTTTGGTTAGATGGGTTTTGTTGGGTTACCTTAGGTTGGGTTAGGTTAGGTTGGGTTGGGTTAGACCAGATTAGGTTCGGTTAGTTTTGGTTTTTTGGGACAGGTTATGATGGGTTAGGTTAGGTTGGGTTGGGTTACATTGGGTTATGTTGTGTTAGGTTGGGTTAGGTTGGGTTACGTTAGGTTACGTTGGGTAAGATTCGGTTGGATTAGGTTAGGATAGGTAAGGTTAGGATAGGTTCGGTTAGGTTAGCTTGGGTTAGGTTTGTTTAGATTATTTTGGGCTCAAGTGGTTAAGGCTGGGATAGGTTAGGTTAGGTTGGGTTAGGTTAGGTTGAAGTGGGTTGGGTACAGTTAGGTTAGGTTAGCTTGGGTAGGTTGGGTAGGGTTATGTTAGGTTGGGTTGTTTTATGGTCAGGTTAGGTTACGTTAGGTTACGTTATCTTGTGTTGTGTCAGGTTAGGATGGGTTAGGTTAGGATGGGTTGGGTTAGGTTAGGCCAGATTATGTTGGGTTAGGTTAGGTTGGTTTGGGTCAGGTTATGATGGGTTAGGTAAGGTTGGGGTGGGTTGGGTTAGGTTGGGTTAGTTTAGGTTAGGTTAGGTTGGGTAAGATTGGGTTTGGATTAGGTTAGAATAGGTTAGGTTAGAGTGGGTTAGGTTGGGTTGGGTTGGGTAAAGTTGGTTTAGGTTAGATTAGGTTAGGTTATGTTTGTTCGGGTTAGTTTCCATTCGGTTATGTTAGGTTTGGTAGGACCTTATGTCGCCTCTTTATATACCCGCCGTAAAGGTCTCGTGACGATGGGCCACGCGAAGCAAAAGTGACCGCGCGCCCCTGCGCGCTCGGCTTCTTTTTTTCTTTTCTTGGTCATGTGGGGGGCGAATGTCTTTAGGCATTGAAGAGGTTTTGGGGTAAGGAAATGGTGCAGTGTCTCTATCACATATCGGAGTACACAGGAACCGCGCTGCAAGGAAAGGGATAAAGGAAGGAGTGAAAGAAGAAAGGCAGAAAGACGTGCGGCAGTGGAGGGCTCCGAAATAAATTCGACCACTTGGGAATCTTTTGCGTGCACTGGCATCGTACAGCACACGTAAATGGTTTTTGGTGAAAAGAAATGGAGCATTATCTGTCTCACACCTCGGCTGATACTTGAACGTCGCCGTAAGGGAAAGGATAAAGGAGGGAGTGAAAGAAAAAAGGAAGGAAGAGGTGCCGTGTTGGAGGTCTCCGGGATATTTTTGACCACCTGGGGATCTTTGTCGTGCACTGGCATCGCAAAGTACGCGGACGCCTTTGCGTTTCGCCTCCATCGAAACGCTGCCGCCACGGTCGGGTACGAACCCGGGTACTCAAGATAAGTAGCCGAGTGCTAGCTCAAACCACTGAGCCAACGCGGCGGGTACAGCACACGGGCGCCTTTTGAGTTTCGCCTCCATCGAAACGCGTCTTCCTCCATCGCAAGACCCGCGATTCGTTCCTGCGTCCCGCGTGCATCGCCAGGTGGGGAGGAAATATACTGGAAAAGAGGGGCTTTAAGGATAGGAAACGGCGCAGTAATCGTCTCATGTTTCGGTCGACCCCCAAACCGCATCGTTCTGCTGCCCAGAAGAAAGAGAGAAAGTGGTGCCGTAGTGGACGCCTCTGTAATATTTTCGACCGCCTGGGGATCTTTAACCTTCACTGCTCTCGCACAGCACACAAGCGCCTTTGCAGTTCGTCTCCATCGAGACGCGACCGCCGCGGTCGGGTTAGAACCCGGGTTCTCCGGATCAGTAGGCGAATGCGCTAACGACTGAGCCATCATGGCGGGTTCCATCAAAACTGAAAAAAATCCCTCAGAACCAATATTCAGTTTTCCTGATTAAACTATGGTCTCTCGCAGTGGATGGTGGTAGGAAATGCGTGAAGCAAACCAAACAAAGTGGCAGTTTAAGAAACCTGGAAACACATAAGACATTTATTTTGCTGAAGAAATGAAAATGAAAATTGGTTTTGAGGAAAAGAAATGAAGCAGTAACTGTCTCAGGTATCTCGGTAGACATCCGAACCACCGAGATAAGTGAGACAGTTGCTGCGCCATTTTTTCTCCTCAAAACCGATTTTAGTTTTTATTTTTTCAAGAAAATAAAACATGTGTTACGTGTTTGGTTTCAGCCTTTCAGCGTTACAGATAAATTTACAAACTAAGGCAAAGAGAATATCGACTGTCTATTTTGCGTATGCGATTATACGTGCTATTCAAGTAAATAGCGCAGTTGAGGAGTAGTTGCGGCCAGAGTGGAGCGACTCTGCCTGTGGAAAGGGTTGGAGCATAACGCTGGATATCGATGCAATATTGACCGTTTCAGTGGCATTGCACCTTATAGGACACATGTGTTATACATTTTAACTACGAATGCATGGCTCATGAGTGTATGCAGAATGAATGGATGGAAGCAACCAAGTTGGAGTTCTGCCATGCTTATTGCCATATGCGGGCGCCGCAGCCCGTGGCGGCTAATGTCGTGAGGGTATGGTCATGCCTTATTGTGTCGAACGCCTTATGAATACCCAGGTCCAGTATGGCTCACGTAGTGGCTGTACGGCACTTAGTGTAAGATAGAGACACTTTAAGAGCGAGAAGTACGCCTTGCGCCGAGATGTTTGGACGGAAGCGAAATTGAACGGTGGAGACAAAGCCTCTTGTTTCTAGAAACGGTTGCATGCGATTGAGAATGACATGCTCGAAGAGCTTGCCGACACAGCTCGTTAAGGAGATGGGGCACAAATTTTGAAACATGATGGGTTTGCCCGGTTCGTGTATAAATCGCATGCTGGCATGGGTCCAGGCTGATGGGCGCGTCTCAGCGTGCCAGTGGTTATTAAAGACCTCCGTGAGTTCCTGGAGGGAGACTTCGTCCAGATTGAGTAGTGCCTTGTACGTTATGCCATCCGGCCCCGGCGCCGTAAAGCGGTGAATACTAAAGATTGTCCGGCGGACTTCTTCTAAGGTGATGTCGGCATCAGGTTGCGGGTTAGGTGGAGGTAGATTGGGTGGATCAGCTGACTAAAGGGGTGTGGGTATATAATTGTCGCGTAGTTGGCCAATTACGTCTGCGCCCTTTTGGAGCTCTAGTTTGATTAGACGTGATGTGTTTACTTGTGTCTGACATTTAGTGGTTTTTGGATTTAAGAGAGCGCGTAGGAGGGACCATGTGCCTTTAGGGCTTAATGTACCCTCAAGGTCGTTACAAAAGGTTGCCCAGTTTGCGCGGGCTAGCGTGTTCGCGCATTCTTCTGCCTCAGTAGTGAGAGTGGCTATGTGGTGTCTCTATTTACGATTGTGTCGCTGATGACGCCAGTTCTTGAGAAGTGTGTTGTGTTGTGTTGGGCTTAATGGCTAATAAGGAACTAAAGCTATCATGCGCCAGGCTCAAGGTATAAGGAATTGTTTCTGCAGAGTTTCACAAAGATAAAATATTACGGTGGTGTAGAAAGCTTGAAAAGGTATTTCCTTCTACCTAGTATTCAGAGCGAAAACAAGATTTATGAATGGATAACATTAAAAGCTGTAAAAAAGGTCGGGTAACCTCATCCCCCTTCCTTGGCTGGGCAAGGACTGGAGGCGCCTTGTCAATCAAATAAAACATCCTCAGCCCTTTTCTCCGGAATGAGAAAGTGGTTGAGGTGGACTAAAATACAAACAGACCAGTGGGTAAAAAATTTTCAGACTATTGAGAAATCCGGTTTCTTTCAGAAAGCTAAAACACATGATATATCGATAATTGCGTCATCTCCTAAAAGGTGTGCAGGATGAAAAGAAATGCACTCGGTATAAAATTGAGTAAAATACTTTTTCCTTAGTCTTTCTAGTTTCGCACGAGACAATAAAATGTGGTTAATCGTCACATCGCCTCCGCATTCTTCGCAAACAGGTTGAAGTTATTTTGTCAGTAGAAAATTATGCGTGAGGTGCGCGTGTTCTATACGAAGATGGCAGATAACCACTTCCTTAAAACATTCCTGATGGGTGAAGGACTTCCATTCACTTATAACTGGTTTCACATTGCGTAGTTTTTACTTTATTTTTCCACGATGACTGCCATTTCTGTCTTTTTTTACGGTGTAATGAGTTAATGCAATCATTTAACGGAATATTTACTGTCTTTTTTTGCTTGTCACGTGCTTGAGCAGCGCTTATGTCTGCTGTCTCGTTGCCTACAGTTCCAATCTGACTTGGTACCCAGCAGAGTTTCAGGATTTGTCCTTTAGCTGTGGCTGTTACTATGTTGGGTATGATATCACCAAGTATAGGAGTGACTGCATTTCTAGAGTGGTGAGCTGCAAGTAAGCTTAGCGAGTCAGTGTAAATAATACTGTTTTGGAGGTTCTCCTTTACTATTGCTTGCTTTTTCTAATCTATATTAATGATTTACCTGCCTGTGTAACATCTAGACTTCGCCTTTTCGCTGATGACTGCGTAATTTACCGTAACATTACTACAGACAGTGACCGCCAATCTCTACAATCTGACCTGAACGCAGTAAACTCTTGGTGCTCATCATGGTTAATGGCAATAAACGTTTCTAAAACTAAACTAATATCTTTCACTCGCCGTACAGCTCGCATTCCAACCACTTATATTCTAAATGACAATACTGTGGAACTAACATCAACATACAAGTACCTTGGGGTGCACCTTCAGTTTCACCTAACATGGCATCACCATATCGACCTCACCCTAGCATCTGCTAACCGCTCACTTGGTTTTCTTAAACGTAACCTCAGATACGCCCCTATACACGTTAAAAAGCTTGCTTATATAACTCTATTACGCCCTAAAATCGAATATGCTGCGGCCATTTGGGACCCTATTCAAGCCTACGTTATCACTAACATTGAATCCTTGCAAAACCGTGCTGTTCGTTTCATATTTTCAGACTACTCACCCTTCACAAGCCTTTCAGCATTAAAAAAACGTGCCGAACTGGAAGATTTGTCATATCGCCGTAAACTTGCTCTCTTAACCCTTTTCCATAAGCTTTATCACCACCCATCCCTTCGCCGTGATTTGTTTCAGTCACCTGATGCTCTCTTTCCACGCCGTGATCATTCTTTCAAAGTTAAACGCGTAAACTGTCATTCATCGTCTTATGCCAATTCATTTATTCCCCGTACTATCACTGAATGGAATAGTTTGCCATCAGTCATCGCCACAGAAACTGACAATAAAAAATTCCAAGAGCTTCTTCGCTGTGACGGAAATGTGTAAATGTTTGCTGTTTTTGTTAGTGTTCAATTTTTCTTTGTGTGATGCCTTATGTTTTAATTAGCGTTTTTTTTGTTACACTTACTTGTTGAAATGTATCGCGATTACTTATGATTGTACCCCCCCCCCCTATGTAATACCCTCTTCTGGAGGGCCTTTAGGGGTAACTTGAATAAATAAATAAATAAATAAATATTTGATCAATGGCTACATAGACGGCGTAACATTCTTCCAGGCTAGTTGGTACATATTTCCCCAATTTCTGGCACCAAAAAAACAAAGACACAAGAAAATTGTTTTTTCTGTCCTTGTCTTTCTGGCGCTTAAAATTCGACAAATTCGCATGCTATTTTTCCATGCGTTTTCAGGGGCCAAGCGAAATTTTGATTGTACTTGAAAACCCGATGCACGAGTGTTTATACTGCATAGCGCAACAAACTTGCTGCACAGTGAAGCGCGTACTACGGCGGTCACACTGTCTGATAATGGAGCCGTTCGTGAATATATGCTCGCATGAAACATTAAAAGCGCCCCTGGCGAGCAGTGATGGCAGTGGTGGTGGTGGTGGTGAAAAGCCTTTTTTGAATGAAAGAGGTGATGCTCTTTAAAGAGCCCCGCAATATGCGAAGTCCTTATTCTGGGACACCATTTGTCGAAGCCGCCAGCTTAGCCCTCTTGACCAAAGCCTTTTGGGACTGAAGGTCCGAACATCCAAGTAGGGCCGCCTCCAATTCCTCTCTGGTAGTGTTGGGGGGGCGGGAGAGTGTTGAGTTTCACTGGCAAGCCGAAACCATGTGGTAGGTGTCAGCCACCTCCCCACAGTGTTTGAACCTGCCAGTGAACTCGGGATCGAAGTGTTTTAGTACTGCCGGGCACAGCATTGTGTTCGCAAATAATCGGAGTAGAACGCATTCATTTGCTTTCCCCAGTTCCCTGCAGCGGCCGGGTAGAGGCGATGCCTATCCTTATAATAGGATGTGATAGTGTTGAAGGAGTGTAAGCAGCTACCTTGAGGTTCCAGGTGCTCTGTAGCCGATGGGAATGCCCGGTGAATCAGTGCTCGGGCCGCCGCGTCTTGAGCTTCGTTTCCTGCTAGGCCCTGATGGCCCGGTGAAGGCAGTGGCGCGGCTCCGCTGATACCGGCGGTAAGGCCAGCATCAGATCATCGGGATGAGATAGCCAGATGTGTCGACGCACCCAGGCTCTTAGCTGTGCATCCGCTGATATAGCGTGCTGGCATGCAGTTTTGGCTAGGGCGCAATTTATAACGGCGAGAACAATCACAAAAACGCCGAAAAGTTGACGTGAATACAGTACAGAGCAAAAAGGAAAATAATACAAGTGCGTGACTCAAATCAGCAACACCGCCGGCCACGCACGCACTTCATGGAAAACAGCCTTCGAAACCAGATGAAGCGCCTTGCGAAAACAGGCCACTGGAAATATCCTGCAGAAGATAAAAGAAAACCACACGCAGGTTTCATCTCTGCAATAAAAAAAGCGTACGCAAGGCATTTCATATCTGCACAAAATATTTCACAACATGAAGAAGATAGGCAACAGATTTTTATTTATTTTTCATATAACGCTCAGCGCCATAGATCACACTACAGTGGGGGAAGAGGGGAGGGGAGCTGATATTGCAGACTGCAGTGAAAGGGGACAAAAGGTAAAGATTCAGGGGGGCACTTTGTTGACGTAAATTGCGGCGATGGTGGAGATGAAAAGCCTTTATTTAATGAAAGAGGTGAGACTCTTTAAAGAGCCCCGCAATGGGTGGAGTCCTTATTTCGGGACCACATTGGTCGAAGCCGCCAGCTTAGCCCTCTTGATCAAAGCATTTTGGGACTGAAGGTCCGAACAGCCAAGCAGGGCTGCCTCCCATTCCTCTCTGGTAGGGTTGGGGTGGGGGGAGAGAGCTGAGTTGCGCTGGCAAGCCCAAACCATGTGGTAGGTGTCAGCCGCCTGCCCACAGTATTTGCACATGCCAGTGAAGGCGGGATCGAAATGTTTTAGTACTGCCGGGCACAGCATTGTGTTCGTGAAAATCTGAGTAGAACGCGTTCGTTTGCTTTCCCCAGTTACTTTCCAGGGGCCGGGTAGGGGCGATGCCTATCCTTATAAAAGGATGGGATAGCTTTGAAGGAGAGTAAGTGCGGCGAGGCGAAAGCCTTTAGCGCCGTGTGTCTGTTTGTGTCGCTCATGTGTGGTGAAGATGCTGATTAAAGACTACACAATTTTTCGCTTCAGGACACTTTCGCTGTTGTTCATTAGCGCACGCTTGCTTGCTGGAGACACACAAGAGCGTTTAGGCGGCATCCTTCCAGATCGGCGTTCAAGAGGCATCTGACAAGATTGCCTAGGGAGCGCTCCCACTGAACTCCTTTGGGTGGCTGGATACCGCATTCCCGTTTTCCAAAGTGGGCGCAAGTGAAGCCACCGGAAGTTCAGAGGCACGTCCCGAAAGTTCTGTGTCTGCTGTCTATTTCAATGCGAAAAGTCGCGCCTTTCGCCCTTCCGTCCTCAGTTTTTCGAGTTGTTTTCGTGTAACGTCTACTGTAATACCAAAGGAATAAGCAAGCTCAACGCATGAAATGTGTGCATTGCGTGGGGAACCCTGTAATTTCAGAGAAACCGAAGAAACCAGGCATGCAGATCTCACCATGCCGCGGAAAAGGGGCACGTGCATTAAACACTATTTTGTGATCTGGTTCTTGTCTTCAGAGCGTAATTAGGACAAGTAGTGGAATGACGATGCGGCTAGGTCATCTCAAAACCGAATTTTCGTGTAGCAAGAACAGGCGAACGTTGGCGCGGAAATCTTGATGCTCGAAGAGGCACTCGTTATACAGCTTGGTTAGTTGGTGGCGGACGATGTCTCTTCTCATGTATCGATGAGGTGATGTTTGTCGCTTTAGAGTGTTATTTACCTTCCAGACATGCTTTTAATCTAACTCCATAGCACAGCCACGTTTCAGCTGCACAGCGCGAGAAACGACTGACAAGAAAGACGAGTGCTGCAGCGCACGTGACAAGGCTACCAGCAGAACACCATCGGCACCTCGCCAGGTTTTGATCTAAACATAACTCGGTAAAATGGTCACTGCAAGGTCGGCTGTGTGGTGAAGGTTTCCACCTATTCTTTCTTAAATTTATCCCCAATTGATGGTATAACTTCGACTTAGAGCGCCGCAATGTGCATTACAACAAAGAGCAGAGCTAGCGACGCTAGCGCAACGGCATGACAAGGAGCGGAGCAGACGAGGCTCCGTACGTGCTGTGTGTAGCGACATCCTAGTCGTCTGCTAGTGTCGTCCGATTTCGATGCAATGAACCCCTATTTCCCAACCTATTTCCCGAGGACTTTTCTGCTCTCCTCATGCAGTTGACGGCGCAACAGGAGAGATGGTCATGAAAAAAGACGAGAACGTCTAAAAGACAAAATGCTAAGTGGAAAACGAAAACTAAACTGAAAAACCGTGCTGAGGTCCGATTTCATGCACTTCCAAAGGCTCACTTCCGGGACATGCCACCCAAACTCCGGTGGCTTCGCTCTCGGTCGCACGAGGCGGCATCCAGCCCGCTAGTGGAGATCAGTGAGCCCTCCTCTCGAAGAATGGTGGCGCCACTGAGTGACGTCACACGCATGCGCAGTAAGCTGAAGCGCAGGTGCGTTGTTTGTTTTCGCCTTGCGCATGCGCAGTGCCTTATCGTGTACTGAGTTCCCATTTACGTCATACTACACCAACCACTAGTATTACTAATTTACAAATTAGCATATCGCAAATTATACGCTTACCGATTTACTACTTACTAATTAACTGCATAATAATTGTTAATTACCTAATTACCTATTGCCGTTTCATTGATAACTGATTAATAATTTACTGTGAGGGCACTTGTCTGCTAACGTGGAGGAATGCGAAAGCATGTGTTTTGAGGAAAGGAAAAGCTTTCGACAAAAGTACGCACTAGCTCTCATATCTCGAAATCTTTGTGGATACCTCAGCCCCGCTTGATGGACAGCTATAGTGTGACACTTTTCTGCGAGCATCCCCGCTGGCGAGTGATGAGTCTATAAAGGCTTTCGCATTAAAATTCAGAGGGCACTTAAGACTGCTTACGTGTGGTGAAGCTAAAGCTTTAGTGTGTCAACGTGAGCGTTCGACCTTGACGCAGGTTGCGCAGTGAGAAATTCCGAAACAGTCGAACACTCTGTACGAATACCTGTCGTGAACTACCCTTCAACCTGGCTAAGAGACGTGTCCAACAAAAAATCGTACGACACCACCCGCAATGGTGTACGACGAACGGTTGAGTAATAATAATAATAATTGCTTTTTGGGAGAAAGGAAATGGCGCAGTATCTGTCTCGTATATCGTTGGACACCTGAAGCGCGCCGTAAGGGAAGGAATAAAGGAGGGAGTGAAAGAAGAAAGGAAGAAATAGGTGCCGTAGTGGAGGACTCCGGAATAATTTCGGCCACCTGGGAATCTTTAACGTGCACTGACATCGCACAGCACACGGGCGCCTTAGCGTTTTTCTTCCACGAAAACGCAGCCGCCCCGGTCGGGTTCGAACCCGGGAACTCTGGATCAGTAGCCGAGCGCCCTAACTACTGAGCCACCGCGGCGGGTCAAACGGTTGTCAGAATTTTGATTCGAAAATTGGTTTTTGAGGAAAGGAAATGACTTTGTAACTGTCTCACATCTCGGTGGACACCTCAACTGCGCCCTCAGAGAAAAGGTAAATAGTCTGGGTAGGCACACAGCTAAAGGTGCATATGCCGTCGGTTCGAATCTCTTTCGCAAGCTAGCCTCCAAATTGACCACCACATGTCAGCTATATGCAAAGAGAAATAGTATGACACCACCAGGAATGCTGTATGACAAACTGTTGCCTCACATTTTTGGTAGGAATGTAGTCGGGAAAACTGGCGACACATTGAGCTCAGTCATGGGTGGGTATATACAGAAGAACGACATGTATATGACTGTCTGAAAAAGCGGTGCTCGGCTTGCTCTGTGCATGCTACGGCCGCTTGATGGCGTCACCCTATTTTTCGATCACGGTATTGTGGGTACAAGTGGCCAGGACGCGTATCGTGCTAACCGCCCGTGGAAGACGTAGGCCGGAGGTGACAGCAGTGCGTATTAGGATGTCTGCCTGTTGTGTTTGGCGCTGAGTGAGTATGTGGTATGGGAGGTGGTATGTAATGCAGCTCATGATTAATGCATTTGTCGTATTGAGGGTCTCGCGTTCAGACAGGCCATGATTGCGTGCTGCCACCCGCTTGATTAGTTCAGCCACCTGTTTGGTCTGTCTTTGCAAGAGCTGAAGGGTGGGGGTAGCATCGAGTGTGTTGTTATTGAGAAGGCCGAGAATCTTCACCTGAGACACAATGGGCACTGGATTCCCATACATGATCAGTTCAATGAGGGGTTGGGGTCACTGGACAGGGGTTTCAGCTGCAAGAGTTCCGATTTATTTGGAGCGCACCGGAGGCCTGTGCTTGCTTATTGGGTGGTGGTGATGTCTACGGAAGATTGCAGTATATCCTGGTCTGTTCCAATGGATGCTCCCGTTGTGCAGAGGGTTATATCATCTGCGTATATGGCTTTGTGGAGGCCTGGGATCGCAGCAAGGGCCTTTGCCAGTGGCGCTAGGGCAATGTTAAAAATTAAAGGTGATAGGATCACCCCTTGTGGGGTTCTCCGGTTAGGCAGGGGGAAAGGCTGGGAGGCGACATCCCCAAGATAGAGTTTTGCTGTGGGTCCCTGAAGGAAGGCCCTAACATATTGCCATATGCGGGTGCCACAGCGGGTGGTGGCTAATGTCGTCAGTATATGGTCATGGCTAATAGTGTCGAAAGCCTTATGAATATCCATGGCCAGTATGGCTCGCGTAGCGGCTGTACGGTGCTTGGTGTAAAAGAGAGACTCTTTAAGGACGAGAAGTACGTCTTGCGCCGAGATGTTTGGACGGAAGCCAAATTGAACGTTGGAGAGGAAGCCTGTTGTTTCTAGGAACGGTTGCAGGCGGTTGGGAATAACATGGTCGAAGAGCTTGCCCATGCAGCTCGTTAAGGAGATCGGGCGCAAATTTTGAAGCGTGAGGGGTTTGCCCGGTTTCGGTATAAATCGCATGCTGGCATGGGTCCAGGCTGACGGGAGCGTACCAGCGTGCGAGTGGTTATTAAAGAGCTCCGTGAGTTCCTGAAGCGAGACATCGTCCAGATTGAGTAGTGCCTTGTACGTTATGCCAACCGGCGCCGGCGCCGTAGAGCGCTGAATACTAAAGAGTGCTCGGCGGACTTCGGTTAAGGTAAATTCGGCATCAAGTTTCGGGTTAGTTGGAGGTAGATTGGGTGGATCTGCTGACTGAAGGGATCGGGGTATATAAGTGTCCAGCCGTTGGCCAATTACGTCTGTGCCCTTTTGAAGCTCTAGTTGTATTAGACGTTGTGTGCTTACTTGTGTCTCAGATTTAGTGGGTTTTGTATCTAAGAGAGCGCGTAGGAGAGACCACGTGCGTTTAGTGCTTATTATACCCTTGAGGTCGTTACAAAAGGTTGCCCAGTTTGCGCGGGATAAGGTGTTCGCATATTCTTCTGCCTCGCCAGTGAGAGTGGCTATACGGAGTCTCAATTTACGATTGTGTCACTGGTGACGCCAGCGCTTGAGAAGTTCCTGTCGGGCCTCCCATAGATGAGCCAGACGCGGATCAACCTGCGGTGCCGCAGGTGTGTTTGTAATGTGTTTGTTGTTCGCCTGGATAGCCTCCCCCAGCCGGTGTCTCCAGTCGGTGACAGGACGGGGTTCGGTAGAATCAGCTGCCAAGTATGAGCGCAATTTATCCATGTAAATGAGGAGCTGTGAACGAGGGCTGAAAATCTTGTAATCGTATGCAATAGTAGTGGAGACTGGAAAGTGATCACTCCCAAGGCTCTCTTGGAGCACCGTGTGAGATTTAACGATTATGTTCGGTGTGGCCCATGTGAGATCGGGTGTGGTGTCGCGGGTGACACTTGTGTCAATGCGAGTGGGTACGGTGGGGTTTGTGATCAGGCCAAGGTTGTAATCAGCCATTGCGGTAGAAATGAGGTTACCTTTGGGAGTACCAGAGGTGTATCCCCAGTGCGTGTGACGTGCATTAAAATCACCCACCACAATGAGCTTTGAGGAACAAAAGGAGTCGAGGATGCCCGGAATAACTCTGCCTTAATCTTTGGGATTGCTGTATTTGTTAAGAATAGTGAGGCCGTAAGTGTGTTCGGGTGAGCTGAGCTCTATCGCTGTATGCTGAGTGTCCGTGCTTGCGGGCGTGTTTGTCTGTGTGCGGTGTAGCAGCGGCATGGATGCGAGTGTCAAGATTTACATACGTGGTGTAAGGGCTGCCGTGTGAGAACCGCAGATATGAATGCGAGTTGTTTCCGTCTCTTGCAGAGCGATGACACGGGGGGATTAGGGGAGGTTGCGATATATATATGCTGCTAGTTGCGCTTGCTTTCGTCGTATGCTGGGACAGTTCCATCGCCATATAATTGTTTCTTTTGGTGTAGTGGACTGGTGTTGCCGCCGACCTTTTCGCCTGCTATTGTTCTGTGTCATGTTGCTGGTCTGGAGATACTGGATCAGGACACGCAGCGGGTTGAACCGCGCGTTGCTTGCGAGGCAATTCCTCTTGAGGTATAACTTCGAAAAGCTTATTGATGCCGGCTTCATGTTTTTCGAAGCGTGTGTTGATCATAACTTCTATCCTGTCCGTTATGGACTGTATCAGCTGTGCCTGGGCTTGTATGAGTTGTTGCTGCATCGCTCCGAGTTGTTCAACAGCTATAGTGTTGATTATGCTAGTGATTTCTGAACGAAATTCAGTTGACGTATGTATTACTTTACCGCCTCTTGAGGTGTAATAGGGGGTCAGGGGTTGGGTACGAGGTACTAGGGTTGGCTTCTTGGATGGACCACTCACCCGTTTTAGCAGGGCTGGCTCCTTTTTCAGGTGTAGCGTTCCGGAGTGACTGCGCCTCCCTAGTCTCCTGGATGCGGGCTGCGGATTCACTGGCTTTCGAGGTAGAGGCCCGCGGTTCGATGGCGTCCGTCTTGGTACCACTAGACTCCAAAGCTTTATGTCCGGCGTTCACGGTGTACACACTGTGATTGTCCGTCTGGTTTTTGTTATCTTGTTCGTGCGACGGTTCCAGGTTCTCGGTCTCTATGGCCTGCTCCAAAGGTGCCTGGGCGGCCGTGGTGACCACTGGATTATTCTTCCTGAGCGGTGGGAGGGGTGGTCATTCTTCTGCGCTTTGGTTCCAAAGTTTCTTTGCGTGGACGATGGCTGCCTTGCTTGAACCACTGGTCTGATTCACTTTCATGGGCAGTGTTGTGCTGTGTCTATATCTTTGCTGATCTCCCGGCCGGTTGACATTGGTTTGGTTCAGTTAGGGCTGATGCTCATTCCTGGGTCGATGCTCGGTCTTGTGCTTCAGCGAAGTCTTTTGCTTCTGCTCAGTCGTTTGGTTCTTCTGCACATCTAAAAGATTGCTCTGTGCAGCAATTTCTGCATCATGATGGCATCGGATTGTGGCTTCATCAGTTTTGCCTGTCGTTTACCCTCTTTTGCTGTAATTCTTCTGTCTTGCCGGACAGATCATGTCAATGGCGGAGTGGTTGAATGTGTTACAGACGATGCGTGCTTTTTGCAATCGACATGTCCTTGTGAAGGATTGCGTATTCCGCGCTTGTTGCACCTGTTTTCCGGCGGAGTGGAGCATATGTCAGCTTGGTTTCCAGTTTTTAGGCAGCATCCGCAGAGCTGCATCTCTGGTCGGAATGGTGTGCACCTGTATTCTATGCTGCTCAGGTAGGCAAACCGTGGTACTGTTTTGCCTTCAAAGTTATACAGACATGCACCCTTTGGGCCGTAAGGCCTTGCTTGAATGATGTTTATTTGTTGGAGACATGCTTTCGTGCAGTTTATCAATTCTTCTTCCGTTGGTATCGGTAAGGCACCGGTAATGATGCCCTTTACATGAGTTGTCTCGTGATGCTGCATAGGCATTCATTGAATATTCCTTTCCTCCTAGATTGATTGCCTGGATGTTGCATATCTGTTAAGTGAGGTCCCGATTCGGGGTGCTCAGAATAGCAATATTTTGTTCCGGCTTGACCCTGACCCTGGAATCGTGCGTTAATTGGCGGCTAAGCTTGAATTGCAAAGCAGCAAGTACTGACCTACCGGAGTTTTTATGCAGCGTCACCCCTCCGCGTATACGTATCACGATCTTGCAATCATCATGCGGCAGCCTCGGTAATTTGACTGGGCGAGCCGGTCGTGATCTTTCCGCAGGTTTGTGTGCTTCTGCCTCCGTTATAGGTTCGAATCGTTTTTGTTTTCGTGCGCCGATCATTCTGAACCATGGCGTGGCCTTCGGGTAGGCTTCAGTCTTCTTGAGTCGTCCAGTTGGAAAACGAGTTGGAGTACGGGTCCTCCTGCGGCGTCCCGTGCGGTAGGCCCTCCTCCGGTGCGCGGGTGTTAGAAATTCCGGGTGTGGAGTCCTGAGTATCCATGCCGGCATGTTCGTGGACTCCCTCCGGTGCCGTCGACGGGGAAAATCTGAATAGCCTGTCGTAAGTGCAACGAGCGAAGTTCCCGCGACACTAGTATGCGCACGTTCAAGATCCCCAGATGGTCGAAATTATTGCGGAGCCCTCCACCACGGCACCTCTTTCTTCCTTCTCTTCTCTCTCCTTTATTCCTTCTCTTACTGCGCAGTTGGGGCGTCCACAAAGATATGAGACAGTTACTGCGCCATTTCCTTGCATCGAAAACCATTTTTCAATTTTTATTACGATTACTAATCACACGCGCAACTTGTACACATTTCTTATTGTGTAAATAGATTGTGCATATTAACTCTAACCATATCCTCTGTTCTTTTCGCCCCCACCTCTTTCATTTCTTTTATCATTCTGCCTGCTATCCTTTATTACCGCTGCCCCAGCTCAGGTGCTACAGTATCGATGGCAGATGCAGGGGCTGGCAAAAAGTTTATCCTTCAATTTTGATAAAGATTTTAACAAACCACTACTACCCCGATAATTCCGAAGCCCTCCACTATGGGACCTTTTTCTTCCTTTCTTATCTCACTAATTTCTTTATCCCTTCCCTTACGGCGTGCTTTAGGCATCCACCGACACATGTGAGGCAGTTAATGCGCCCTTTCCTTTCCTCAAAAAACTAATTTTCAATTTTTATTCAGCAGCCCTCCGCAAGAGCACTCACTTATTTTTTATTTTTTCACTTCCTTCTTTGTCCCTTCCCTTAAGGCGCGGTTCGGGTGTCCGGAGACATATATGAGACAATTACTGCGACATTTGCTTTGCTCAAGACCAATTTTTATTTTTTTCATTTCAAATTTCAAACGCTTTTAAAATCTTATCTATCTCATAGAATATATGTTTCTATTTAGAAATTGTGGAATTCCTCGAAGTGAATAAATGATCAATCTCTCTGTCGATCCGAAGCTGACGGTATTGCTATATCCACGCCGCAAGATAGAGCTAGATACTACGGGCTCTGCCCGAAAATGGCTTGACCTATTAGGCGAGTGTCCACGATGAGCATTGGAGGGTGGCCCCAAGGGACTCCAGTGTTGCTGGCGGCCGGACTCGTGCAGTAATAGGCAGCTCAGCTGGATGTGGTCGGTGCTGGGCGGGACCATTCAGAACGAACAAAGAGAGGTACAGGAAAAAAGTTAGAGGAACGGGTATGGAGTAAAAAATTGAAGGTGTGGAGAGAGGAGTGTGATACCAGTCACCGGGCACGGCACCAATCACCGAAGTTCGCCAGGCCTGCGAAACCTCTTCCCTCGTATCCGCGTTCAAGCACAGACTGTTCCACACAACTTATAAGCACCTCTGAGCACAAGGCAGGGCAGCTCGCGCGCGTTCCAGACTGGGCTGCCCCTGCCGGGGCCCTGCACAACAGCGACCGTATCGAGCACACACCTGAAAACCTGCCGCTGTTGCTCAGGGGTTAGGCGCTCGGCTACTGATCAGGAGTACCCGCGGGATTGAACCTGAACGCGGCTGCGTTTTTATGGAGGAAAAACGCTAAGGCGCCCGTATGCTGTGCGATGTCAGTTCACGTTAAAGATCCCCGGCTGGTCGAAATTATTCCGGAGCCCTCCACTACGGCACCTCTTCTTCCTCTCTTCTTTCATTCCCTCCTTTATCCCATCCCTTACGGCGCGGTTCAGGTGTCCAACGATATATGAGACAGATACTGCGCCATTTCCTTTCCCCAAAAACCAATTATTATTATTATTATTATTTTTATTCAGAAGCCCTGCAATACGAAGCCTTTTTCTTCCTTTCTTTTTTCACTTCCTCTTTTATCCCTTCCGTACGGCGTGGCTCGTGCGTCAACAGGGATATGTGAGACAATTCCTGCGTCATTTCTTTTCCTCAAAAGAACTGCAGGTGGGCTAGCTCAGGTTAACACTGGTCAAAAGCGAAAAGCTGCACCTCCCTGGCTATGTTCTTGGTCGAGCGACCGGTGGCCTCCACGGCAGGCGCCGCATCGAGCACACCTATCGTTACGCAGAACGAATCACAGTGCACCGGCGTTTTTTGCAGGACCCATTTTGATTCAATGCGCATGCGACTGCAGCACAGGCTTTCCCGCTCCGCTCGGGCAAAGTGCGTGACGTCAAGGAGGGAGTAGGCAGCACACCTAATGTAGGCTGCCGATATGGGGCACCGCGGCCGTCGACCACTGAGGCGACCGCCGCACCCGACTTGCCGCCGCATTACGGAAACAGCTTAAAAAGTCACAATAGCGCTTGCTTGCGTTGAATCCGAAGCCAATTATATAATTAGCGATAGCAATACGGCCATCAGTAATTTTGGAAACGGTACGATCTCGCCGGAAGCGGCAAAGATTCTGGCGACTAGACGGCCAAAGAAAGAAATTGCCTAATTTGGAATTCCGTGAACGCGTCCGTTCCTGGCAACGATGTGGCGCACGACTTAGCCCGGCCTCTCTACTTCCGGGTAACTGTGAGGCCGCCCGATTGCCGGGATATGGACGAGCGTCTGCAAAGTTATACAGGGATTGTCGAAAATTATATGTTACATAGAAGACTGGTGCGACCAGCGGATTAAAATCTAAACTTTAGGGAGGTATTAGCATGGCGGCGCCTCTAAGCAGGGAATTACATAAATCCGGTCTGGGCATATTATATTCAGAAAGGTGTGCGACAATACGATAAGTGCAAGTACTGCGGGGGAGAGGAACCCTCTACAACATAATCTGAGATTGCGCTAGCTCCCCAGAGGCTAAAGCAAATACAAATTGTACGGAAACCTGGGAAGCCCTGCCGCGGAGCAAGGCCCCTGCTCCCCAGCAACAAGCCATCCGCCTGGCGGAAGAAGCCGCGAGGAGTGAAGACCTCTTTGCCTGCTTCTAATCGCGGAGGTCCCGGCCCCCGTCACCCAGGCCTGCGTACCGGAGACGGGGAGTTGGGGGCCTCCTTATCTGGTGCAGAGTAAAGTTGCTATCATCATCATCAGGCAGCACAACTCGGATGCCTCGTTTCCTCCTCTCGGCATCGCGTTGACGGAGCGCACATCTGCCGCTCTCCACGGCAGGCGTCGCATTGATCACACCTAAGCCTCCACTACGGCACCTCTTCTTTCACTCGCTCCTTTATCCCTTCCCTTACGGCACGGTTCGGCTGTGCACCAATGCTGGATAGGTCATAAAATCGGTGTCGCAGTGACGAAGAGGCACTTAATAGCATCTGTAGAGCATCATACAAGGCGGTCCTTGGCCTGCCGGCATACGCAAACTCAAATCGACTGCTGAAGATAAGAATTTTAACACGCTCGCTGAGCTTTTCAAGCCCATAAGACGGTACAAGTGACCCGCTTGTCGCGCACCCTTGCGGGACGCGTAATTCTCGACAAACTCCACAACCACCCCGTTGAGGAGGTATGTGCAACATCACTTTTATCGGTCGCCAATACTAGTAGACTAGTTAAACCATGCAGTAACCAAGAACGTATAGGACTCAATATGTCTCTTCCAGTACTTATCTCGTTCGGTTCGAGCACCAAAGAGTACTGTTTGTGGCTACCTTCATGATTACAATATTGAAACTTGTTGGTTACCTTGTTAACTGTGCATAAAATTCTGACGCATGTGCAAAAAATTGTATTGTATCGTATTCCTGGTACTTTGTTTAACTTGGTTGAATTTTTCGACAACTAAAATATTTTTTCTAGTGTCAGTCATTCCACTATTCTACCTCGCCGCCTCAAGCCTTTTTTGACCAGCGCAAATACTTCCTTGGAATTCACTACCGTACCTTGGCCAATCTTCCGCGTGTGTATGTGCCGTGTTTACTGAAGTGAAGGAGAAGTTAAGAGATGGCGGCAGGACAAGAAAACTTTTTTTTAACTAAATTTGTTCAAAAATGCTTGCTAGAGTCTCATTGACTTCCTTACTAAATGTTACAATATTTTTTCTATGCATTATAAATTTTGACTCGCTTATTCTTTTTTTAATCATCTTATTTTTCACACAAAACTCTTGCCATTTTCTCTCCATGTCAATCTTGATGCACAATCCGCCAACAACAACAACAACAACAACAGAAAACAAGAAATAATCTATCGTTTCGTGTTCCCCGCATAGCAGGCACAATGGGAGACCGCCAAACAAGGCCTATGTGGGTAGAAATTTAAATGAGGTAAGCGACAACTTAGACGCGTGAAAGAAACCTCACGCTTGCGCTATCGCTACTCTTTATTGCGCCACGGAAAGAGAAAAGCTGGTAGTTCGGGGAGGAAGGAAGCCCTGAGGATGCAGATTCTTTCAATAGCAGACCCCTGCGGAACCTGGCCGCTGTAATAAATGCGCAGGGCGGAAGGAGTGTCATGACTGAGCCTTGAAGAAATGCCTTCGTCTGGGTATCTGCCACCTCATATAAATGAATTGCCCTGAGCCCAGGCACCCAAACCAACCGTAATGAGCACGTGTGATGTTGCACCAAAATTTTCAGTAAGCGGAGTGCCTGCGACTGTGTAGAAGCAGCTAAAGAGAAACAGAGGGATAATGATTACGTCATAACTATGGTATAAGAAAAATAGCTTTTTAACCTGCGAAAATTTAGGCCAGAACAACTGACAAAAATTCTACCAAATGAATGGGCGTGAAGTCGGGAAGACAAAGTGAGAACATCCTTCACGTCAGCTAGGTCTAAGTTTGTCTTCTACGGTTGTTCCGTCTCTTAGTACTTCTGCCCTTGGACACAGTAGCAGGAATGTGCTCTTCGCCGTTCAAAGATCCTTTTAGACACAAAACGGCTGCCATCCAAAAATCTTTCTAAATGCCATCTTCTGGCTACTTATGTTCAAAATTCTCCTATAATCAAAACAACCCAAAACAGAGCCCCTATATCCTCGTTCCCATCTTTAGTCACCGATCTGCCAGTTTCCTATCTTTCGTTAATTAAAACACTGAATATGCAGTTTTTTAAACCTTCAAACGGTTTTGGCCATCTCTCAGTAGGTGCCTGTGTCTTGGCAAATCTCCCGCAGCGGGCACGCGCCATTAACTCCTCGAGGACAGCAACAACAACAATAAATATGAAGGAAAAGAGTATCATTTATTGGGCCCTGTAACTACAAGGCGCTTATGCTCGTAGGCTTTTTTTCCTCGAACACAGGTCAACGTAAAGCCTGTACAGCCATCCGCCTCCGCTGCATCCACGAACCCCCCCCCCCCCCCCACGATTCACATTTCAGGTCTCTCTGCCTTTGAGTCCTTCGTTCATATCTTCCCTTATAGCAGAGGTGAGGCATGCAACGAGACTGAGAGATGTGCTGCTCCTTTCCTTTCCTTATAGCCAATTACATTCCACATCATCGCTGGCGGCTCTATTATATATGCGGCGGCTGCTTCAACTCAGGCGTGCAGTATGTCGTCACTTGGATTAATGTAAAAAAATGAAATTTGCTCTTAGGAAAGCAAACGGCACAGTAAGCTTCTCACTTCATGGTCGACACCTGGACTTCGCCGTGAGGGAAGTCAGGAAGGTGGGAGTCAAAGAAGAAAGAGGTGCCACAGTGGGGGGCTCCGGCGGCACAATGGATGGAACCCAGCACCTCCTGAATGCGAGGCGCATGCTCCACAACAAGATTATTGCGGCGGTTTTCGTGAAATACGGGACTGGCTGCGGAAGGGCTCCGATCAACACCTCATGGACTAGAAATCATCAAAGCCAGGAAGAACTCCGATCGCTCGTCACTGCATGAGCATCCATGACGGGTTGCGAACTTTAGTTTATCCTCCGAGCGTTCAACAGGCCCGTAATTCTATCAGCATTTATGCTATGATTTTGTGTTGAACATCGTCTTTATTTACGGTACGTCTCATAATGAATCTTAGCCAAATGAAGCTCCTATACGCTCTTTGTTTTCCAAGATTACGCCGCAGTTGAGCCGTATATTTTCCTTTTCGCTGCACCTGAGAAGAATGTGGAGGTATGGTCATACAATGCCCGAACAGTTAGCACATGTCCGCATTCTAACGCAATATCTGGAATGTCACCACTGTAACGGCATGGCACCAGCAGCGCCGGTGAGCTTCGCACGCTACCAATGAAGATGCATACTTTGGATTCCATGACATTGTTAATATTGACATGTTTCATCCTTGATAGTCTGCTAAACACTTCGAAAAATTAGTGACAATTTTCCATCCCCGAAGACGGGCTTTGCATGAAGGAACCAGAACAGGGGCTGCAGGATAAGCGCTCGGACAATGGCGCTAGTTGGATCAGCTACTGCTGAAAGTTAGAAGCTGACAAAGGGCAATATCTAAAGCATGTGTCCGAAATTTTTTAGTAGGCGTGAAAAAAGGAACATCTCAGTTTCGACCAACTTGACTGTTTCCGTGAATGGGCGGAGAAACTCTTGTCGCGAAGTGATCGTAGTTTATCTAGAATTCTAAATCATTGATGCTACGTCACGTAGTAACTCTAGCCGCGCTGTAACTATTCGGCTAAATTGTTTATCAGGGTAGTGGAACGAACAAATAGGAGATAACTGAGGTTTTAATTCTTAACTTTCACCGCAAACCTTCCAATCGAACCACCTGAATACCTTCCGTAATTATGCGACGGCCAATAATTATCAGAGTGTGCACCCTGCGTGACAATCCTCCAGATTCTAATTTGTAACGTTTCCTCTGCAGGGCTATGATTACACTGGGGAGTCCACACCGACATTTGCTATAACCCAACCCAACATATCCCAACTCAACCTAACCCAATACAACCTAACCTAACCCAACCTTACCGAACGCAACCTATCCTAACCTCACCAACCAAACCTAACCCAATGCAACCCAACCTAAGCCTGCCTAACCCAAACTAACCCAGCTAACCCAACCCAACCTAACCCAACACAATCCAGCCTAATCTAACATAACCTAACTGCCCCTAACCCAACCCAATGTAACCCAACCCAACCTTACATAACCAAACCCAACCCAGCCTAATCTACCCAAACCTGACACAACATAACTCGACTTAACCTAACCTAACCCAACCCAATCTAACCAAACCCAAACTAACCCAACCCAAAATAACAAAACCAACCCAACCCAACCTAACGAAACCTAGCCCAACCTAACTTAACCTAACCCAATCTATCCTAACCCAATGTAACCTAACCTAACCTAACCTTACCCAACCCAACCTAACGAAACCTAACACAACCTAACTTACCCCAACCCAACATAACTAACCATACCTACCCTAACCAAAACCAACCTAACCAAACCCAACATAACCTTAGCTAACCGAACCCCACACAACCCTACCAAACCTAACCTACCCTAACCCAGCCTCACCATACATAACCGAAACTAAAGTAACTAACCAACACTAACCTAATCCCAACCTAACCTGACCTGACCCCACCTGACATAACCTATCCCAACCCAGCACAACCCAAGCTAATCTAACCTAATTGTACCCAACCCACTTCAACCTACCCAACTTACCCAACCCAAACTAATCGATCCCTGCCAAACCTAACCCAAATTAATCTAACCCAACCTAATCTTATCTAACAAAATCCATCCTAACCCAAACTAACCCAAACCAATCTAACCTATCCTATCAAAACCTAACCTAACAAAAGCTAACTTAACCTAACCCAACCCAACCTATCCCAAGCTAACATAACCCAACCCAGCCAAACCTAACATAACACAAGCTAACCTAACCCAATCCAACCTAACCTAGCTAACCCAACAAAACCTAACCTAACCTATCCTAACCTAGCCCAACCTGACATAACCTAACCCAACTCAACATGAACGAACACAACCTAACCCAAGCCAACCTAACCCAACCTAACCTAACCCAACGCAACCTAACCTATCCGAACCCAACCCAACATATCCCTACTCAACCTAACCCAACCCAACCTTACCTAAACCTACCTAACCCAATTTATCCCAAATTAACCTAGCCAAAGCTAACCTAACCTAAGTTAACTAACCCACTTCAACCTAACCTAACCTAACCCAACCTAATCCAACCAAACCCAACATAATCCAAACTAACCTAAGCCAACCTAACCCAACCTTACCCAACCCAACCTAATCCAACCCAACCTTACCCAACCCAACCTAAGCGAACATAATTGCACCTAACCCAACCCAATGTAACCCAACCTAACCTAACCCACCCAAATTAAGCCAACCCAATCTAACTCAAACTAACCTAACCCAACCTAACCTAACCCAAACTAACCCAACCCAACCTAACCTAACCCAGCCTATCCCAACCCTACCTATCCTAAGCTAACCAACCAAACCTATCCAAACGCAACCCAACCTAACCCAGCCTAACCTAACCTAACCAAACTAACCCAATCCAACCTAACGCAACACAACCCAACCTTATCTAATGTAACCTAGCTACACCTAACCCAACCCAATGTAACCCAACCAAACCTAACTAACCCAACCCAACCTAACCTAACCTAACCAAACCTAGGCTAACTTAATCCAACCTAACCCAACCCAACCTTAACCTAACCCAACCTAACCCAACCCAACCTAATCTACCCAAACCTAACCCAACCTAACCCGACCTTACCTAACCCAACCTAACCAAAGCCAAACTAACCCAACACAACCTAAAAAACCTAACCCACCCAACCGATCCTAACCTAACCTAACCTAACCCAACCCAACCCAATCTAAACTAACCCAACCCAACCCAACCTAACCAAACCTAACCTAAACCAACCTAACTTAACCCAATCCCACAGAACCTAAGCATACCTATCCTAACCCAACCGAACCTTAGCTAACCTAAGCCCACCCAACCCAACTGAACATAACCTACCCTAACCGAGGCTCATCGTACTTACTCAAACTGACCTAATGTAACCCAACCTAACCCAACCCAACCTAACCTAACCTATGCTAAACTAACCCCACCTAACGTAACCTAACCCAACCCAACATAACCCAACCAAACCTAATCCAAGCTAACGTAACCTAACTGTACACAACCCACTTCAACATATCCCAACACAACTTAACCTAACCCAACCTTACCCAACCCAACCTAATCGAACCCAGCCCATCATAACCCAAACTAACTTAACCCAAGCTAACATAACCTTACCCAAATTAACCCAACCCAACCTAACCCAAAGCTAAGCTAACCCAACCCAGCCCAACCAAACCTAACACAAGCTAACCTAACCCAATCCAACCAAACCTTACCTAACCAAACCCAACCTAACCTAACCCAAACTAACCCACCCTTCACCAACCTAACCTAACCTAACCCAACCCAACATAACCTGACACCAGCTAACCTAACGCAATTCAACATAACCTAACCTAACCCAACCCAACCTAACTTAACCCAAACTACCCAACCTTACCTAACCTAACCTAACAAACCCAAACCCACCTAATTATCCTAACCTAGCCCGACCTATCCTAAACCAACCCAACCTAACCTAACCTATCATAACCCAACCTAACTTAACCCAACCCAACAGAACCTAACCATACCAAACGAAACACAACCTAACCTAACCTAACTAACCCAAGCCAACCTAACCTTAGCTAACCTAACCCCACCGAACCCTACCAATCGTAACCTACCCTAACCCAAACTAAAGTAACTAACCAATCCAAACCTAAACCCAACCTAACCTAACCTATCCTAACCTAACCCCAGCTGACATAACCTAACCCAACCCAACATAACCCAAGCTAACCTAACCTAATTGTACCCAACCCACTTCAACCTAACCTAACCCAACATTACCCAACCCAACCTAACCGAACCCAGCGAAACCTAACCCAAATAAACCTAAACCAACCTAACCTAATCTAAACCAACCCAACCCAAACTAACCCAAACCAACCTTACCTATCCTAACCAAACCTAACGTAACCCAAGCTAACTTAACCTATCCCAACCCAACTTAACCCAAGGTAATTTAATATTTAATTTGATATTTAAGTTTATTTTTCACGAATTTTGCGGCGTGGTAGTGGAGTTGTTGGAAGCACGATTTGTGCATTTCCCAACACCAGCTGAGCTTTACGAGCACATGTGTACATTCCCAGCGGTCCGTGGTTTCTCTCAAGGTGTCGGTGCAGTGGATGGCTGTCATATAGAGGTATGTCCTCCAAAGCAAGAAGCTGCTGAATAATACAATCATAAGGGGTGGCACAGTGTCGCTCTACTTGCTGTCGTTGACCACACATACAGGTTCTTATGCACGAATGTTGGGAGCCCTGGTAGGAACAATGACCCGCCCCTGTTTCAGAAGTCTCGACTGCCAGCTACTCTGCCGAGTGAGCTGTTCCGACAAGAAACATAGCTTATTGAAGGTGTGGGAGTTGGCACAATTCTTCTTTGTGAACAAGCTTTCCCCTTGCAGACGCACCTGATGAAGCTGTACTCCTTCCAGCTGCCTCTGGGTCCCCCTCACAGACCTTTAACTACCGGCTGCCGAGTGCCAGACGTGTTGTCAAAAATGCTTTTGGACGTGTCAAGGCATGCTTTAGCATGGTGCTGAAGGGCCTCGTGTGTGACATCCACAATGTCAGTTATGTGATCCGTGCTGCTTGTGTGCTGTAAAACATTTGTGAGCAGCTCAGTGACCTCTGTGATTCAAGCTAGTTTGGTGTGGTGCACAGCGCTGATGACAGGCGGCTTCAACCGGTGTGCACAAGCAACCGGGAAGAGACGTCAGGTGTGGCCATAGGGACGCCCTGGCCAAGCACCTTGCCTTGAGCTAGAACCCAGTCCGTGGGAAACTCAAGAGCAGCTCAGAAGGACACCTCTACCAAGAGGGGTTAGCCCTGAACAGAGCTACACACACATTATTGAAGGAACAGACACTGGGTTGGGCTCACCTTCAATGGCTACCATTGCACGCACATGATGCATACTCCCTACTGGGGTGAAGGGTATGAGGGTTACAACGAATGTAATTTTAGTAACCTACATGTTCTTCATAAAATAGGTTTGGTTTATGGTGTTTAACGTTCCAAAGCGGCTTGTGCTATGAGTGATGCCGTAGTGAAGGGCTGCAGAATTTTCGACCACATGGGGTTCATTAACATGCACTGACAGTGCACAGTACACGAGTGTCTTGCTTTACGCCTCCATTGAAAAGCTGCTGTACGGGCCAAGCTTTCAGAAAATAGTCGCATTATATAGCTAAAGTTAATTATTGGCGCTCGCTAAACTACAAAACGAAGTGGTTCGTACTAACTACTAGTACTCCTTATGACAAACAAACCTTCACCTACATGCAACCATCTCTAATGAACTAATAATGAAGATTTCATTACTTCCTGTGATGAAATCTTTCCTCAAACAGTTTTGCTCACAGACGATAGTAAAATGCCAGCATGAGGTTTCAATTTTTATATGATTCATTCTTGATGAGCACCGCTGTTTATGTTGCTGTGTCATTGCCATTGTACTACCTTTTTCTTTGTTGTGTTTGTGTCACATGGTCAGCGTATTGGCAGCTATTCTATCACTTGCTGTTTGGTTATAATTTTCGTGTACAACTGGCCATCGTCTTGCCACATTGCCAATCAGCAACTTGTTGGTACCTTGTCAAGCAGTACAAGCTTTTAGTCTTGCACTCCTACTTCTGAAAGCAGTAAGTAGTACTTGCTGACGCGTTAGTTGGTTCAACATAAAGTTGAATGGCACAAAGGAACAAACACAGGAAGACACAGTAGTGGCGCTTTTTCTGTCTCTGTGTCTTCCTGTGTTTGTTCCGTTGCGCCATTCAACTTTATTCTGAAAGCAGTATAGTGAATGAAATGCATTCACTATATGGACCTTTCCAATAAGGGCCGCCTGGGTATCACCATATTCTTTCGCAAGGCTGTCGCATGCACCAGATGCTAGCCCAATGGAAGCGGATACCTATTACCAGAAAAGCTGTTGGTACTTACAATCATATTACAGTGAACATTTTATATCTAGTCGAAGATTAAGCAATAGTTGCGAGAAATTTTTTCCTTTTGCTCATGAAGGTAACGAAATCATGTCGGTCACAGGTGGAAGCTTCATATTTTTGCACACATAATCCACACACAAAGCAAACACAAAAATGTGACGTAAATCTGACCCAATGGTGAAAGCTTTAAAAGACTTACAGTGTGATAAATTTCATTACATTCCCATCCCAACTCGTTAAACCAAAGTACGCTTTCTGTGAACAATTTCATGTCATTACTATTTTTCTTTTGTCAAAATTTTCCACTCTTCTATAACTTGCCCCCACCACCCCCCCAAAATAAAATACCAGTTATGTTGCAAGAAAATATCAGCCTTGTAGCAAACAGTTCCTGGTGAACATGCAACAGCCATTGGTTCTCAGTGGAGAAGCAGGTGCTGTGTTACTGCGAGAGCAGCAGCAATGTACTTGCAACAGACGTGTTTGATTATTGCACTTGTGTACCCCTGCAGTGTATGCATGGGCTCTGTTAATAATTAATACTGCAAGCTACTATGGTGGCCAACCCACACAATACGACTCACTGTTTAAATCACAATACAAAACTTTCAGCAGTAAAAGATCTTTCATCTCATCACATGCAGTAATATCGAATAACTTCCAGCTGCTTTGATCACTCTTTTTTGAGCGAGTCATTTTTTTTGTTGTCTAGAAATTTTGCAAGCAGTTGCACCATGCTTGATTTTATGGCATTCGCTTCCTTCTGGAGGCGCACCATTTTCTTACGCATTTTGTGTGCCTTGCGGTTGGCCTTTGCTACTGCCTCGCTTTCTCCTTTATGGACGGCAACTAGCTGCTTTATAGCAGATCCTTCTCGCTTTTGGCGGCTCTTTTGGGGTTTCCTTCTTTTGCCGCTTGTGCCAGCACCGGTACTGCTGCTTGCCCCTGCTGTGGCACTGCTGCTTACGCCAGCACTGGCTCTCCTTGTGTCGCCGCTGCTGTTGCAGTACAGGTACTGCAGCAGTGGCACTGCAAATGGGGGAGCTGGCCGCAAGTTGTGAGAGGTCGCCTCTTCTGCTTCCTTCAGGCAGGGTGTCCTCCAATGACAGGAGCACTTCCGAGCGGTCTGGTGCCTCATTGAAAACTGGCAGCTGCACATGATGTAGCATACAAGACAACACTTTATCATCTCAGAAAAGAGGTTAAATGTGTCCTAATGTACTACAATCATCCGCTTCCACAATATACTACAAAAACACTAACTTATGATGGCCAGACTGGAAAGAAAGCAGCGGCTCAAATTTTTGTTTTTTTGAACATAACTAAATAGATATATGAAGATCCAGACATGTACATCAGCATTACCTAGCCCCTGCTTTAACATGAACCAATGGGTTCAGTTCAGTTTTTTCCTGAATACTGTTGCGGGGTGCAATCGCCTTCCTTTAGGTTTATGTGACTCGAAATATATTGTGAAGGAGTTGGAGGATTTTTGTACGGCTCCTAGTGTTGGTGTTGTGATGAATGTTAGATTTTATGTCATTTAAATGTCTTGCGGCAGTTGCGGCTAATGGTTTTATGGCTTATATAATTGTGTGCCCTCCTGCTTGGGCCAAAGTTATGGCTCGCAGTATGTACAAATAAATAAATGAATGAACAGCTGAACAAGACAGAATACCTAGCTGATCAAAGTCAATAACAAGCAGTATGTTAAACATCTGCAAGCATGTGGGCATGGTTGACCAAGGGTAAATTGAGCTGATGAGGTTGAGTTGAACAGAAGTACATGGAAGGTGAGGTGCGAACTGCGGCACGACAAGGTGCTGCGATTTGAAGACGCAAGTGCCATTTCCGCTCCCCATTGCCATTAATTCCCATGGTTGTGGGAGTAGCTTACTCTACATCCCCCCCCCCCTCCGAGTCTGTCCAATGGTTCCGAAGGAAGGATTGCTGGGTCAATTGGTTCATCATTCAAGGCTTAAAAACAGCACGAAAAATGGGATGATACAGAAAGAAGGAATAGACAGCACTGAACCTGCAATTGAGTGTATTTTATGTTAAATGGCAATAAATACAGGAAGCATGCACAAAGAGCTTATAGACAAAAGCGCAATACAATGCAGATATTACTTATATACTTCGAACGAAGACAGCGCAAAAAAGGACAACCACAGAAGAGGACACGACACAAAGAACGCTTCTCTTCTGTGGTTGTCTCTTTTTACGCTGTCGTTCATTCCATGTATGAATCACCAACTAGCCCACCACTTTTTTTATCGAACTACTTTGACATTACTGATATCACATAGAAATTTATTATCTACTTTGCTACTTCCCATCAGTGTCCCTGCAGAGAAACAACAGTTTGCAATAACAGCTTATGATCCACAGGTTGCTATATTACTCCACTGTATTCAAGCCCAGTTGCTAATAGAATCAATGGACGAAGATGAGTACCTACCAGAGAGAAGGATGAAGATGAAGCTGCATGTGCACAAGTGTGAAAGATGAATTGTCATACAGCACTACCAATATTAATATATCACGCAAATAAAGGCACCGAAATTCTGGTCCGTACCTTAACTTCATCGTACTAGAGACAGGTCGTATCCATGCGCAGTGTGTCCCTTTTGACAAGATTCCCACCTAAAAAAAGGACGTAACCTAAACCAGCAATGCAAATTGAACTCGCTGTAAAACAAAGCGGTCCTTGCTCTGGCATGATTACATTAAATATATGGGGAGACAACCAGCTAACTACCGATATGGAGAATTGCTAGAAAAAACAAGGATTTATGAACGAGCAGTGGGAGTTGCTTGGCTAGTTGGTTCACGTTTCACGGAAAAGAACAACAGCTCAAGGCAAAAATGTAGACGTGGAGGCCAGTGCCCATGTTTGTGGGAGTGGTTTACACAACTGCTTGAGTCTGTTCTTTAATATATATTATTGGCCAGCATTTTATAATGAGTATAAGTTCCACACTGAGAAATGAACAGCCATAGAATTCTGAAGTAATCTGAACGACAGAATACACGCAATGGTATAAATCACAAATTACCTCTAAACTTTCCTCGTCTCTCCCATCATCGTTGATGGGAAGGCAGCCGAGGAAACTGGAGCTGCCAGTAGAAGATCCATGGGACACCAGGCGACCCAGTTGAAGTGCCTGTCAGTCTCAGCTGCCTGGACAAATAGAAATGACGTGAGCTATTAAATGTGTTGCTAAAAACATTTGAAGGTTGTGATCACAGCATTTCTCTCAGTGGCTTAAGCTTCTCTACACATTCTCAGTGCAAGAATAAAATTTCATAGATAAGTGTCTGATGCATATGCACAGGAACTGGTGAAATTAATGCATGCAATTTACATTTGCAATGTGGCTAAACTACATCCTGCTAGTTGCTGCTTTGCAATTGAAGCCACGACTGTGCATTACGGTTCAACTATTCTCATTCTAGCAACATCTTACTTAATCAATTTCTAGATTTATTTCCTTCATATATCTTTCCCAGGCTGCACTGTGTATACTACTTCAAAAATTCTGCTAGTACACAGTGAAGCCTGGTAAAAAAATATGAAATAAATCTACAAATTCAAGTAACTACATTTTTGCTCTAGCAGGTGGCCAGAAATAGCGACGCGTACAGCAATGCTGTCCGCGCTGCAGCTCGCAATTTGCAAATAAAAACGACCAGCAACACGTGTGTAACGAGGAAGACGAAGTTTGCATTCAGCGCCGTGCACGCGTGCACAAGCGAAGATTCTAAGTGCTGCATATGCTGCTCCTGCCTGAGGACATTACTCTCGAGTCCTTACTTTCTCAACAATGCGATCTCGAGATCGTCTTAGACACTCCAGAACTGTGCGACGACGACGAAAATAATCGACGCGTTGCTCTACGACAACACATGCTACTGTCGCACATGCGAGCCTGACGTAAGCAGTTTAGCTGCACTATGAAAACAGCGCCAAGACCTTGATGGCACGAGCATCGTTCTGTAAAGGTCGCACTTACCGTACTTCTTGTTGAGGTTTTCCATTTTCAGCTAAACTTGTTTGCTGGTATATGGGCCTTGTCCCGGCGGCAGCCCGGCGTTCAGTTCCGCTACAATCGCTGCCTGTATCCGAGCGTTGCGCGTGTTAACGTATCAGATCCGTATCAGGTGCGTATCAGGGCCGCGGTTGTTGAGTCAAGCCAGATGACACAACTCATGGAGGACGAGTCGTTCGATGTTGCTGCCACGGGCGCCGTCATCTTGTCAGTTAAGGTAGCAAACGGTGGTCAGCAAGCCCGGTTTGGGTAACTGTGGTTAGGTGGCGTAACTGCAGTTTCGTCTGCCGTGTGAGCGCGGCTAACTATAGTTACGGGAAACCGTGAGTTACCTTAACTGTGGTTAAGGTCGCCCGTGTAAATGCGGTATAACCCAACCCAACATGAACTAACCCAACCTAACCCAAGCCAACCTAACCCAACCTAACCAAACCCAACCCAACTCAACCTATCCAACCCCAACCCAACATATCCCAACCTACCCAGCCATACCTAAACCAACCCAACCTACCCAAATTAACCTAACCCAAACTAACCTAACCTAACTTAACCCAACCCACTTACACATAACCTAGCCTAACCTAATCTAATCCAACCCAACCCAACCTAACCCAAACTAACCTAAACCAACCCAACCCAACCTAACCGAACAACACCCAACCTGACCTAACGTAACATAATTGCACCTCACCCTACTTAACCTATATCAACTCAACCCAACCGAACCTAACCTAACCTAACCGAACCCAACCTAACCAAACCTAACCTAACCGAACCAAGCTTAACCCAATCCCATAGAATCTAACCATACCTAACCTAACCCAACCGAACCTTAGCTAACCTAACCCCACCCAACCCAAATGAACATAGCCTACCCTAACCCAGCCTCACCAAACTTAACCCAAACTAACGTAACGTAACCCAACCTAACCTAACAAAACAAAACCTAACCTAACCTATCCTAAACTAACCCCACCTATCTTACCTAACCCAACCCAACCTAACCCAAGCTAACCTAACCTAACTGTACCCAACCCACTACAACCTAACCCAACATAACCTAACCTAACCCAACCTTACCCAACCCAAATCAACCTAACCGAACCCAGCCCAACCTACCCAAACTAACCCTACCCAACCGAACCCAAAGCTAAGCTCACCCAACAAAGCCCAGCCTAACATAACACAAGCTAACCTAACCCAATCCAACCTAAGCTAAGCTATTCCAACCCAACCTAACCTAACCTAACCCAACCCTACATAACATAACAAAACCAAACCCAGCCCAAACTAACCTGACACAAGCTAACCTAACCCAATTCAACATAACCAAACATAACCTAATGCAACCTAACGAAACCCAACTCAACCATACCTATCCTAATCTAGCCCAACCTAGCATAACCTAACATAACCTAACCCAAACCAACAGGAACTAACCCAACCTAACCCAAGCCAACCTAACCCAACCCAACCTAACCTATCCCAACCAACCCCAACAGATACCAACACAACCTAACCCAACCCAACCTAACTTAACCCTACCTAACCCTACCCAACCTAACACAAAGTACCCTAACCCAAGCTAACCTAACCCAACTTAATCCAACCCACTTCAACCTAACTTTAACTTAACCCAACCTAACCCAAACTAACCTAAATGAAACTAACCTAAACATACCTAAGCCAGCCCAATCTAACCTAAGCTAACCCAACCAAACCTAACCCAACGCAACTCAACCTAAACCAACGCAACCCAACCTAACCCAGCCTAACCTAACCTAACCCAACCCAACCTAACCCATCCCATCCCAACCTAACCAAACCTAACCTAACCCAACCTATATTACCCAATCCCAAAGAACCTAACCATAACTAACCTTACCCAACCGAACCTAACCTAACTAACCCAACTCAACCTAGCCTAACCCAACCTAACCTTACTTACCCTAACCCCACCCAACCCAACCTATCCTAACCTATGCTAACCCAGCCTCACCATACTTAACCCAAACGAACCTGATGTAATACAACCAAACCTAACCCAACCCAACCTAACATAACCTATCCTAAACAAACCCCACCTAACGTAACGTCACCCAACCCAAAATAATCCAACCCAACCTAACCCAGCCTTACCTAACCAAACCCAACCTTACCCAACCGAACCCAATCCAACCTAAGCGAAGCCAGCCCACCCTAACCCAAACTAACCTAACCCAAGCTTGCCTAACCTAACCAAAACTAACCAATCCTTCACTAACCTAACCTAACCCAACCCAACCCAACATAACCAAACCAAACCCAGCCCAACCTAACCTGACACAAGCTGACCTAACACAATCCAACCTAACCTAACCCAACCCAACCTAACCCAACCCAAACTACTCAATCCTTACCCAACCTTACCTAACCTAACCAAACCCAACCCAACCTAAACTAACCTATCCTAACCAAGCCCAACCTAACATAACCTAACCCAAGCCAACAGGAACTAACCCAACTTAACCAAAGCCAACGAAACCCAACCTAACCTAACCTAAACGAACCTAACCTTTCCCAACCAAACCCAACATATCCCAACTCAACCTAACAAAACCCAGCCTAACCTAACCCTACCTAATCCAACCCAACCTAAACATAATTAACCTAACCCAAGCTAATCTAACCCAACACAACCTAACCTAACCCAAACTAACCCAAACCAACCTTACCCCACCCAACACAACCTAACCGAACCCAGGCCAACCTAACACAAATTTACCTAACCCAACCTAACCTAATCTAACCCAACCCAACCTAACCTAACCCAAACTACCCCAAACCAACCTTACCTCTCCGAACCAAACCAAACCTAACCCAGAATAACCTCTCCCAATCAAACCTTACCTAAATTAACCCAACCCACTTCAACCTAACCTAACCTAACCCAACCTAACCCAACCCAACTCAACCTAACGCAAACTAACCTAAACCTACCTAACCTAACCCAACTCAACCTAACATAAGCTAACCCAACCAAACCTAACATTATGCAACCCAACCTAACCCAGCCTAACCTAACCCAACTAACCCAACCCAACCTAACCCAACAAAACCCAATCTAACCTAATGTAACATAAAGGCACCTAACCCAACACAATGTAACCCAACCTAACCTAACCCAACCCAACCTAACCTAACCTAACCCAAACAAACCCAACCCAAACAAACTCAAACTAACCTAAAACAACATAGCCTAAGAAAAACTAAGTTAACCCAATCCCACAGAACCTAATAATTCCTAACCTAACATTAGCGAACCTAACCTAACTAACCTCACCCAACCCAACCAAACCTAATCTATCCTAAACCAGCCTCACCTTACTGAACCCAAACTAACCTAACGTAACCCAACCTAACCCAACCTATCCTAAACTAACACCACCTAACGTAACCTAACCCAACCCAACATAACCCAACCCAACGTAACCCAAGCTAACCTAACCTAAATATACCAAACCCACTTAAACCTAATCTAACTCAACCTAACCTAACCTAACCCAACCGTACCCAACCCAACCCAATCCAACCTAACCGAACCCAGCCCAACCTAACCCAAACTAACCTAACCCAAGCTAGCCTAACCTAACCCAAACTAACCCAACCCCACCATACCACAAAGCTAAGCTAACCCAATTCAGCCCAACCTAAGATAACACAAGCTAACCTAACCCAACCCACTTCAACCTAATCTAAGCCTACCTTACAAAACCCAACATAACCTAACCGAACGCAGGCCAACCTAACAGAAATTTACCAAACCAAACCTAACCTAATCTAACCCAACCCAACCTAACTTAACCCAAACTAACCAAAACCAACCTTACCTATCCTAGCCAAACATAACCTAACCCAAGCTAACTTAAAATACCTCAACACAACCCAACCTTACCTTACCCTACCTACCCAACGCAACCTACCCCAAATTAATCTAACCCAACCTAACCTAAACTAAATCCAACGCACTTCAACCTAACCTAACATAACCCAACCTAACGAACCCCAACCGAAACTAACCCAAATTAACCTAACCCAATCTAACCTAACCTAACTTAACCCAACCCACTTCAACCTAACCTAACCTAACCCAACTCTCACCAAACCCAACTCAACCTAACCCAAACTATCCTAAACCAACCTAACCTAACCCAACTCAACCTAACATAAGCAAACGGAACCAAACCTAACCCAACGCAACCCACCTAACCCAACGCAACCCAACCTAACCCAGCCTAACCTAACCCAACTAACCCAATCCAACCTAACCCAACAAAACCCAACCTAACCTAACGTAACATAGTTGCACTTAACGCAACCCAATGTAACGCACCTTACCTAACCTAACCCAACTTAACCTAACCCAAACTAAACCAAGCCAACTTAACCTAACCTAACCCAACCTATCCCTACCCAACCTACATTAAGCTAACCAAACAATCCATCCCAAAGCAACCAAACCTAACCCAGCCTAACATAACCTAACCCAACTAACCCAACATAACCTAACCCAACACAACCCAAATTACCTAACATAACCTAACTGCACCTAACCCAACCAAATGTAACCCAACCTAACCTAACTCAACAACACCTAGCCTAACCCAACACAACCTAACCAAACCCAACCTAGGCTAATCTAACCCAACCTAACCCAACCCATCATGACATAACCTAACGCAACCTAATGTGCCCAAACCTAACCCAACCTAACCTGACCTAACCTTACCTAACCCAACCTAACGAAACCCTAACTAACCTAACCCAATGTAACAAAACCTAATCCAGCCCAACCAAACCTAACCTCCCTAAACTAGCATCACCATACTTGACCCAATCCCACAGAACCTAACCATCCCTAACCTAACCCAACCTAACCTAACCTAACCCAAGCCAACCTAACCCAACCTAACCTAATCTTAGCTAACCTAACCCCACCCAGCCCAACCAAACCTAACCTCCCTAAACTAACACCACCATACTTAACACAAACCTAATGTAACCCAACCCAACATAACCCAGCCCAACCTAACCCAAGTTAACCTAAAGTAACTGTACCCAACCCACTTCAACCTAACCTAACCCAACCTAACCTAACCTAACCCCACCTTACCCAACCCAGCGCAACCTAACCCAAACTATCCTAACCAAAGCTAACCTAACCCAACCAAACCTAACCTAATCCAACCCAACCTAACCTAACTAACCCAAACCATCCTTAACTATCCAAACCAAACCTAACCTAAACTAACCCAACCCCAGCTAACCCAACCCAACTTAACCCAAGCTAAGCTAACCCAACCCACCCCAAACTAACCCAACCTTTACCAATCTAACCTAACTTAACCCAACCCAACCTAACAAAACCAAACCAAACCCAGCCCAACCAAACTTGACACAAGCTAACCTAGCCCAATCCAACCTAACCTAACCTAATCGAACCCAACCTAACCTAACCCAAACTACCCAACCTTACCCAACATTACCCAACCTAACCTAACCTAACCAAACCCAACCCAACCTAACGTAACTTATCCTAAACTAGCCTAACCTAACAGGAACTAACCCAACCTAACTCAAGCCAACCCAACTCAAAGAAACCTAACCCAACCCAACCTAACCTATCCCAACCCAACCTAACAAATCCCAACTCAACCTACCCCAACCCAACCTAACCTAACCCAACCTAACCCAACCCAACCTAACCCAAATAAGCCTAACCCAAGCTAACCTAACCTAACTTAACCCAACCCACTTCAACCTAACCTAACCCAACCTGACCCAACGCAACCCAACCTAACCCAGCCTAAACTAACCTAACCCTACTAACCCAACCCAACCTTAGCTTAGCTTTGGGTTAGGTTGGATGGGGTTAGTTTGGGTTAGGTTAGTTTGGGTTAGGTTGGGCTGGGTTTGTTTAGGTTGGATTGGGTTGTGTTGGGTGAGGTTGAGTTAGGTTAGGTTGAAGTGGGTTCGGTACAGTTAGGTTAGTTTAGCTTGGGTTAGGTTTGGTTAGGATAATTTGGCTTGGGTTAGTTAGGTTAGGTTAGGTTGGGTTAGCTTGTGTTAGGTTAGGTAAGGTATGGTTACGTTCTGTATGGTTGGGTTAGGTTGGGTTACGTTTGGTTGGCTTTCGTTAGGTTAGGTTGGGTTGGGTTAGGTTAATTTAGGTTCGGTTTGGTTGGGTTAGGTTAGGTTAGGTTTAGTTAGGTTTTCTTAGGTTCGGCTGGGTTAGTTTCAGTTTGGTTAGGTTGGGTTGGGTTAGGTTGGGTAAGGTTAGGTTAGGTTAGGTTCGGTTGGGTTAGGCTGTGTTAGGTTTTGTTAGGTTGGGTTTGCTTAGATTGGGTTTGGTTTGGTTGGGTTGCGTTTGGTTTTGTGATGGGATGGGGTAGGTTAGGTTACATTGGGTTGGGTTAGGATGGGTTGGGTTGGGTTAGGTTGGGTTTGGGTTGGGTTAGGTTAGGTTTCGTTGCGTAAGATTGGGTTGGATAAGTTTTGATAGGTTAGGTTTGAGAGAGTTAGGTTGGGTTTTGTTGGGTAGAGTTATGTTAGGTTTGGCTTGGTTAGTGAAAAATAGCTTAGGTTGGGTTAGGTTAGGTTGGGCTTGGTTAGGTTTGGTTGCATTGGGTAAGGTTACGTTAGGTTGGGTTAGGTTGGGTTGGTTTGGGTTAGGATGGGTTGGTTTAGGTTGGGTCAGGTTGGGTTGGATTAGGTTAGGTTTGGTCGGGCAAGGCTGGGTTAAGTTAGGTTGGATTAGATTAGGTTTGGTTGGGTCACGTTGGGTTCAGTTAGGTTAGGTGGTGTTGGACGTGGCTAGGTTAGGTTACGTTGGTTAAGATTGGGTTGGGGTAGGTTAGGATAGGTTTGGTTAGAGTGGGTTAGGTTGGGTTAATTTGGGTTAGGTTAGGTTAGTCTGGGTTAGGTTGGGCTGGGTATGGTTAGGTTGGGTTGGGGTGGGTAAGGTTGGGTTAGGTTAGGGAGAAGTGGGTTGGGTACAGTTAAATTAGGTTAGCATGGGTTAGGTTGGGTTGGGTTATGTTGGGTTGGTTCAGGTTACGTTATGTGGGGTTAGGCTAGGGTAGGTTAGGTTAGGTTGGGTAGGTTGGGTTAGGTTAGGTTAGGTTAGGTTAGGGTTAGGTATGGTGAGGCTGGGTTAGCGTATGTTAGGTTGAGTTGGGTTAGGTTGGGTAAGGATGAGTTGGGTTCGGTTAGATAGGGTTAATTATGGTTAGGTTAGGTGGGTTAGGTTAGGTTAGATTGGGTTGGGTTGGGTTAGGTTTGGTTAGGCTAGGTTGTGTTGGATTAAGTTGATTAGGTTGGGTCACATTAGTTTTGGGTTGGGTTGGGTTAGGCTAGGTTGGGTTAAGTTAGGTTATGTTGCGTTAGGTTGGGATGGGTTTTGTTGGGGTGGGTTACATTAGGTTGGGTTAGGTCAGTTTGGGATAGGTGTGGTTGGGTCAGGTTAGGTTGGGTTGGGTTAGGCTAGATTAGGTTTGGTTAGGTTATGTTCGGTTGGGTTGGGTCATGTTAGGTTACTTTGGGTTGGGTTCGGTTAGGTTAGGTTGTGTTGGGTTAGGTTAGGTTAAGTGTATTGCTTTGGGTTAGGTTAGTTTGGGTTGCATTGGCTTAGGCTAGGTTGAGTTAGGTTAGGTTGGGTTGCGTTTGGTTAGATGGGTTTTGTTGGGTTACCTTAGGTTGGGTTAGGTTAGGTTGGGTTGGGTTAGACCAGATTAGGTTCGGTTAGTTTTGGTTTTTTGGGACAGGTTATGATGGGTTAGGTTAGGTTGGGTTGGGTTACATTGGGTTATGTTGTGTTAGGTTGGGTTAGGTTGGGTTACGTTAGGTTACGTTGGGTAAGATTCGGTTGGATTAGGTTAGGATAGGTAAGGTTAGGATAGGTTCGGTTAGGTTAGCTTGGGTTAGGTTTGTTTAGATTATTTTGGGCTCAAGTGGTTAAGGCTGGGATAGGTTAGGTTAGGTTGGGTTAGGTTAGGTTGAAGTGGGTTGGGTACAGTTAGGTTAGGTTAGCTTGGGTAGGTTGGGTAGGGTTATGTTAGGTTGGGTTGTTTTATGGTCAGGTTAGGTTACGTTAGGTTACGTTATCTTGTGTTGTGTCAGGTTAGGATGGGTTAGGTTAGGATGGGTTGGGTTAGGTTAGGCCAGATTATGTTGGGTTAGGTTAGGTTGGGTTGGGTCAGGTTATGATGGGTTAGGTAAGGTTGGGGTGGGTTGGGTTAGGTTGGGTTAGTTTAGGTTAGGTTAGGTTGGGTAAGATTGGGTTTGGATTAGGTTAGAATAGGTTAGGTTAGAGTGGGTTAGGTTGGGTTGGGTTGGGTAAAGTTGGTTTAGGTTAGATTAGGTTAGGTTAGGTTTGTTCGGGTTAGTTTCCATTCGGTTATGTTAGGTTTGGTAGGACCTTATGTCGCCTCTTTATATACCCGCCGTAAAGGTCTCGTGACGATGGGCCACGCGAAGCAAAAGTGACCGCGCGCCCCTGCGCGCTCGGCTTCTTTTTTTCTTTTCTTGGTCATGTGGGGGGCGAATGTCTTTAGGCATTGAAGAGGTTTTGGGGTAAGGAAATGGTGCAGTGTCTCTATCACATATCGGAGTACACAGGAACCGCGCTGCAAGGAAAGGGATAAAGGAAGGAGTAAAAGAAGAAAGGCAGAAAGACGTGCGGCAGTGGAGGGCTCCGAAATAAATTCGACCACTTGGGAATCTTTTGCGTGCACTGGCATCGTACAGCACACGTAAATGGTTTTTGGTGAAAAGAAATGGAGCATTATCTGTCTCACACCTCGGCTGATACTTGAACGTCGCCGTAAGGGAAAGGATAAAGGAGGGAGTGAAAGAAAAAAGGAAGGAAGAGGTGCCGTGTTGGAGGTCTCCGGGATATTTTTGACCACCTGGGGATCTTTGTCGTGCACTGGCATCGCAAAGTACGCGGACGCCTTTGCGTTTCGCCTCCATCGAAACGCTGCCGCCACGGTCGGGTACGAACCCGGGTACTCAAGATAAGTAGCCGAGTGCTAGCTCAAACCACTGAGCCAACGCGGCGGGTACAGCACACGGGCGCCTTTTGAGTTTCGCCTCCATCGAAACGCGTCTTCCTCCATCGCAAGACCCGCGATTCGTTCCTGCGTCCCGCGTGCATCGCCAGGTGGGGAGGAAATATACTGGAAAAGAGGGGCTTTAAGGATAGGAAACGGCGCAGTAATCGTCTCATGTTTCGGTCGACCCCCAAACCGCATCGTTCTGCTGCCCAGAAGAAAGAGAGAAAGTGGTGCCGTAGTGGACGCCTCTGTAATATTTTCGACCGCCTGGGGATCTTTAACCTTCACTGCTCTCGCACAGCACACAAGCGCCTTTGCAGTTCGTCTCCATCGAGACGCGACCGCCGCGGTCGGGTTAGAACCCGGGTTCTCCGGATCAGTAGGCGAATGCGCTAACGACTGAGCCATCATGGCGGGTTCCATCAAAACTGAAAAAAATCCCTCAGAACCAATATTCAGTTTTCCTGATTAAACTATGGTCTCTCGCAGTGGATGGTGGTAGGAAATGCGTGAAGCAAACCAAACAAAGTGGCAGTTTAAGAAACCTGGAAACACATAAGACATTTATTTTGCTGAAGAAATGAAAATGAAAATTGGTTTTGAGGAAAAGAAATGAAGCAGTAACTGTCTCAGGTATCTCGGTAGACATCCGAACCACCGAGATAAGTGAGACAGTTGCTGCGCCATTTTTTCTCCTCAAAACCAATTTTAGTTTTTATTTTTTCAAGAAAATAAAACATGTGTTACGTGTTTGGTTTCAGCCTTTCAGCGTTACAGATAAATTTACAAACTAAGGCAAAGAGAATATCGACTGTCTATTTTGCGTATGCGATTATACGTGCTATTCAAGTAAATAGCGCAGTTGAGGAGTAGTTGCGGCCAGAGTGGAGCGACTCTGCCTGTGGAAAGGGTTGGAGCATAACGCTGGATATCGATGCAATATTGACCGTTTCAGTGGCATTGCACCTTATAGGACACATGTGTTATACATTTTAACTACGAATGCATGGCTCATGAGTGTATGCAGAATGAATGGATGGAAGCAACCAAGTTGGAGTTCTGCCATGCTTATTGCCATATGCGGGCGCCGCAGCCCGTGGCGGCTAATGTCGTGAGGGTATGGTCATGCCTTATTGTGTCGAACGCCTTATGAATACCCAGGTCCAGTATGGCTCACGTAGTGGCTGTACGGCACTTAGTGTAAGATAGAGACACTTTAAGAGCGAGAAGTACGCCTTGCGCCGAGATGTTTGGACGGAAGCGAAATTGAACGGTGGAGACAAAGCCTCTTGTTTCTAGAAACGGTTGCATGCGATTGAGAATGACATGCTCGAAGAGCTTGCCGACACAGCTCGTTAAGGAGATGGGGCACAAATTTTGAAACATGATGGGTTTGCCCGGTTCGTGTATAAATCGCATGCTGGCATGGGTCCAGGCTGATGGGCGCGTCTCAGCGTGCCAGTGGTTATTAAAGACCTCCGTGAGTTCCTGGAGGGAGACTTCGTCCAGATTGAGTAGTGCCTTGTACGTTATGCCATCCGGCCCCGGCGCCGTAAAGCGGTGAATACTAAAGATTGTCCGGCGGACTTCTTCTAAGGTGATGTCGGCATCAGGTTGCGGGTTAGGTGGAGGTAGATTGGGTGGATCAGCTGACTAAAGGGGTGTGGGTATATAATTGTCGCGTAGTTGGCCAATTACGTCTGCGCCCTTTTGGAGCTCTAGTTTGATTAGACGTGATGTGTTTACTTGTGTCTGACATTTAGTGGTTTTTGGATTTAAGAGAGCGCGTAGGAGGGACCATGTGCCTTTAGGGCTTAATGTACCCTCAAGGTCGTTACAAAAGGTTGCCCAGTTTGCGCGGGCTAGCGTGTTCGCGCATTCTTCTGCCTCAGTAGTGAGAGTGGCTATGTGGTGTCTCTATTTACGATTGTGTCGCTGATGACGCCAGTTCTTGAGAAGTGTGTTGTGTTGTGTTGGGCTTAATGGCTAATAAGGAACTAAAGCTATCATGCGCCAGGCTCAAGGTATAAGGAATTGTTTCTGCAGAGTTTCACAAAGATAAAATATTACGGTGGTGTAGAAAGCTTGAAAAGGTATTTCCTTCTACCTAGTATTCAGAGCGAAAACAAGATTTATGAATGGATAACATTAAAAGCTGTAAAAAAGGTCGGGTAACCTCATCCCCCTTCCTTGGCTGGGCAAGGACTGGAGGCGCCTTGTCAATCAAATAAAACATCCTCAGCCCTTTTCTCCGGAATGAGAAAGTGGTTGAGGTGGACTAAAATACAAACAGACCAGTGGGTAAAAAATTTTCAGACTATTGAGAAATCCGGTTTCTTTCAGAAAGCTAAAACACATGATATATCGATAATTGCGTCATCTCCTAAAAGGTGTGCAGGATGAAAAGAAATGCACTCGGTATAAAATTGAGTAAAATACTTTTTCCTTAGTCTTTCTAGTTTCGCACGAGAAAATAAAATGTGGTTAATCGTCACATCGCCTCCGCATTCTTCGCAAACAGGTTGAAGTTATTTTGTCAGTAGAAAATTATGCGTGAGGTGCGCGTGTTCTATACGAAGATGGCAGATAACCACTTCCTTAAAACATTCCTGATGGGTGAAGGACTTCCATTCACTTATAACTGGTTTCACATTGCGTAGTTTTTACTTTATTTTTCCACGATGACTGCCATTTCTGTCTTTTTTTACGGTGTAATGAGTTAATGCAATCATTTAACGGAATATTTACTGTCTTTTTTTGCTTGTCACGTGCTTGAGCAGCGCTTATGTCTGCTGTCTCGTTGCCTACAGTTCCAATCTGACTTGGTACCCAGCAGAGTTTCAGGATTTGTCCTTTAGCTGTGGCTGTTACTATGTTGGGTATGATATCACCAAGTATAGGAGTGACTGCATTTCTAGAGTGGTGAGCTGCAAGTAAACTTAGCGAGTCAGTGTAAATAATACTGTTTTGGAGGTTCTCCTTTACTATTGCTTGCTTTTTCTAATCTATATTAATGATTTACCTGCCTGTGTAACATCTAGACTTCGCCTTTTCGCTGATGACTGCGTAATTTACCGTAACATTACTACAGACAGTGACCGCCAATCTCTACAATCTGACCTGAACGCAGTAAGCTCTTGGTGCTCATCATGGTTAATGGCAATAAACGTTTCTAAAACTAAACTAATATCTTTCACTCGCCGTACAGCTCGCATTCCAACCACTTATATTCTAAATGACAATACTGTGGAACTAACATCAACATACAAGTACCTTGGGGTGCACCTTCAGTTTCACCTAACATGGCATCACCATATCGACCTCACCCTAGCATCTGCTAACCGCTCACTTGGTTTTCTTAAACGTAACCTCAGATACGCCCCTATACACGTTAAAAAGCTTGCTTATATAACTCTATTACGCCCTAAAATCGAATATGCTGCGGCCATTTGGGACCCTATTCAAGCCTACGTTATCACTAACATTGAATCCTTGCAAAACCGTGCTGTTCGTTTCATATTTTCAGACTACTCACCCTTCACAAGCCTTTCAGCATTAAAAAAACGTGCCGAACTGGAAGATTTGTCATATCGCCGTAAACTTGCTCTCTTAACCCTTTTCCATAAGCTTTATCACCACCCATCCCTTCGCCGTGATTTGTTTCAGTCACCTGATGCTCTCTTTCCACGCCGTGATCATTCTTTCAAAGTTAAACGCGTAAACTGTCATTCATCGTCTTATGCCAATTCATTTATTCCCCGTACTATCACTGAATGGAATAGTTTGCCATCAGTCATCGCCACAGAAACTGACAATAAAAAATTCCAAGAGCTTCTTCGCTGTGACGGAAATGTGTAAATGTTTGCTGTTTTTGTTAGTGTTCAATTTTTCTTTGTGTGATGCCTTATGTTTTAATTAGCGTTTTTTTTGTTACACTTACTTGTTGAAATGTATCGCGATTACTTATGATTGTACCCCCCCCCCCTATGTAATACCCTCTTCTGGAGGGCCTTTAGGGGTAACTTGAATAAATAAATAAATAAATAAATATTTGATCAATGGCTACATAGACGGCGTAACATTCTTCCAGGCTAGTTGGTACATATTTCCCCAATTTCTGGCACCAAAAAAACAAAGACACAAGAAAATTGTTTTTTCTGTCCTTGTCTTTCTGGCGCTTAAAATTCGACAAATTCGCATGCTATTTTTCCATGCGTTTTCAGGGGCCAAGCGAAATTTTGATTGTACTTGAAAACCCGATGCACGAGTGTTTATACTGCATAGCGCAACAAACTTGCTGCACAGTGAAGCGCGTACTACGGCGGTCACACTGTCTGATAATGGAGCCGTTCGTGAATATATGCTCGCATGAAACATTAAAAGCGCCCCTGGCGAGCAGTGATGGCAGTGGTGGTGGTGGTGGTGAAAAGCCTTTTTTGAATGAAAGAGGTGATGCTCTTTAAAGAGCCCCGCAATATGCGAAGTCCTTATTCTGGGACACCATTTGTCGAAGCCGCCAGCTTAGCCCTCTTGACCAAAGCCTTTTGGGACTGAAGGTCCGAACATCCAAGTAGGGCCGCCTCCAATTCCTCTCTGGTAGTGTTGGGGGGGCGGGAGAGTGTTGAGTTTCACTGGCAAGCCGAAACCATGTGGTAGGTGTCAGCCACCTCCCCACAGTGTTTGAACCTGCCAGTGAACTCGGGATCGAAGTGTTTTAGTACTGCCGGGCACAGCATTGTGTTCGCAAATAATCGGAGTAGAACGCATTCATTTGCTTTCCCCAGTTCCCTGCAGCGGCCGGGTAGAGGCGATGCCTATCCTTATAATAGGATGTGATAGTGTTGAAGGAGTGTAAGCAGCTACCTTGAGGTTCCAGGTGCTCTGTAGCCGATGGGAATGCCCGGTGAATCAGTGCTCGGGCCGCCGCGTCTTGAGCTTCGTTTCCTGCTAGGCCCTGATGGCCCGGTGAAGGCAGTGGCGCGGCTCCGCTGATACCGGCGGTAAGGCCAGCATCAGATCATCGGGATGAGATAGCCAGATGTGTCGACGCACCCAGGCTCTTAGCTGTGCATCCGCTGATATAGCGTGCTGGCATGCAGTTTTGGCTAGGGCGCAATTTATAACGGCGAGAACAATCACAAAAACGCCGAAAAGTTGACGTGAATACAGTACAGAGCAAAAAGGAAAATAATACAAGTGCGTGACTCAAATCAGCAACACCGCCGGCCACGCACGCACTTCATGGAAAACAGCCTTCGAAACCAGATGAAGCGCCTTGCGAAAACAGGCCACTGGAAATATCCTGCAGAAGATAAAAGAAAACCACACGCAGGTTTCATCTCTGCAATAAAAAAAGCGTACGCAAGGCATTTCATATCTGCACAAAATATTTCACAACATGAAGAAGATAGGCAACAGATTTTTATTTATTTTTCATATAACGCTCAGCGCCATAGATCACACTACAGTGGGGGAAGAGGGGAGGGGAGCTGATATTGCAGACTGCAGTGAAAGGGGACAAAAGGTAAAGATTCAGGGGGGCACTTTGTTGACGTAAATTGCGGCGATGGTGGAGATGAAAAGCCTTTATTTAATGAAAGAGGTGAGACTCTTTAAAGAGCCCCGCAATGGGTGGAGTCCTTATTTCGGGACCACATTGGTCGAAGCCGCCAGCTTAGCCCTCTTGATCAAAGCATTTTGGGACTGAAGGTCCGAACAGCCAAGCAGGGCTGCCTCCCATTCCTCTCTGGTAGGGTTGGGGTGGGGGGAGAGAGCTGAGTTGCGCTGGCAAGCCCAAACCATGTGGTAGGTGTCAGCCGCCTGCCCACAGTATTTGCACATGCCAGTGAAGGCGGGATCGAAATGTTTTAGTACTGCCGGGCACAGCATTGTGTTCGTGAAAATCTGAGTAGAACGCGTTCGTTTGCTTTCCCCAGTTACTTTCCAGGGGCCGGGTAGGGGCGATGCCTATCCTTATAAAAGGATGGGATAGCTTTGAAGGAGAGTAAGTGCGGCGAGGCGAAAGCCTTTAGCGCCGTGTGTCTGTTTGTGTCGCTCATGTGTGGTGAAGATGCTGATTAAAGACTACACAATTTTTCGCTTCAGGACACTTTCGCTGTTGTTCATTAGCGCACGCTTGCTTGCTGGAGACACACAAGAGCGTTTAGGCGGCATCCTTCCAGATCGGCGTTCAAGAGGCATCTGACAAGATTGCCTAGGGAGCGCTCCCACTGAACTCCTTTGGGTGGCTGGATACCGCATTCCCGTTTTCCAAAGTGGGCGCAAGTGAAGCCACCGGAAGTTCAGAGGCACGTCCCGAAAGTTCTGTGTCTGCTGTCTATTTCAATGCGAAAAGTCGCGCCTTTCGCCCTTCCGTCCTCAGTTTTTCGAGTTGTTTTCGTGTAACGTCTACTGTAATACCAAAGGAATAAGCAAGCTCAACGCATGAAATGTGTGCATTGCGTGGGGAACCCTGTAATTTCAGAGAAACCGAAGAAACCAGGCATGCAGATCTCACCATGCCGCGGAAAAGGGGCACGTGCATTAAACACTATTTTGTGATCTGGTTCTTGTCTTCAGAGCGTAATTAGGACAAGTAGTGGAATGACGATGCGGCTAGGTCATCTCAAAACCGAATTTTCGTGTAGCAAGAACAGGCGAACGTTGGCGCGGAAATCTTGATGCTCGAAGAGGCACTCGTTATACAGCTTGGTTAGTTGGTGGCGGACGATGTCTCTTCTCATGTATCGATGAGGTGATGTTTGTCGCTTTAGAGTGTTATTTACCTTCCAGACATGCTTTTAATCTAACTCCATAGCACAGCCACGTTTCAGCTGCACAGCGCGAGAAACGACTGACAAGAAAGACGAGTGCTGCAGCGCACGTGACAAGGCTACCAGCAGAACACCATCGGCACCTCGCCAGATTTTGATCTAAACATAACTCGGTAAAATGGTCACTGCAAGGTCGGCTGTGTGGTGAAGGTTTCCACCTATTCTTTCTTAAATTTATCCCCAATTGATGGTATAACTTCGACTTAGAGCGCCGCAATGTGCATTACAACAAAGAGCAGAGCTAGCGACGCTAGCGCAACGGCATGACAAGGAGCGGAGCAGACGAGGCTCCGTACGTGCTGTGTGTAGCGACATCCTAGTCGTCTGCTAGTGTCGTCCGATTTCGATGCAATGAACCCCTATTTCCCAACCTATTTCCCGAGGACTTTTCTGCTCTCCTCATGCAGTTGACGGCGCAACAGGAGAGATGGTCATGAAAAAAGACGAGAACGTCTAAAAGACAAAATGCTAAGTGGAAAACGAAAACTAAACTGAAAAACCGTGCTGAGGTCCGATTTCATGCACTTCCAAAGGCTCACTTCCGGGACATGCCACCCAAACTCCGGTGGCTTCGCTCTCGGTCGCACGAGGCGGCATCCAGCCCGCTAGTGGAGATCAGTGAGCCCTCCTCTCGAAGAATGGTGGCGCCACTGAGTGACGTCACACGCATGCGCAGTAAGCTGAAGCGCAGGTGCATTGTTTGTTTTCGCCTTGCGCATGCGCAGTGCCTTATCGTGTACTGAGTTCCCATTTACGTCATACTACACCAACCACTAGTATTACTAATTTACAAATTAGCATATCGCAAATTATACGCTTACCGATTTACTACTTACTAATTAACTGCATAATAATTGTTAATTACCTAATTACCTATTGCCGTTTCATTGATAACTGATTAATAATTTACTGTGAGGGCACTTGTCTGCTAACGTGGAGGAATGCGAAAGCATGTGTTTTGAGGAAAGGAAAAGCTTTCGACAAAAGTACGCACTAGCTCTCATATCTCGAAATCTTTGTGGATACCTCAGCCCCGCTTGATGGACAGCTATAGTGTGACACTTTTCTGCGAGCATCCCCGCTGGCGAGTGATGAGTCTATAAAGGCTTTCGCATTAAAATTCAGAGGGCACTTAAGACTGCTTACGTGTGGTGAAGCTAAAGCTTTAGTGTGTCAACGTGAGCGTTCGACCTTGACGCAGGTTGCGCAGTGAGAAATTCCGAAACAGTCGAACACTCTGTACGAATACCTGTCGTGAACTACCCTTCAACCTGGCTAAGAGACGTGTCCAACAAAAAATCGTACGACACCACCCGCAATGGTGTACGACGAACGGTTGAGTAATAATAATAATAATTGCTTTTTGGGAGAAAGGAAATGGCGCAGTATCTGTCTCGTATATCGTTGGACACCTGAAGCGCGCCGTAAGGGAAGGAATAAAGGAGGGAGTGAAAGAAGAAAGGAAGAAATAGGTGCCGTAGTGGAGGACTCCGGAATAATTTCGGCCACCTGGGAATCTTTAACGTGCACTGACATCGCACAGCACACGGGCGCCTTAGCGTTTTTCTTCCACGAAAACGCAGCCGCCCCGGTCGGGTTCGAACCCGGGAACTCTGGATCAGTAGCCGAGCGCCCTAACTACTGAGCCACCGCGGCGGGTCAAACGGTTGTCAGAATTTTGATTCGAAAATTGGTTTTTGAGGAAAGGAAATGACTTTGTAACTGTCTCACATCTCGGTGGACACCTCAACTGCGCCCTCAGAGAAAAGGTAAATAGTCTGGGTAGGCACACAGCTAAAGGTGCATATGCCGTCGGTTCGAATCTCTTTCGCAAGCTAGCCTCCAAATTGACCACCACATGTCAGCTATATGCAAAGAGAAATAGTATGACACCACCAGGAATGCTGTATGACAAACTGTTGCCTCACATTTTTGGTAGGAATGTAGTCGGGAAAACTGGCGACACATTGAGCTCAGTCATGGGTGGGTATATACAGAAGAACGACATGTATATGACTGTCTGAAAAAGCGGTGCTCGGCTTGCTCTGTGCATGCTACGGCCGCTTGATGGCGTCACCCTATTTTTGTTGCCAGCGCTGGGATTCTCTGTACCATCTGCGAATGCACACACTAACACGCCGCCGGCTTTTCTCGCGATGGGACTATTAATGCTTACGCATGAAAACAATTGTGATATGTCATGTGAACAAATTATCTGTGATAACACAAAGAGCACGCTAACAACGAAAAACCATAGAAATCAAGACCAATATTTGTACCATAAAAACACATCAACGAGCCTAGCAAATACAGAAGAACATTTATTGCATTCCCCCAAGAATACAGAGCAATATTTGTACCATAAAAACGCATCAACGCGACTAGCAATTAGAGAAGAACATTCCTTGCATTCCTCCCCCCCCCCCCCCTAAAAAAATCAGAAAATTATTTTTTGCCTAATTACATTCCACCGCACACAAACACTACAGCATCAAAGAAAAAGTTGTTTCCAGTAGCGGTGGTCGAATCACGTCTGAGTACAATACGAAATTGTGGAGGAAAAAAATTACAGTTTTACACCTTATAGTTTTCTAATTTTGTGGACAGGGTCTCGTCGTAAAGACACATTATCGGGAGGAAGTATGTACTTAACACGCCGTGTGTCTGTTCTAGAATGAAAGAGATTATGAAGAAATTTCATTCTTAGTATCCTCTTGCGTTTCTGTAACGAAATCCAGTCAAGGCTCTCCTTAGCACATGTTACATAGAAATGTCTTGTGTAATTTCCGAGAATCTATCGAAGCGCTAAATGTTGCAATCGTTCTATTCATTGAATGTCATTTTAGAGCCAAGGATCCCGTTACAGAAGTATGGACCTAATATACATTGTTTACAATACCGTTTCAACTCCTGAAGGAAACCGCTTAGTATTACGGCGCAGGAAAATAAGATGCGAATGCGCGTTTCTCAGCACCTAGAAGGCTGCCTAGCATATGCGAAGTCCCGTCCAAGCAGCGACAGCTATGTCAACGTTGTCTACGTACATCTGCCTCTTGCAAGCGTTAGCCTACACATTGGACAAATGGGGAGGTGCGTAATGGACAGACTGCGCGAACACAAGACGTCAGTGACCGACAGCAGAAGAGGCCGCCTTCCAGAGCACGCTGCGAGTCGTAAATGAAAGCCACCGTATAGAGGGGCTAAAATCCTGGCACGTGCCAAAACAAAGGCCCAGAGAGAAATAATCAAGGCGTTTTATGTCATAGAGTCCGGTGGCAAATGTGTTAACACTTCTTCAGTTTTACTTCTGAACAAAGAATTAGCCTTCTCAAACAGACACGTGTGACTTCGTTGCACAACTTGCTCGGATTACCTCAGCGTACATTACTGACGCTGTTTTCGCCTCGTGTAGTTTTGATCTTTGGCTCTGCTTTTCTAAGACGGCTTTTCTCCTGTTGACCGGCCGTTTGTTAAAATGTTTCTTTTTTATTCTGGCTTCTTTACAACGCTTTTGCTACGATCAGACGTTATCGCCATCCATTGTCACGCACTTATTACTACGCTTACTCTTTGTATTTATAGGAAGGCTGCTGCTGTTTTGCTTTAATGGTGAATCTTGGCTTCCCATCATGCTTGGCGGCGGTGTTGATGAATTTGAATCCCGAACGTGTATTATTCGCCTTTTTGCTGTGTTTTGGTTTCATATCGTCTTGTCGGCCTTCTGTGATTGCTCTCGCTGTTACAAATTTCAGCTGCTTTCTGAAAAATAAAACTGTTGGAAGTTGCGCTCTCTACACGTCATTTGTGTTCTTCGTTCGTCCTAGTCTTCTTTGCGCGCCTTTACACACTTTTAAGACATAAAGAATCCAACTACCGAATTATATTCATTCGCATTCTAGCATTTTAATGTACGATAGTAGTTATTGGTATAGTTATTGGCTGTTCAGTGCCATTGCTTGACGTCTTGGGCATTCATACCTGGTGCTTCTTGATCGTACCTCGCTGCTGAAAGAAGCATTGTTGGAGTTCCACAGAGCCGTGGCGAGGGAGCAGGCCGTGGAAACGGCGACATGAAGCACGGAACAAACAGAATCTCCGCTGTGTATAGTGACGACGCACCGGGGCAGTCAGTCTATTTCGAGGTTAACCGAATTTTTGAGGATTTAACTACAAATCTGATACAGTCTTGTTCCGCAGCACGGTGCTAGCAAGAAGCTTCAGAAATAAATGTCGAAGACGTTGAATTCAATCGGCGGTAAAAGTGTGAAGGAAATACAACAGGCAACATTCAGTGGAACAATCGCAGCGCGCCCTTGGGGAGAGCATGTTTCATATATACTCCCACTTATCACCGGAACCGTGCGCAGCCATGTGAGCGTTGAACCCGCGACACACACAAAACTCGCCAACAAAGCGAAAATACTGCACAATGCACAAACCTTAAATAGAAGGGAAGGGACTTCTCCCAACTTGTTCGAAGAGGATTGGAAGCCACGAGCTCTCGCGATCCAACCATCATCCATCGGTTTGGATAATTGACCAACGCAATCCCCAGCTTTATTTGCGCAGTCACAAGACGCCGACAATGGTCCCGAGACACCGATAGGACACTTTGTGCGCGCGAATTAAGCCAATGATCTAGTGGCTCGTCTTGCTCGTCGTGTTCGGTGGCAGAGGAGCACGGGCAGCAGCGCATTCAGGGCAGGCAGCACATGGTGCGCCGCGCGGTTGTCGAGCGCGAGCGGGACCTTGCTGTTTTTCGTTTCGCCATGTTATGGTCGGAATCAACATGCCACTTAGCGAACAAGTCGCTTGTTATCCCCAAACACCCTTTAAACTTATGGCTAGAGGCACAATCGTTGTATTTAAAGAAAAAATGTTGCTCATCAATCAAACCTTTTTGCCGCATGCCTGTGGCGTACGAAACAGTAGCCTCTAAAGCACTGCCTGCTGCGAGTCTTGCCAATGACAAAATGGCAGTTAGCTGCCGCTGCCATCCATGTTCGAGCGCAAAAGCATGGTAACGTGAAGATTTACTGCACCTTTCACCAAAGCTAAACGTCGCCTTTGAAGGCATGCGTTTTGGACGGCCTCATCTGAAAAAAGTTTCGTGGGGATTTCATCCATCCCGTATATTCTATTGCTTTCCTGGGTCGCCGTGTTCTTTCCGTATGAAAGGGGGAAGGCGGTGTCACGGAGGAGGAGAAAGAAACACATTTAAGTATAGTGTGCTTGTTTGTCTTCCTGAGTGGAGTCCTCAGTGCAGGCCTCCGCGATCCTGCAGGCCCACTAGAGCAGCTGTCGCTGGTTTTGCGTATCTGGGAAACGCACGTCGGACTGCGCACCTGCAAGAAGCCTGGGATTTCAACTGCGGTGACGAGTTTGCTCTAGTCGCGGGGCCACAGTTGTTCCTCGTATCTGAGAGGCAGTGCCAGTGCCTCTTTAACTGCACAGATACGGGAGACGCCTTTGTCCTGTAGTGGGCGTTGTCAGGCTGATGATGACGGTGTCCTTGCCCCAATACACATTTTGATGTTAGCACCGACCTGTTTCGTAATAAGCAAGTGTTCAATTTAACTGCGGCCGTTATATGTGAGCTGGATTGTAAAACAGGTTCCTCGGCGGCGACCCGCGGCGCCAAGTTGCGCGCACCACCATCCGTGAGGCTCAGCAGCGGCAGCTTGCTGTGCGCTCTGCCCAAGCCGAACGCCAGAGCCGCCTCCGCTCGGCACTGCGTGTTCCGTATGGAGTGGCCTGCGGTTCAAGTAACGCGTCAGTTGTGCTCCTCAGATTTCGCATTACCGATAAGCGTAATCGGCGGTCAATTTTTAGCATGATGGCGTCAAGGAGCCCGTGTCGCATAAAATCCAGTGTCGTTGACTGTGAGCTAAAAATCCACGAAAACCCTCCAGAGAAGCAACTTACGAGACAGGGGGGCTTCCTAGCTCACGTAACACTTGTGGCGTCATCACAACCTGCCCACCGGATTTTAAGCAAACTGCACACCGTGGCAAGTGGCAGTGAAATTAGCGACTGGTCCCGAGAGGTTGCTCGGGAAGAGCAACTTGAGTCGCACAAGCCCCACCGGTGGCAGCGCCTTTACCTGCCATCGCAAGGCAGTGGCTCATCGCTTAACCGCTGTACCACTCGCGCCAGGAGTGGTATAAGGACTCGCGGCAATCGATATATGCTAAGAGAGAATGACCAATTCTCGATATATGAACACTAACCCATTAAAGTTACCGCGTTATACCCCCAAAGCAGAGCTTCAGTGTCCCCTCTAATTTTTATTTCCAAAAACCGTAAGTGGAGCGCCAGGACACGGTGAGAGGTGGTACTCTGCACGCGCAAACAACTTTCTCGTTAAAGGCAGCAAATTAATGGACCCGCTGGGTTCCGAACCCACAAAGGTCGTGGTTCGGATCACACCGGTGGCATGTGGCCGGTTTGTCTTTCTACTATTTTCTAATCCATTATCTTAGAGTGATAGAATATTTACACTTATTTCCGATTGATCAACACCGCAAATTAAAAAAGATACAAACACTCGCCTATACTACTTGGCTTCAATGACTGTTGGTTTCCTTTATATGTCATAGAAGGGTCAGAGTTCGGAAAAGTTTCTCGTGGCACGAATATAAGGCGCGAGCCTGCAATAGCAGACGGCACCAATGAAACGTTTCTTTTTCACAATGGCAAAACGGAAGCTCCTGAAGTGTACTTTCTAAGCGTCAGAAATTTTGTGAAGAATATTTGCTCTAAAAAGGTGCGTCCGTTTGTGTGGAAGCCCCTGAGTTGGGGTAGTGGCAGGTAAGTTGCGGCGCCATCTGACAGGTTGGGGCGGGGGTGATGTCCTGGACAAGAACTGCCGTAGAAGACGGCGGTGACCTGACTGTGGTCTGGACAGAATAGAGCGATGCTTGTCCGCAGCCAGTACGTCCAGAGAGAGAAATAACATTTACTAGCACCCGCCAAAATTATGATGGGTATCCGAGGCGCCGCTCGGTCTCAGCCATATCCTCCCCGTGAGCCGTCGACCGGGATCTCTTGGATCTAAGCAGCGGCAAGGGCGAGACGGATGACTTCTCGTTGTTGATTGTCGTCCTCGTTGTTAAGTAGTGCCTCCAAGGACTCATCTGTTCTGTCAAGTTGTCCAAAGATTGGACATGTCCATACCATATGGATCATGTCCGCTATGCCGTCGCAACGTTTGCACCTGGGGCTGAAAATCTCAGGGTGCCACTTGCTATAAAGCTGAGAGTTAGGGAATACTCCGGCTTGGAGCTTGCGCCACACAACCTCTTCGTTTTTGGTTAGCTGCTTACTTGCTTTTGGAAGTACCGCTCGGCCTAATTTGTAATGGTTTAGGATTTCCTGATACGTGTTAAGATTGTCATCGAACTGTAGGAGCTCCTCATCGCGCGAGGGGGACGGAATTATGCACAAGACGCCACTGGGATCCCGGAAAGTAGCTCACCCTCGGGCCAGTGCGTGCGCTTTCTCGTTTCACCTCAACCCTTGGTGCGCGGGTGTCCAAATGAGCGCTACCTGTTCTGCCGGTGGTGGACTGCCGGCCAACATTCATGCTGCTGTAGCTGAAATGCAGCCCGCATCAAAGTTTCTAATTGCTGATTTAGAGTCACTCACGAAAATTTTAACCTGTTGTTGAGTTAGAGCCAGCGCAATGGCCAACTCTTCCGCCTCCGTTACTGTCGAGTGTCTGGTACTGCAGTGCGCTACCGGGCCTCCGTTTTCCCTAGTGGCTACCGAAATGCGCCCCGTACTGTTTGCATTGTGCGGCATCCGTATAGAAGACACCCTGTCTGCGCTGAAAGCGGGCTTGCAACGCTACTGCTCTTTCCTTCCTCCGGCTCTCATGGTAGATGGGATGCATGTTTTTGGGGAGTGGGGATATCTTTAATTTATCCCTAACCTGTCTAGGAACCGGGTCCGTACGTCTCGAGCACGCTCGAGGCTCGTGCCCCAGCTTCTCTAGAATGCTGCGACCAGTACGACTGCGCAGAAGTCTCTGATATTGCGAGGTCTTTGGAGCCTCATAGAGCTCTTCGAGGGTATTTGAAACCCCTAGACACAAAATCTTGTTTTTTGGCGCACAGGTTGGTAAACCTATTGCTGTTTTTATCCTTTTACGGATTAGAACATCCAGTTTGTCCTTTTCCGCCTGTTAAAGTCGCAAATAAGGTGCCACGTAGACTATCCTGCTGATTATAAAAGATTGCACTAGCCTAAGGAGGTTAGCTTCTTTCATACCCGCATGTTAGCGATTCGTTTTAGGAGTTGCCAAGTTTGATTGGTGCTAGCCTCTAGTCTCTGAATCGTTTCCGTGTTCCTGCCGTTCGCCTGAATTCGTAACCCTAGAACCCTAATGCTTTCCACCGCTGGAATTACGTTACCGTTGACCCTGAGTGTGATTCCCGCGTTATACGGTCCGTCCTCCTTTATGCGCCGACGCTGTGGCAACCACATGGGCGCGAGAAATAGCGCTTCCGATATCTCGGCCGAGCACCTGAGACCGATTGGTTCTAAGTATTTTTCTGTTACATCTATAGCTCTTTGAAGCGTCAGTTCAATTTGGCTGTCACTGCCCCTGCACATCCATAGAGTCAGGTCATCTGCGTACAACGTATGGTTCAGCCTATTCCAACATTTTTCCGGAAAGAAGTAACTGATTATCAGTAATAAAGCGTAGAAAAAGTTATTGAATTAACTGGAACGTTACAGTTTGAAAAAAGTAGTGATTTGGAAATTACAACAAACTGTTTTTTATTACAAGTAATCAGTAACTTGTGACCCGTTTTTACGACTCTGCATGGTTAGTATTAATGGACTGAGGTGATAGTGAAAGGCAGCTAAAATCATGCTAGCTTCGTGTTGAAGAGTGTTCGGGCCAGAGACTATGAATACCGCAGCGCACTTGACTACTTACGCACTTTTAATGCGAAAGCATTTTTTCTTTTATTTTTAATTCCATTTTTCTCCCCATCCTTTCTAATAACACACCTACTCTTTAGCACACTGTCGTAAGACAGCGCACATACTAGGTTCAACTTTCTTTGCCAAGAACCAGTGCGGTGTTGCAGGTTCATTTGCGGCTGCCTCATTGAATGTTATTGTATTGTTATTTTGCTCTGCTGCTGATGTATATTTTTTTTACCCTGAACAGGTAATAAAGAAAAAAGTTTTGTGGCCTATGCGTTCAGTGCTCGCCTGGGTTCATGGGTTCATGGGCCTATGGGTTCAGTGCTCGCCTGGAAATTCCTGGGTTCAGTTCCTCACACCTTCGCAAGTAATTTTATTTTCCTTTGATACCACGCTGACATAATCTTGGATTTTCGGAACCACTGCGGCAGGTCAACGCCGAAGCCGGGTTTCGTTGCCGATAAGCAATATAATGCTTTCCGATTAAAAATGAACGAATATAAAATCGTAAATTCTTTGAACCGTACAAAGTGACGCTGAAGGCTTCTCTAGGCGGCTTAAAAAAGGCCACTAAGAACAGGCGCTAAAAAGCAAACCAATGTACATCACTTTCTTTCGCAGTAAGGGCTTGTCATTTCAGGTTATAAAGGTGTTTTTCCAATGAAATTGTGTAAGTTTAAAACTTTCGCTTGTAGCGTAGACGTTCCGGTTTTTAGACATGCAGTTTTCTCTAAGCCCCGCCGCGGTGGCTCAGTTGTTAGGGCGTTCCACTACTGATCCGGAGTTCCCGGGTTCGAACCCGACCGCGGCGGCTGCGTTTTTATGGAGGAAAAACGCTAAGGCGCCCGTGTGCTGTGCGATGTCAGTGCACGTTAAAGATCCCCAGGTGGTCGAAATTATGCCGGAGCCCTCCACTACGCACCTATTCTTCCTTTCTTCTTTCACTCCCTCCTTTAACCCTTCCCTTACGGCGCGGTATGAGACAGATACCGCGCCATTTCCTTTCCCCCCCCCCCAAAAAAAACAATTAATTTTCTCTAAAAACCATGTTTGCTGGTGTTATGATCCTCGGGATGCACATTTCACTGAAGCCATCTTAACATATTGATGCAATCTCTTTTACGTTTCCTGTTACGCATTTTGATTGCTTTTCCCTCTTTTTGTTCGTATTTCTGTTTTCCAAATTTTGTTGACACTAGAAAACGCGCCATGTGCTTTTTAATTTTATTTTTGGGTTATGTACCCTGTGTCCTTTTTTTGGATTTATTTCGATGTTCCTATTCTAACTTTCCTATGCCGGCAGCGATGTTCCTATGCCGGCGGCGCGGCGCCGTGGCTGATCACCTGGTTCATCATCTGTTTGGTCACGTGATAAGCCACGTGGTGCGGAGCATCTACTGCTGCAGGCGGCGCGGCGTGCCGGCGAAACCGAGCTGCCACAGCTGTGCGCATGCGCCGTGTCAAGTGGGACAAAGATGAAGAAGGAACGCCCAGCAAAACGGAGCGGCAAAAGACTGACTTTGCAATTCAACTGAGAGAGTTCCACTCCGCCAGCTGCAGCTTTAACCAGAGCTAAACCATCGCCAATTTTTTTCACTACTAGCTTCGGTAGCAGAACGCATTCTGACGAGCCTTCGCGCTCATTAAGAAAAGGCTTCCCAGACGAGCAGTGAAAATAAAAGAGTGGCTGTGCTTCCTTATGTTTGCAGCGTTTCAGACAAACGAAAGAAACTTGTGAAAAAATCTGACGTGAAAATTATTTTCACTGTCCCCCCAAAACTTAAACTCTGCAAGCTCAAGAAGCCCTACGCTTCCTTCAAACACCAATGTGGTATAAAACATCAAACAGCATACTTTGAGTGCGAAGATTGAGTTATTACTTCCCGCTGTCTTGTGGCAAGGAGAATGTGGGACAGTCTGGGCGCTGTCTCAACGACCGGCTGCGCGAGCTCAACAACAATATAAGAGATTCGTCCGGTGGATTCTCGGGCATTCGCTGCAGAAAGTGCCGTGACTGTGTTCTGTTCATAAATCAGTGCTGCATCATTCGAAGAAGTCGACATCGACTAACTCGAGATATCACCGATTGACACAAAAGAAATAGCTTCACTTCGGACCACCTGAGTCTGTTCACAGTCATTTTCATTACAAAGAAAAGAGATTGCCTTTCTTAGTAATCATTTACATATATGATTGCAGCTTCTGTCATTCAAGTGCATCAGGAAGCGCGTAAAGCACATGCGGTTTTTTTCCAATGAAATCAGTTGAATCTGTCTCTCTCTCTGTGTCCGTGTTTTGGCAGCGCTTCTGAATATGACATATATGCACCAATTAGCCTAATCCATCGCCCTCCTCGCTTCTCGGTATGAGGGAAGAGGTGAAGGAGGGCAGTTTGGGGGGGAGGGGTTGGAATATCTCCTGCTATTTCTCTCATATCCAAGCGAGATTCAGTTCAGTGTTTGTGTTGGCGCTCGGTCGGCGATCTCTCGGGCTGTCGCATTAACGCGTTCAGTACCATGGAGAGAGGTGCGCGGTGTGTGCAGGGCGCCACCATCTCTTGTGCCAGAGTCGAGGTCTTCAGGCGGATGGTGCACCAGTGACCATTGTGATGGGCCCATCCCGTATCGGAATCCTCGAGTTTGTGCCACGTATAATGTTGATGCCTAAAATTCTTTGACATGTCAGAGGATACAGCAACACTTCACTCTCTCCATGGGCCTTTATTGCGAGAAAGTTTGGCTGCGCAGGTCGTTTCACACCGACCGGTAGTTTTGCAATATGGGGTAGATGTTGTCGAAAGCCTGGTATATGTGCTCCCGGCCCTTGGCTCCTGCGGGAGTGTCAAACCATTGAAGGCAATGAGTGAGAAATTGTCAGAAAAAACCTTCTAAACGCGGGAACCAGCTCATGCTCGTAGGGCTGAGCACAGATACCAGTAAAAATAAACTAGATATAGACGAATGTCATACAAAAGCAAACAGATGATGCGAAAAAAAAGAAACAAAAAACAAGGGTTTCACATAAACAAAAGGCTCTCAAATTATCAACAAAAATTTCTACATTCGGGCTTTTCTCTACACACTTCGGCAATTCATTGCACTCCGTAATCGATTTGACAAAAAATGAGTGTTTAGCTGTATTAAAATATGCACGAAATTCGTGTCGCATTTTTCCATGGTTATAACGCGTAATTTCTCACGAAACATGTGTAATATAATCATGAGTGTTTTTTTAATCAGATTATTATATATCAGGCACAGAAATTTCAACATACCTTCAGTGCGCCTTGTCTGAAAAGATTCTAGGCCAATAGAATTGAACATAGTTGTTACACTATCTGTTCGTTTGTATCTGTTGCAAATGAAGCGGTGTGCGATACAGTTGACGTCAAGCGCCTCCGCATGATTAACTAAATAAATAAATAAAATTACCTTCGCTAGCTCTAGTGCTGTTCGCGTCTCTCACATTGTCTTTCGTATTATATAGCGCTAGTCCTTTTCAGGAGCTATGCACCAATTAGAACAGCAAGCGTCGCTAGTTAATAATTGTCTAGTTTGCGGAATTCTGCTTTAAACGAATGAATCTCTGCAGTCAGAGCAGTTATACAACAACGTGAGGTTTTTAGAATGTTGGTTTCCGAAATATCAAGTCGGGAATGCTCCTGAATCAAGGGGTTGCTTCAAGTCGTATTTCAGGACGCTACCAACCAGCACCGCGTAGTTGGCTCGGCTTATGAGGACAGTCGCAAAGGGCTGCACTGCTGACCACAGTGAATCTTAATCATTGTCTTCATTCTTAGAAAAATGTGCTTGGGCCACGAAGTGATCGACGAGGGCAAGAAAGCAGCCTATAAGGTAATAACGTTTCCATTTAAATTTGTGAAATTGCGCGTAACTGTTTGCTGTTCAACTATAGTTGTTTTAGGTGCAGTTTTGTAGCCCGAGTTTCCACGTATCAATTTTTTTTACAGCGACCGCTGGATCTGGGTAGGTCTTCCTCGTAGTGGTAGTGGCAGTGTATGCATGCGACAAAAAACCGCACCATTTCGGAATCACGCGATCCTGTTGAGCAGCGGCAATGACCAATGAGACTGACTGCCGTCTGTGGTCACGCGATCGAGTGACCCGAACATGTGGTCTGGATGCGCCCTCGCTTAGAGCTGCTGTGGTTGTTTGCACCTCATAAAATATTTCTAATCCGTTTAATTTCATTTGCATGTTGTGGCGCAGGACAGGGTGAGCTGGGGGGATATGGGAGAGGCCTCGCAGGGGATGTAGTTGGGAGGCTGATGGTGATGACGTGGTCTTGAGCTCAACATTTGAGCAAACTCCTTTTTTTGGCAGCTCGTTGCAAAAAAGCACAGCGGACAGCAGGCCACGAATTGGCTCACACAGATGGTGAAATCACAGCGCCAAGGGACAACATATTATGTGATGGCAACGACGCGGAGTAAGCTATTGTGCCGTCGTTTTCTTCGCTTTCTCTGTTGCCTCTCTGCACTGCGTTCTCATCACGGGCACCCTTGCACTCTAACGCTTCTTTCATTTTCTTTCATTTCATAGTGTACTACGTGCTCATCTGCCGAGTTCCTGTCGCAAAAAAAATGCCGGTGACGAACGGCTCTAACGTCTCGAGTATCATCAACACAGACCCGTTCATTACAATAAAAACAGGTGCTTTGCGAAGGCAACCACCCACTCCAATTCATCAGTGTGGATCCGTGAAACATCATTACAGAACCATCACATGCTCTCGAGCGCTATCGGCATACGTGCGGCGCCCCCTGCGAGGTACAGAGTCCTCACCGGCGAGCGCCACCTTTCCAGAGACGAAGACGAGCAATTAGATGCTGGGCTGCACCATCCGGTACGCCAGTTCCGGGAACAGCTCCGGCTCGTAGCTGAAACCTTCCGGGGGATGGTGAGAGCTCCTCGCTTAACAGCCACATTACTGCTGAATCATCTTGAAACTCCGCCGTTTATTCGACACATTATCCCCATCTTTGCAACGATGAAATTCTGAAAAATAACACGAGATTAGTTCCGAGCCTCGTCCGACAGTACTCCGGGCTCTTGCTTCCGTTCATCTCCTCGGGCCTCTTTCGGAAGCCACTGTATTTTGTCAGAGGGAAGATTTGGGCATCTGCGAGCTACTGGAGAGATTAACCTTGTATTACACTGCCGGAAAGTATTCCGCTGGTGCGGCACTTTAGATGAATGTCAGGTATTTACATTTCTCATGTCGTAAAGGCGCTTTGATACTTCTCCAATAGCCGCATAATATCGTGTTTTCGTTCCTGCTCGAAACAGAGTATTGAATTAGACACTGCACACCACATTTCTCAAAACAGAATGAAACTGAGCTTGCAGGGTTCAAACTGAGCTTCCAGGCATTCTGCGTGTAAGGTCACTCAAAGATAACCCTTGTGGCGAAAAATTAAATTTCAACGGTCGAACTACTACATGAGCAATTTACTGCTGTTGTTCTATATATCCAAATATACGCGAGCATTTTATCGCTTTTATTTATTGTTCTGATCTATCCGTCTCGAAACTAGCCTTCCTGACTAGTGTCGGTTGCACGGTGTTAATAAATTCGTCAGTAAACCTACAAACTTCTCATATTTCTGCAAACCGTGGACTGGCAACAACGAAATGCTGGAAACTCACACTTCAATCCAGCACATTCGTTGTCTGGGTATGTCAGGGGCAAGCGTTCACAAATGCCGATCTGCCTTCACGCAGTGACCAGGGAGAACTTGTCGGAAACGTTCACCGCATGTGGTGGGGCTAGGCTTGATGAAGATGCGCCAGAAGCAGCCACGCCTTTATTCGTGGCCTCTGCCGCCGACGCGCTGGCTACCATCCCCTTCATATATTATTCGGTCGTTTTAATGGCCAAACACTCGAAGTGCGAAACGGTTAAGTTGGAACACCGGCCTTGCCTTTCGCTGCTTCACGCACAAGGCTCGAAGGCGCCCGCCACTCGTCCTTCTCAAGGTTGCTCTGGCCAGGACGACATGAAGCTAATGATGACGTTCGATTTTATTGGCACAAGGGTAACTCAGGCCAAAGAGCGAGGTTAAATGGTGAGCTCACGTCTCTGAAAATGCAAAACGAAGGTGAGGCCAAAGTGTGCTGAAAATCGGGCGTCTAGGATCCATTCTGAACCCAGTGACTATGTTTCGTGCAACACTATTCACGAAATGATGAGGGTAATATTAGCCATAAGTGCGGGCGATTAGCGAAGACTGGTGTAAAGAGTGCTGAAAACGGCTCGTGACACTTTTCCAAGAGGCATCTCTGCATGTCCCTCACTTTCGCAAGAAGGCTCAGTAGCCACCTCGGCTCAATAATGCCCCCACTACTGAAGGACAGACTTATGTTAATGTATGGTAAGATATGTGTTGCATGTAGATAAAAATGGTCACTGCTGATAACGGTACTATTTTAAATCTTTGCCTCAACTGAAAAGGTTTGGTTTATATGGTTTATAGGGGCTTAACGTCCCAAAGCAACTCAAGCTATGAGGGACGCCGTAGTGAAGGGCTTCGCATATTTCGACTACTTGGAGTTCTTTAACGCGCACTGACATCGCACAGTACCTCTAGAATTTCGCCTCCATCGAAATTCGACCGCCACGGCCGGGATATATCCCGCGTCTTTCAGGTCAGCAGCCCAACGCCATAACCACTAGCCACAGCCGCGGACTCAGCTAAAGGATAAAACGCGATTAAGCTAAGGTCTGGATTATCACTTAAGAACGTGAGGGGCGCTGGAATCCGGTTTGTGTTCAATACAGGGAAACATCGCTTTCTGGTGTTTTCTAATGCAGGACACTTCAATGGGGCTTGGAGCACAGACAAGCAGGCCTCACATTTGAAACGTTTCTTTTCGAGTGTGTTTCTACCTATATGCTGTTTGGTAGTATGCTGTTAATTATCTGTAAGCTTACGCGACTCATCCTGTCATTGCAACCTAAGTTTTCTTCGTATATGTGGTCTGAAATGTCACGTGTTATATACGATGTTTCGAAGAGCAGTTCAGGTATCCTGTCCTTTCGAGTCATTTCATGAAGTTATCCTTTCTTAAAATAGGCGAGATGTTGCCCCTCGAGGCTATCGACAGCACTTCATGTTCACGCAGTTGTAGTTCAACTGTGCCGAGTTTTATGTGGATGCTTCAAAATCTTCTGTGGTTCCCCCTGTGGTGCACACGGCCCCATATGAAGTAAAACGTGGACGACAAATACCAGCAGAAGCATTTTCATAGCTTACATGAAGACCTTTGACATTACAGCGGCTGTTGAAGGCGCGAGCCAGTGCCCCAGAAAGTTTTACTTTCTGTGCCTTTGCGCCGTCGATCTTTACTGACCAACATTCAGAGAAGATGGCTGGAAGGATGTTATAACGTAATGGAGCAACACTTGTTAAAAAAAATACGCCGGCCTTCGTCGATAGCTCGGCATGGTACACGGCTTCTCTGCGGTGAAAGGTTTGAGAAAATGTTTTTTGATACTATCTTGGGCAGAGCAAGCACTCGTTACCCATGACCAAGCTGTCCTTGCGCCATCAAAATTGAACTATCGCAAAAAAAAACATCGCGTTCATCCACAACTAAAGACCAGAGAGCCAAGAAGTGCCAGTCTTGAAGCACGGCAGGCACAGTGTCCTGTTCATCCCACAGAGAAAACCACGGCAGCGGTGACTCACTCCACATCTCAGACAGAAGGTACTGGCGCCAAATCGCGGCTGCCCTGAACCGAGGTGATACGAGGTCACTGACCATACTTCGCCGAGCGGTCTGGTCGACGCTTTCCCCTGCGATGTGTGGTCCGTTAGAAATCCGCCGCCGGACACTTCCTAGTTTTGCGTTTATATTATTTCCTTTACGCACAGCGTTAACTGATTGTAACTATAATTGCCAACCAGCCCTCCCGTTCATTACCCTGAAGGAAGCGAGCAAAAGTTGCGTAACCAACATTACTTCACCACCCTCGTCTCATCTGGAATGTCTTCGACCGTGGCATCTATTGATTGGCCACCAATGATAGCTTGGAGCAACTAGTGACGCAAGACTATCGGAAATTGATTACCGATAATACCGATAGTTTTTAATACCGGAATGAATTTAATGGACACATTTACACCTCCCTAGTAAGCAACTTTTGGGCCGTCCACACCACCGGAAAGCTCGCGAGAATAAAATACATGCTTCAGTAGTATTCGAACCCACGCACTTCGGTGCTAGACTGAAGCACAAGTCACTCAGCCGCTGCCTGCTCAGGGCTGCAGTTGATATTTTTGTACGGTATTTCTGTCTACCTCATAAGGAACTGGTGACGGACGTTTTACAAACCTCGTCTTAAGTGTAGAAGACAAAGCAGTCGACGCAAAAAAAGACAAAGAAAAACAGAGACGGCAGTAGGTCACTATATAAAGAAGAAAATTACGCGAGAGAAGGCGAGGCAGCTGATGTGAAGCAGAGGTAGAGGTTTAACGTAGTTGAACCGAGTACGGATGCGAGAGCTATGACACTTATGCTCCGCAGTAAGGGCTTTACAGGCATAATGACCATACATTCATAATTGGTCATTGTGTACTTAAAATTCATAATTCTCGCCGAGTCCACCGACCACTACTGTGCTGGCAGGTGGCTGTTTCTATCATAGCCACCAGTAGGAATCGTGCGACCCGTTTGCTCTTCCTGAGCAACCCCTCGTGATTATACGTTAATTTAGCTGCCACCTACCAGGGCAGGTTGTGATGAATGCCACAACTTTACGTAACCGAAGTGACGCGACGCCCTCCTCCCATTGGCCTCATCTGGCGCGACGCTCCTCCGAACTTACCCAGGTTAGTTTCGAGCACAAGACACAAATTTGTTGATACATCCGGAATTGTGATTTCGTGCCAAAAGCGTGTGCGCCGGCGAGCCAACCGCGCCGTGAGCAAAGTGGCATTCGCACTTGTTTTGTTTGCGCTCTTTTGGAGGTGAAGTACCAGGAATCTAACATTCTGTGTTTAGATTTGTTTAAAAAATGCCTATTTTCGTCTTGGAACGCGCAGAGTGCCTTTCCTTGGTATGCGTTCTCTTTGGCGTTCGATCCTCATCTAATCTCATCCTCATCAACACTCCCAACCCGCAGCGCAGATTCCACTACCTCGACATCAAGTCCATAATGATCAAAGGCGCCGCGTACGACATATACCGCTACCAAGCGGCACCGGGGGACTGCGCCCGCGGCGTGGTCCACGGGTTCCTCTTGACCACTCATACGAAGGCATCAAAGACCGTCTCAGTCACGAGCGGAACCCTCCCATCCTCGACTTTGGACGTATGGGCTCGACAGAGTCTATCATTATCCTCTTCGAACAAGACTGGGTGCCCAAGCACATCTACTACTCCTTTGTACTCTATAGGTGCCACCTCTTCAAAAAGAAGATCGAGCACTGCCGTAACAGCGGCGCACTCGGCCACCGTGCGGATGTGTGCCCGGCTCCCAAGCAACGCCGCTGTCATGGCTGCGACCAAGTCGAACCCCCTGAGGACCACTCCTGCACGCCGCACTGCAAGGTCTGCGGTAAAGCACACCTGACGGCGTTCAAAACGTGCAAGGCGCGCTTCCGCACGCCATACCTCGTCAAAAAGAGGTACTGGGATGCGAAGCGAGCCGCCGAGGCAAACGCCAGCCAGACTCCCACCAGTCAGGCTCCACCCCAACACCGCAGCCGCTCCACGACCCGCAAGCCCCAGGCCCCGCAGCTCACATTAGAGTCTTTCCCGGTGCTGCAGCCTGCCGCACCAAAACAGCCGTCCACCCCTCACAAGCTCAAGGCCCGGTCCCGCTCCTGGACTGGAACCAGGCCACCACCACCTCCAGTCCCACCGAGACCATTTGCTCAGGCACCCGGCAGCTGCACCAATGAGGTGAGCTGGGCAGGCATAGTATCCCAGGGCTCCACCAACCCCTCTATAAAGAGCTGCTTCGTGTCCGCGCGCAGCTCGCCTCCCTCTAAACCACCAACCACCGCCTCCAGGCACCGCTGCATGCCCACCAGCAGGCCCAAGCCCATACCCCGGCACCAGCGGCACCGGCTGCTCCTACCCCACTCTTACACCGCCACCTCTCCCTACTCGCAAACAGCCGGCCAAGGAGGAGGCCGCAACACCCACTACCTCCCTCACCACACCAACCACGACCGAGGGAACGCCAGCCCTGCCTCCCAATTTCGAACAACTCATGGAGGCGAGAATTCAGGCCGTGATGCAGACGGCCATCCAGGCCTTCACAAATCAATTCGCCAAGCTCACTACCCGTCTTGACGAATTTGCTCGCCAAATTGACGAACGATTTAAGGAGCAAGAGTCTCGCCATACGACAGCCTGTGCTGCCGTGCGGCCTAATAAGAAAGCCCGGCTCCCCACCGTCTCCAACTCCTTCACTGCAGACGAAAGCTTCAGTGATGGCGAGACTACGCACTAGCCTAACCATCTGGCAGTGGAACTGTCGAGGCTTTGGTTCCAAGCGGGGGCTGTTTCACCAGTTCCAAGCACGGGCAGACGGCCCCGACGTGCTCGCGCTGCAAGAGCCCTCCAATCCCCTCACCCTACCCAGCTACATGCCCCTCGTCCCATTTTCTCTTACACCACCTCGGGTTGCATTTCTTGTACGCCGTGTGCTCACTACTATCTCCCAGCCCTTAGACGCCCCCGAAATAGATCACCTCCTCATCGAACTCGTGCCGCAGCGCGTTCGGGATACTAGTCTCTTCATCCTCAACGTATACAGCCACCCGAAGTGCCTGCGGCACGACTTCGACCGAGTATTCACGCTTGCTAAGCGAGCCGCACACAAATGGCCCCTTCTCATTGTAGGGGACTTCAACGGCCCGCACACGGCCCGGTGCTACACAGCCGATACCCCCAAGGCGCGCAGGGTATTGCTCGCAGCTCAGCAGGCCGGCTTCTCTCTTCTCAGACCCCAAAACCCCTACTCGCACAGGAACAGCGTCTGCGCAGACACTACTCCTGACCTCACCTTCACCCACCGCCTCCCTCACGCTGCGTGGTGTAACACCCAGGAAAATTTGGATAGTGATCACTACATTATCGACATTCTCCTACAAGCAGGCCCAACACGTGGACCCTCTCGTGATGCTACCATCACGAAGTGGGACTCGTTCCGCACCTCCCGAGCAGCCCACACTCTACACACCATCTCAGACATAGCCACTTTTTGCGACCAACTCCCAGAGGACTGCCCTGCAGACGCGATGGATTCCCATGTCCTGCACCTATGGGAGGCCAAGGCGGGTCTCGGACGAAGGTGGCGGCGTCAGCGCTAAAATAGAACACCCAGACGCCGACTGGCCCGGCTGAACAAGGAGATTGAGACGCATGCTGCAGCTCTGTCTCGCCAAAATTGGGAATCTCTCTGTAACAAGCTGGACGGCAACATGAGCCTGCCCCAGACCTGGAACCTATTCCGCCATCTCTTTGATTCGACTCAGTCCAACACACACCAGAAACACAACCTCATAAAGCTCATACACACATACGAGGCCTCCCCGCAGGAACTTCTCGAGGAGCTTCGTGATTTCTACTTCCCGGCATATCCCTCCGCAGACCACCCTGACTACACAGGCTCCCCCAACGACCTTTTCGACCAACCGATCACCGAAGTGAAGTCAGGGCAGACCTTCAGCGCCTCAATGTGTCCTCAGCTCCTGGCCCCGACGGAGTGCACAACAAGGCACTCCGCAACCTCGATTCCTCCTCCGTCAAAGCCCTAACCCACTACTTCAACGAATGCTGGCTGCGCGGCGCCCTTGCACCTCAATGGAAAGACGCGAAAGTAGTCTTTATTCCCAAATCCAGCAAACCACTTCTCACCGCTAACCTCCGTCCCATCTCTCTTACGTCGTGTGTGGGCAAGCTCATGGAGCTTGTTCTCCAGACCCGGCTCAGCCGGTATTTGGAGAAGAACAACGTTATGCCTTCGTGCATGTTTGGTTTCCGCCCGGGCTTGTCCACTCAGGACATCTTTGTACAGCTCAAGCACCACATCCGTGACTCCCCCGCGGGCGACAACGAGGCTATCCTCGGCGTCAACCTAACAAAAGCTTTCGGTAACGTTTCCCACGCAGCCATCCTAGAGGGCCTCCACGCCCTAGGCATAGGCCCGCGGATGAACAATTACGTCCGCGACTTCCTCTCCAAACGAACAGCCACACTCACCATGGGCGACCACCGGCTGTTCGGTGTCTCCCTGGGAGCACGGGGAACTTCTCAGGGGGCTGTACTCTCTCCTATCCTCTTTAATATAGACCTTCTCTAACTCCCCCACTAACTCGCCCAAATACCCGACATACATTTCAGCCTCTATGCTGACGACATCGCTATCTGGGCTAATCGAGGCAGTGATGCCGACATGGAACACAACCTACAGTCGGCCCTCAACATCATCGACCCATACGCTCGCGCGCGCGCCTAGCCTGCTCTCCTTGTAAACCAGAACTCTTCTTCTACGCCCCCCCCCCCCCCCAGGCCGCACGATCCCGCCAACATTCCAATCTCACTCACTCTAGGAAACCACCCGAATCCCCTGGTATCCAAGATTCGCACCCTGCGCCTCGTCCTTCACTCCCACGGCGCGCTTGGCAACGCCATACAAACTCTCCAGACCCAAGCACAGCAAGCCACCCGTCTCATTCGGCGCATGGCGAACCGCCGCGCGAGTCTGCTAGAGCGGAACACTCTCCGCCTCACCCAAGCTTACATCACGAGCCGTACGCGGACTCATCCCCTACCTCCCCCTAAAGCAGAAGGAGTGGGACCGCATCAACGCACTCCTCAGAAGCTGCACGAAGGTTGCCCTCCGCCTACCCCCCGCACCTCTACTAACCGGGTCCTCAATCTTGGTACCCACAACACGTTTGAGGAGCTGGCAGAAGCCACCCTAACAGCACAGCTGACTCGTCTGTCGAGTACCGCGGCAGGCAGCGCTCTACTCTGTCAGCTAGGCATCACCCCGATCACCCATCCTACCGAAGGGGTCCCCTACCTCCAGACCTACGCTCCCGTCTCATCATCCTTACAATCCCTAAGAACATGCAACCCGAACACGACGGAGAACGCAGCACAGCCCGCGCCAAAGCCCTGCACAAGCTCTACGGCAACAGTGCCGATGTAGCCTACGTGGACGCGGCAGCATACTCGCCGGGCTCCCGCATAGTTCACGCCGTCGCTAATTCTCAGGCCCGACAAATCGCATCAGGATCCGTCCCCACAGACTCATCGGAAATTGCAGACGAAGCGGCCATTGCACTCTCTCTTGCCTCCACCTCTGCAACCAAAATTATCTCCGACTCAAAATCCGCACTATCCAATATCGCCAAAGGCCTGATATCCCACAGTGCTATTTCGTGATTGCTTCCGTTGCGTTTTCTTCCATTGTAATAAGTTTTCATATCGACCTTCATTGCTGTTGCCAAAATGTTGGGGAACCAGGGCTATGTCAAGCTGTCAATGGTCAATGGGCAGCTTTTACTCCGGGCTCCCTGTCATAATGTATCGCATGATGGTCGAATAACGTATTATATTATTATTATTATTATTATTATTATTATTATTATTATTATTATTATTATATTATTATTATTATAATCATTATTAATATTATTATTATTATTATTATTATTATTATTATTATTATTATTATTATTATTATTATTATTATTATTATTATTATTATTATTATTATTATTATTATTATTATTATTATTATTATTATTATTATTATTATTATTATTATTATTATTATTACACTTGCTGACATGGAGAAGAGGGTCAGCCGCCTTGGCCCACCGCTAAGCCGCTTGGCCCACCGCTGTCAACCGCCTGCCTTCGTTTCCCTGACTCCTTCACACCAGGCCCCAGAGGCAGTGTGTTCGGGTAATAAGAATAGAATGACGATAACAGCAAACCTAAAATCAAGATGCTAACTTTCTCGAGTGGTGAGGGGAGGAAGCATGTCAAGGCATCAGCTTATTACCAGATTCTACCTTTCGAGAGAATTTGGATGATTAAATTATGCAGATACAAATCATTCCCTCATTCCTGCTGATGTCCACAAACACACTGGAGAATGCGGCTGCTAACACACAATTCTGCAACTCATTCCCTCATTCCTGCTGATGTCCACAAACGCACTGTCCCCAAAAAAGAGAATGCGGCGGCTAACATACAATTCTGCAAATCATTCCCTCATTCCTGCTGATGTCCACAAACACACTGTCCCCAAAAAAGAGAATGCGGCTGCTAACACACAATTCTGCAAAAAAAATTTAAAATCTGCGATTTTTCCCGGAATCGCGGGAGACACGCGAAGGGCGCCTTAGGTATGGGCAATGTTTGATAAAACAGAAAGAGAACACACGCATTTGAGAGTTAACCCAAGTTCATGGTACCGTAGCTGAAATCACAACCAGGAAATGAACTTGGAAAGAACATGCAGTGAATGGAACAGAGAAGTGATGCCCCCCCGTGTAACAAAGTAGATTCCAAGGGATGAAGAACGTGGCCACGATTGCTCAAAACAGGACTCGTTGGAGGTCAACCAGGGAGTCATTTGCCTTGCGGTATAACTGGTTCCTGCTACTGCTGCTGATGATGATAACAATAATACACGGCAAAGAAGCAACTAGCACAATGGCAGTAAGGCATCCAAACTCGCTGGAGGCACTCACAGAATTGCTTTCGACGCCGAGCATTCCCTTCCGCAGATGCCCAGGAGGCGTTCATCAGGCTTCTGCTATCGCACGGCCCCTGCATGCGTCACACAGGAGAAATGAAATGGGACACTGGCTTTAAGAAAAATGAACTAAGTTGCATCCGCATTCTCGCACACAGAGGCAGCAGAAGCGCCAATGAGCAGTAGTGCACAAAACAATCACTGGACAAAGCAGGCATGCACAGCCCCTGTGCCATGTGTGCCTTCTCAGCCTGTTCAATGACTCACTCACACTGCAATCCATTGTTTTGGAACATTGACATGCCTCAACACTCATCTGCAACAGGAATGCAATAACAGAGCTCTGAAACTAGTGACAACTAAACTAAAAGCCCTGCTACAAATGCAAACAAATCCTGGCAAGTTCAGCTTTCAACACTTCTGTTCAGAGTGCACATGCCAGCCAGATGAGCATACCACTCTACAGGAGACTGTGGGCATAGGAACATGTTTATAGTGCCCATCTAGCTACAAAGCAGAAATTCATCCCACACAAAGACCCCTTCACAGTGTCCACCCGAGGAACCAGCTCAGAACATTGGTGACAGCACCTTGTTTGTTTCATATCTGGGCCTGTTTTGCCGACTCAGCTTCCGTTTTTTAAAAGATATTAACGGTAAAATAGGTGTCTCATTTGCGAGGTTTCCACATCAATTCAGCAAGATTTGGCATCATCTGAACTGCGAAGGACTTATCGACCTGTTTCGCCAAATGGCGTGGCCAACTGTAAGGCCTAAAGTGATTTTCTAGCAGAAAAAACTGTACAGATGTACTGATGCACAGCCAGTCATTCTGTACATTCCAAAGTTTATTTCTTAATACAAAAGTGCCCCCGCAAATTGTTTGTCAAATTTCAACTAAAAAGCTTAAGTTCGCGAAGTTTTGTAAGACAATACATTTGAACAAAGCTCTAATTATTAAAAAGTGTTTTATCTGGCTACATTATGATGTATTGTGTAAAGTGGGGTTCATTTGGAGAAGCTTCGCAATGGTACTAGGGCCAACAGCACTCAGAGATCAGCCAGTCCAGTCAGGAGCATGCATTGGTGATGGCCATGCGGCTCACGCATGCATCCGTCTTTTTTTTACAATGGCCCCCAAGCAGAAGAGGTGCCATCCTGGCGATTTAAGAGGCGGACAAGACAACGGGGTCATAGTAGGGCTTAATCCGCTGGAAATGTACATTCTCATGGCTGCGGCGTCGGAGATTGGGAGACAACGTTAGTGGCTCAACAATATAGTTCACAGGAGACCATGTGGACTTTAGTCGGGGCCGCAAGGTCTAAATGGCGCAAGATGGGAGGTGCTGAGAATATATGACACAAGTTGTTGTAGGCGTCATCACAGGCGGATGACCAAGCCGAAAAATCGATTTGCTCCCGAGCAGCTGAGTCAAAGCAGCAGCAATTGATGCAACGTTGCGAATGAAACGCCTAAAATAAGAGCAGAGCCCTATAAAGCTGCAGAGTTCCTTATTGGTGGAAGGTTTGGGAAACGCAGTCACGGCCCGAGGTTTAGTGGGGTGAGGGCGTACGCAGTCTTTCAAAACAACGTGACCTAAATTTGTGAGCTAACTGGCAGCCAAAGTGCATTTTTTTAAGTTCAACTGCATGCTGGCATTTGTGAGGCAAGTCAAGACGTGCTTGAGGTGACATAGATGTGTCACAAAGTGGAGCGAAAAGATCGCTTATATCGTCCAGGTAGCAGAGGCACGTGGTCCACTTCCGGACACGCAAAACTGCATCCATCATTCGCTTGAAAGTAGCAGGAGCGTTACATAGGCCGTAAGGCACGACTAAACTCTCAGAGGCCATCAGGTGTCACAAACCCGGTTTTGGCAGGCTCTGCAGCTGCCATTGGGACCTGCGCATAGCCCCAGCGCAAATCAAGTGAAGAGATCCGTGCTTTGGAGACAGTCCAGAGCGTCATCAATGCGATGCAGAGGGTAAACGTCTTAGCGCGTGATCTTATTATTGCTGCAGTAATCGACACAAAATCGAACGGACCCATTCTTCTTCAGAAGGACAATCGGGGATGCCCATGACTTGTTGGACGGCTGTATAACTCCGCTACATATCATGGTGTCCACCTGTTCTTCAATTCATCAATAACTCAACATTTATGGTGGAAAACATTATATAGGCGCTGCAGCAGCGGAGCATGGACTCCAGTGTAAATGTGGTGCTCGACAGTCGGCGCGCGCCCCAAAACGGGCTAGTGGCAATCTAAGGAGGAGCGAAACTTCTCAAGAAGCTGGGTTCCCTGAATTGGAGGAACAGAGGCGTCAACAGATCGAAGGAATAGGTCAGTCCACAAAGGGGCGGGTGCAGGCCTAGGTGAGCTGAGGGCGTCCATGGCGACAAGTGGCGATTCTGCGGTGGTGTCGTGGTTGAGAACAGAGTCGCAGAGTGCACAGTGCTGACGCATTCGCCAAGTCACTAACCAAAGGGGCCTGAACACGGGTTGGAGACCCACAATGCAGTTAGGTCGGCGGATATGGTAAGCAGGGCATAAGGGAGCGACAGATAGTGGCTGTGCAGGAAAGTATGAGATGGTGTGAATTAAGACATTTTCATCGCGAACAGAATAACAGGAGAGAGACACAATCACGCAAGAGAACGCAGGAATATCGGTACTGTCAGCTACAAGAGCTTTGGCAGAAAAAGAGGCATCGAAAAGTTCAGCCTCTGGCACAGGATTCGGCAGCTTAGACAGCACTAATTGAGCCCGAGCACAGTCGATGACCGCGTCGTGGAGCAATAGGAAGTCTCACCCCAGGATGATCGCATGCGAACATGACGGCAGTACGTTGAACTCTATCAAATATCAAAAACCTTGTATGACTACCCTAGCAGTGGATGCTGCTAATAGCTGGATGAGGTGCGCGCTTGCAGTTCGTAATGACAGGCCAGAAAGGGGCAAAGCACTGCATTCATGACCGAAAGCAGCACCGGCGTCGATAAGCGCAGTCAAATACGTCCTCTACAAAAACAATTAAGTTAGCGACAGACAATCGAGGCCTTGCAAATTTCAATGACTGCGCAGTTTTCGCCTCAGGAACTGCTGCCGCTAGTTTTCCTACCATGCCTGGGGGTCATTATAAAGAAGTCGGATATAAGCATGAGCTGCATGGCCATTGCGGCAGGGGTAGCGTGTGGCCGTGGAGTTCTAGGGCAAGAGGATGTTACCCCGCATCTCTACCAAATGTAAGATGGGGTTTATTTGGAGAAACTTCGCAATGGTATCAGGGCCAAGAGCAGTCCGAGATCAACCAGCCTAGCCGGAAGAATGCACTAAGCGGTGGCCATGCTGCTCGCGCGTATATCAGTCTTCATAACAATGGCATTAAATTATAAACCTCATAGTTCTTCAAAAGAAGAAATCAAGACTTCCACAATAAGGACATTAGTTAATGCAGCAGTTTTCCATCAGGTTTTTGAATTTGTTCATTTTGCTCCAAATTTGCCAGAACTTAGTTTCCTTAATTTCAACCTGTAATCAAAGTTGAGGGATTGAGTTCCAGCCATATTCGTGTGGAGGCGAAATGCGAAAAGTGCCCGTGTGCTGCCACATCTCAGGCCACTGCAACAATCCCCAGGTGGTCGATATTGATCCGGGGTATTTTACTACGAGGTCTCTCATAATCCATGCGAAGCATCGGAACATTAAACACCACATACCATATCATACCACATTAGATGATTCAGGGGACAGACACTTAAGCTCCACCTTAAAGACATAGTGAACAAAAATCTGCCAGGGAGAATAACCGAGAATAACCAGAACGAAAATAATAATAATTGGTTTTTGGGGAAAGGAAATGGCGCAATATCTGTCTCATATATCAGACACCTGAACCTCGCAGCGCCGTAAGAGAAGGGATAAAGGAGGGACTGAGAGAAGAAAGGAAGAAAGAGGTGCCGTAGTGGAGGGCTCCGGAATAATTTCATCACCTGGGCATATTTAACGTGCACTGACCTCGCAGAGCACACGGGTGAATTAGTGTTTGCCTCCATAAAAACGCAGCCGCCGCGTTCAGGTTCAAACCTGGGAACTCAGGATCAGTTGCCGAGCGCTCTAACCACTGAGCCAGCGCAGCGGGTAATAACGAAAACAACATTTTTGAAACATAAATGAGCAGAAAGTAGTTACTTGAATATTTATTGAACCGCCGCACCTAGTGGCGGCCTGTGAAAACTTTCACAATACAAGATGTGACATCAGTGTAAACAGTCGCAGGCTATCGCCAGCACAGGCCACACATAAGTGAACGCATTTGGCATGCTTTTCCTTCAGTTTACAGTTCATTTTGTTGAGCTTCCTCCTGTCCACACTTCAAGACTCTCTGCCTGCAGATCTTGGTTGTACACTTTGGGTGACTACTTGTCTGATTCTGTCAGAACTAATCGGAAATCTCCATCATCTGCAGCGACAGCGAATTTCACGAACACTGTACTGGTAGTGCCATCTCGACAGAGGAACGAGTGGAGAGGGATTCCCGAACTGCGCACTGTCAAGGCAGCTTGTCTACAGCACTGCTGAGGGTAGGCGTGATGTCATGCCCACCAGCTCATAGGCAGGCGTTCCCAGACTGCGCCTCGGCAGCTCCTCACAAAACACCCAAAATGCAGCCATCCGCTCAAAATTAACCAGAATAATGACTGTATACTTGAGCAAGCTTGTGTGACGCAGTAGCGTTAATGCGTTTCTCCAGCAGCCTGGGGTCTTTGCATTTCACTTCAAAGACAAGGACACTGTCTGTCGGACATGACGAAAAAGACCCACCTTTAACCATTTTCGATTCTCCTCTAGTTACCCCCAATTTTCAACTCGATAACCTTAAGGCTCCCATTCTGCAATTTTATGGGGAGAGCTTGTAACAAATTTTGCTGCAAGAAACTTGCCTAAATACATGGCATTACTTTTTTATGACATGAAGGAATGCAATGAGGGAAAAAGTATCATCCTGTCTATCATTGAACTTGAGGTACAGTTTTTAAATTGTCACTCCAGAAAAAGGGTATACAAACTTTTCTCACGTTTCTGAAATGACAACTTCAGAACATCGTAACTCAACTTCAATCATAGGTAGGATGATAATTTTACCTTTACTGCATTCCTTGATGTCAATAGAAACCAATGGCATGCATTCCAGCAAGTGCCCTGCAGCAAAAGACTTGCATATCATATTGCATATGTACACAAATTAGACGACATTTAAAATCTGCACACAAAATTGCATGTTCCCTGAAGATTGCATAATTGTGACTCCATTAATATTTTTTTTTCCAAAGACCAGTGTCCCCCGCCTTAACCGCTGCACCATTACGCCAGGAGCGGTATAAGGACTCCCAGGGATCCATGAATGTGAAGTCGAAAATGACCACTCTTGCATACAGGGGAATTAACCCATTAACACTATCGTATCGTGCCCTTACGGCGGAGCTTAAGTGTCCCCTACACATTCTTACAAGTCAATCACTTTTGAGGCATGTTCCAAAGCTTATAATTGCAGTTAATCTAATATTTTAATCACCTTTTGATTTCTGTGCATCATGAGTGCAGTCACGACCCTTAAGACTAATCCAGGTTGTCTTCAGGCATCAATGGTAACTACGACGATGGGTTCTCTGCTAAACGAGACATTTGAAGCTATCGTGTTAAAAATGTGTATGCATTTCACACCTGTCGTATCCTGCTCGTAGCTACATGGTGTGCCGAGACTTTCGCAAAGGTCTTGGCACACGACTGGAGCTGTAAAAACTACACCGTCAACATTAATCAATATATCTTTTACTCTTACGAATTGCTGATATACTGAAGAATATGCAGCCAAAGTTTAAAATTATCGAAAATGGGTTTGTTTATTTGTCGTCAGAAGTCTGTTTTTTTACATATTTTACATTTTTTGGGATACCCGCCGTGGTGGCTCAGTGGTTAAGCGTTCGGCTACTGATCCGGAGTTCCCGGGTTCGAACGCAACCGCGGCGGCCGCGTTTAGATGGAGGTGAAACGCTAACGCCCGTGTGTTGTGCGATGTCAGTACACGTTTGAGATTCCCAGGTGGTGAAATTATTTCGGGGCCCTCCACTACGGCACCTCTTTCTTCCTTTCTTCTTTCACTCCCTCCTGTATCCCTTTCCTTACGGCACGGTTCAGGTGTCCAACGATATATCAGACAGATACTGCGCCGTTTCCTTTCCACAAAAACCAATTCTATATTTTTTAATTTCGCACAACTTATACCTCGTTACCCACCAAATCATATAAACAAACTTCAATTTGACCAACACACTAGGGCAAAACATAATCTAAAATTATGGCAGCTCTGGCACACTCCTGCAGAACAGCTGCCTACCGAGTATATAGATTGAGAATATTCCCTCACATATATAGTTGGAGAACAAAAAAAAATGGTGAATTATGTTTTCTTATGAACGCACAAGACTGAATAATGGGACGTCTTCCTGCCACGTCGAAATTATAAGAAACAAGGGTTGGCAATTTCAGCAATTTTTTTTCTTTGCACTAACCAGAAAATGCAACCCACCCAGCCAAGATCCAGACAGGCAAATCTCCAAAGCATACTGTGCATTTACCTCAGTGAAGACGTTCCCAGGCGAACCGCTGGAATCGACGTAGTCCGCAGGGCTCAGCGAAGGCCGCAGGATGGCTGCAATATGCCAACACTTATAGTGGATACTAAAACAGCGATGCCATTTGGCAGACTCCGAAGCTACCGCTGTTTGAGAACAGAAACACCACTGTAAAACTCCCGAGATAAAACAGCACTACCACAGCTTCCTTACGAACAATTATCGCATTTGCTCATCTAGTTCGTGCCTGCACATAATTTGCGCACCCCCAACGTTTTACACAGATTAACTAAAAAAAACTTTTACTCGCACATTTTGGGCTCTCTGTTTCGCCAGATCACCAGCACGTACGTGGGAGCACGCAAGGCAAGCTGGGAAGATTGGCGCGGCCGTGTCGCCCTGTGTGGTAGCAAAAGAAGAATGGCGAGGGTACGAATTGTACGCCATTTACCCGGCTCACTAGCGCTAGCAATCATTTTCCCGCATGAACTGTTGCGTGCGTGCCCGAATCCGAAACTACCGAACCGTTTGCTGTTCAGTTTGCTAAGTCAGCTGGGCTGCAAGCAAGGGCACCAATTTATCGCCCGTTATTTCCTTTGCCTCCGCTGCTGGCTTTGTGATTGTATCATTGCGCGATTGCTGCCTGTAGCTGCATAAGTGCCATCATGCCATACCATGGGGAACAACATAGTGTGACGCGGGATGAAAGTGGAATGGGGTACGGTTATATTTGGAGTTAACATTTTGTTGGCCAGAGAGGGGTGCAAGATGGAGGGACTACGTGTAGGCGTCAATATACAATATATATTGATCATAATTTTTTATGGCACAAGGGCATCTGTGGCTAAACCGCGCCTTGGAAAAAGGTTTTTTTCTAGTCAAGGTGGGGTCAAAAACCAATTTCCTAAGCATTTCACCTTACAGAAGCCGAGCAACAGGCAGAGGAAATCTTGTGCCTATTGTATCACCGGTGTGTACCCGGTGGCATTGGGGATCGAACCCCACACCTCCCGCATGCGAGGCAGATGCTCAAGCGACTAGGCCACCGCTACGGTTATTCAATACAGATTGTGCGTTATGGCCTTTGTAGAGTTTCTTTAGGGCACGTTCAGTAAGTGTCTGCATAATTTGCGCACCCCCTTTTTTGAAGCCCCAATTTAAAGAAAAAAGTGTACAAATTACGAGAGTAAATACAGTAACAGCACAAAGCTAATGAAGCTAATGTAAAACAAAACATTGAATTAGTATTATACCCTTCATGGTTTCCCACATAGAACCAGAGTTCAGTGCGCAAATGCCTTGCATTGTTCCTCCATCAATATTTGGCCACATATGAGGCGGGGTGTAAGAGTCCATTTACACTCAATGCTTTGTGCCCTGTGTTTGTAGAGCGATTTTTCTCACAAAGCATGCGTCTGATATCCTTATCGTCTTGGTCAAAAGATCACTAATGTGTAAATCCGTGCCTTTCAATGATTACTTTATACCTCCATGAAATGAATAAAAAAATCAATATGTCATGACAGAAAAGAAGCAAGCGACAGTCTGGAGGGACCCTCAAGAGTTGGGAAATATCATCTCATGTGTGCAACAGTACGGAGACTGAAACCTAACTACAGTGGAGCCCCGATTATGTGTGTCATTTATGCAGTGACCCGCATTTAAGACTAATTAGTACGGGGCCGGCGAATTTCTCAGACAGATAATGCATTAAATGCCTCAATTATACAACTGCAAAATATGCACTCCCACTTCATACGATGGTCAGCGGAACAGTCTGGAAGGAGGCACGCTGGCGGAGCACTTTATTGGCATATTTGATGTTAACCAATATTGGTTCCGGATCGGAATCAAGACGGTGATGTGAATGCAATGATGCGATTGATAACACACGACGGCTTGTAATGATGGCTCTGCCAGTGGCTCGGACTCTGCACGTGCAACCCATGGCCATCGGCGTGAGGCAGCTCTCCTGGCCAGTTTTTCCGTGCACTTTGCTGACAAAGGCGTTAGGGAAATCAACTTCATATTCGTATCGGCATGAAGTTATCATAGAGGTGGTAAGAAGATCATAAATTTGTATGATAATCAGCGACTAGTTCAAAAACGCTTTTCCACTGCGACTTCAATGCAGAACACCTTAGGTCTAGCGACACCAAGCAAGCCAGGAACGAGCGGCGTGCGTTGTCACCCGGTATAGGCCGCGCATTGCTGCAGGAAGCGCCCCCAGCGCATTCATATTGCAGGTGAACATCTTTTTTTTCTCTCCCTTTATGATGTGAATTCCTAGTACAGACACTGCTTCCTGATGTCACCAAGTGACCGCGGTTCTAGACAAAGAGATGTCACTGGCATGGCTATACAGCGCGCTGCAGAATGTCTTCATTGGATTGTAGCAGCCATATTTCTGCCGCATCATCCAAATAGTTCTCAATGTACACGTGATGCCTACTTAACCCTGTAATATCCGGTATTGCTTATGTGATACAGTGAGCAAAAATGTAAATAATTGTAATTTCTGCACGCATATATACATGAATTGCTAGCATACTTCAATTAACACTCTTCTCATACAAGGCCAAAGTACAAGCTGCCAGAGATGCAGGAGACCTGTAAAAAGATAGTCCTGCAGAAGCTAGCACTAACGGAAAGCAGTGAAATTTGTGTGGTCGTACTGCTGCAATAACAGATGACAGCAGTTTTGAATTTTGCACTTCAATTCCTGCATGTGCCTGTGTGTTAGCACATGATTTTATGGGCCTTAGGCACTCATATTATAAAAATAACCTAAAATCAAGTACAATCTAACTAACTCTTGTTTAATGAATGTCATTTCTTTTGCAATAAAGGAGCCATTAATAATGAAGTCTAACTTTTATTTGACGTTTTCAGTGCATGAAAATAATGAGTTCATGTGCAGGGACGGGAGCTTGCGGGCGCACCTCTTCTAAAGCCACCCCTTCAGCGCCGAAAATCCTGGCTGCGCACGGCCTTAGAATCAATACTTGCAGAATGAAAATGGTCGCTTTTATAAAGTACAGGGAAAACAACTAATTTTCGAAAGCCGGAGTAGCGGATGTGTTTATTATGCAACTGCGTCACTTGTGCGAGATGTTCGATTACAGGATGGTTTCGCGCGATCCCCTGAAAGTCTTATAACTGAGGTTCTACTGCACTTATTTACCCAAATGTAATGTGACCACGATTGTAACATAAGGTCTGACTTTGCGTGTGCGTAAAGGAAAATAACTGAAAGAACAACAATGTAATGCGAGGAACAAGGCCATAGTACATGAAAAGTGGATAGCGGTTAACAAACAAAAGTGTATAAGAGGTGTCTTTCAAATGCCCCTTCCATTTAAAGAAATTCGCGCAAATAATTACAACATAGATAAGAGAGATACGAAGATAAGCATGGATTTCCACCGTGCCATGACCACGTCAACCATGTCAACCACCCTTGTCGCGAAAAAGAATCTCCTCCTAGTCACTGAACTGCGCAGCAAGTGATGTCTCCTGAATGCTGGTTTTTGTTCTCGGCATCATTTAAAGAAGTTCTCATGTGAGGAATCATTGGAAAATTGCGTGGCAGCATGCGAGTTTGATGTCGCTTAAATGCGTTAGATACTGATACCAAGAAAAACAGCGAGAGTGTCTTTCCGCGTGCAGTATCAACGCCAAGCTTTCCATGTCCCCAAAGCAGATTAGTGTAATTAGCATGCAACAGCGGCAACACTGTGGGCGTTGAGGGAGTCTGCCAAACTTTCATAGCATGAAATGAAGGCCTCTGCGTCTCACGTATTCTATCGTCTTTCCTCGAGATGATATGTCGAATTCGCACTGTGTACAGGCACACCAGTCACTGCTCCACCGCTACTCCGATATGTGATGTGCAGTGCCGGTCACTTAAGCTGATGCTTACGGCTTGGAGCTTCAGTTAAGGAGAAAAACAGGGATCGAACTGCAAACATGTGCGAAAAGTATTTTTAAAAACCTCTAATTTGATATGGTTTGTGAAATAAATTTGACTGTATCTGATTTGCAGTGCCTGACAGAATAATGTCACAGGCAGTCCCCAAAGAGCACACAAAACAGCTCTGCCTAATTTTCGTTCTTTTTAAAAATTGACTGTGCACCTTTCTGTGGCTACATCAGCATTTGTTCAGCAGTGAAACACATTTTACTGGCGAGAGAAGTTAACATGTTCACTGAGGAATTGATCACCAGTGGATCACGTCGTGCATGCAATATGTGTGGCCACGAGTACCAAATCACGCAACAAAATGGTGGGATAGTTCAGCAAGTTTCGAAGAGCCTGCGAAAAGCACACATGCCAGGTCCCGATTCCTATCCAGTGGCAGCTCAAACTGGTTTCACCAGTGCCTCACTGGTTGGTCATGCCGTGCCCAAGAAAATTTATGGGGTGCGCAGAGGTGGCAATAATCACAGGGATTCGGGCTATGAATATCACTGCCACAGTAAACGTGTTAAAAATGCAGCTTTTTTTTCCGCCTATGAATTCGAACTCATGACATCACAGTGACGTCACAAGATGATGGCTGTTTAGCCTCGCCTAACAAATGTGCATACAAAAAGCCTTGTGGCATCACCGTGATGTGACGAGAGTTGTAATGTGCCCCAACTGCACTCACGTTTTACCAGGTCGAACTGAAAGCGGGCAGCGCCTGCATCTCTCCAGACCAGGACCTGCAAGCCATTGTTGCGAAGCCAAATGAAGTCCCCCAATATCACGCACCACAACAAAGAGGCAAACATGACTAAGAACACCTCACAAATTGTATCAAAACATTCAATTATGCCAAATATATAAACACAAATTGTGCAGCATGAACTACAGTAGAACCACACTGATACCGACTTGAATGCAGCAAAACAATCATCTTAAATATGCAAAGGTTGAATCATCAAACGGCCCCCAAAAAACTAATAAAATTCATCTGCATGAGAGCAAATTTATTTAGTAACTAACTGTGCGAAGATCACCCGCTTTTGAGACAAAGTGCACAGCAATGACGATTTTTTACTGTTCCATCAAACGCTTTAATGTGCACATACTAACAGGAGTGTCGGAGGTTGAACTGCTCTATAATAATGCTCTCCGCGGCCTCTTTCACAGTGCAACGCAGTCTCTGTACAGGCTCTTCTCATGTGCCTTGGTTTGGTTTATAGGGAGTTTAACATCCCAAAGCGACTCGGGCTATGAGAGACTCTGTAGTCAAGGGCTCCAGAAATCCAGAACACCTGGGGTGCACACTGTCATGAAACAGTATACGTGCCTCTACAATTTCGCTGCCATCGAAATTCGACCGCCGAGGCCGAGATCAATCCTGTTTTTCGGGTCAGCAGATGAGCGCCATAACCACTGGGTCACTGCGGCGGCTATTATCATGTGGCATCGCGTGTGAAGAGGCTTTCCAAAACAAAAAATCGTTTTGAGAGTAACAAGCAACACAGCATTCTAAAAGGCGTGCAGCTGGGCTTGGCACGCACGCAGAGTGGCCTGTAAGTGACCAATAGCCACTGCCATTGCGAGTCAGTGGCAAAGCTATCAAAAACAAACCGCCTTCCTCGGAGTAGTGATCGGTGCCTGCCGATCATGGTCCCGCCAGCCATTGCATGCACGTCAAAGGTACACAGGGAATAATGGACCATGTAACCCAGGCCCTAGGGTGGATATTTGGATGATCAGTTAGAGCGGGTCATGTCTCCACACGCTGTCTCTTTGGAAGCCCGTCCGAACTAAACGGTGCGACCCTAGTACCATCCGAATAAGCGAGCATCCGAAGCCATGGACTGGCATGGCTGGGCAAGACCCCAGCAAAGGCCCCAATTATCTAGTCGAATTAACGAGGTTTTACTGCACGAGTCTCAATAGGAGAGCAAGATTGAAGGAGAAAGTAACTTTTACGCTTGCAAAATGCTGGTAACTCTACACAAAACTGTCAAAGTGATGAAAGCAAGCCACTTTACATCTGGTATTCAGACAAGAAGTTGAAATCTACGATGCAATAATACGGTATTTACTCGAATGTAACGCGACCACGATTGTAACGCGAGGGTCGACTTTTCGAGTGTGAAAAGGGGAAAAAAATTACGATTGTAACCCGAGGGTAGGCTTTGAGCGTGCGACAGAAGAACCGAAAAAACCCGAATGTGATGCGAGGAACCGACATCGCACAGTTCTGAGGGTCAAAAAAACTTTATTGAAATACAAGCCAAACAGGCATTCCTATACACCCTCATCCTCACGGCAGTTGTCGCCGTCACTGTCATCATCACAGCTTGACCCTTCTCTCTCACTAGCTGCCTCCCACAGCAGGTCGTCCTCGCTTCCGTCTAGAGCATTTGAAATTGAGCATTTCTTAAATGCGCGGTAGCCAAAATCATGAGGCAGCCCGTACCAGGCTGCTGAAACCCAGTGGGCAACGGTAGACGCGCTTGGGCATTTCAGCACACCTGCAGGCGTTGTTGTTGATTCGCTTTCAGTACACTCCCAGTGTAATTGTCGCAAGCGATCCTCTAAGGGCTTATTAATGCAAACCTCCAGAGGCTGGAGAATGGAGGTCATGCCACCCGGAATAACAACGAGATGCGTTCGGTCACGCTGTAGCTTTTGTTTGACGCCGGGTGTCAGGTGAATCCGGAAAGAGTCCAGAACCAATATTGTTTCCGGGTGCAGCAATGCGCCTGGCCTTCGGTCCCACACGCTCTGAAACCAATCCATGACAAGGTTCGAGTCCATCCAACCTTTTTCGTTAAAGCGCACGATAACGTCTTTCGGGAAAGTTTCCTTCGGGATCGTCTTCCGGCCAAAAATGATGAATAGAGGGAGCTTGCGGCCTTCAGCCAAACATGCCAGCATAACGGTAACCCGATTTTTTCGCTGTCTGTGCTTCTAAGGCGATAAGGCGAACTTCATGCTCACCAGACCTGTGCACAGTTCTGGACATAGGCATGTCCAGATACCTGGGGGTCTGGTCGACATTGCCGATATGTCCAAGTGGCATGTTGGTAGAGTGACGAAGATCGATGACGTAGTGCTGGAACTCTCGAAGTTTTGATTCGAAGTCTCCGGGCAGCTTCTGGCAATTAGAAGTCGTGCGTCGAAGGCAGAACCCGGCCCTTCGCATAAACTACTGCACCCAGCCTCGTGATGCCTTAAACTGGTTCTGGGTTAAACCCGTGTACCGCTCAAGCTCCTGTACTTTGCACTGAAGCATTTCAATGCTTACTCCAGGTAGGCGGGAACATTGCTCACTAATGAACTCTGCAAGGCGACGCTCCAACTCCGGAAAGCGGCCTTTCTTCGGTCCCCGAAAGCCTTTTCGCAGGCTGTTGCAGTTAAACAATTCCTCGCGATGTTTCCTCCATCCCCTGATCGTCGATTCGTTGCCATCCAGACAACTTGCAGCCGCTGAATTTCCCACTTTCTCAGCAAGCAGAATAGCGTTGCGCTTGAAACCAACTGTATACTGAGCGCATGAGCACGCCATTCCGCTTGAAGACAACTCGACCATTTGATGGGGATAGGCCTAAGACTCGAAGCACGGAACGCAAAACTGTACGCACTGGCACTAAACACGAGAAAGAGCGAACAAAGCGCGCTGCTCCATGCCCTGCTGCTTGTAAGTCACGTGGCCACATTTTTGCATCAGTTGCAAGGAAAAACAGACAGATGGCGAAGGGATCGCTTGCTCCTTTGCTGGCGTCTTGGCGGAGATTACGAGCGCTCGCTGCCTCCGAGATGGCTGTTCCCTTTTGCGGTCACAGAGGCCACACAAACTTGCTACAGGTTGCGAGCATTCGTCAAGAGGCGGCGCCCTTTCACCGCGCCAGTGGTACCGGGGCTTACTTTCGGGAATGCGATTCAATGCTTAAGGGCTCAAGTTCAGTCGCGATTAGAAGTAAATCAGAGAACTGTCGGGAGATTAGCACCAGGTGCCCACGGGAAAACCACAAACGAGACAGTACAGGGGGATATGGGCTGGGCAACGTTCGAAGCACGGGAAGCTCAGAGTAAAGTACTATACGAAGAACGCCTGAGGAAATTGGATGATAACAGGCGGGCAGCTAAGGTATATAAATACCTTTACAGAAAGAGCTTTGACACACAGTGGCGGAAACGAACTGGAAAGCTGGCCAGTAAGTTTGCAAGAGATGAGGAAGGAGAAAGAAAGAGCATTAAACGAAAGGTTAAAAACGTCGAAGGTAAAAATTGGATAGATTCAATGAAAAATTTCCTTAGTGTAGAACTATATCGATGCTGGAAAAGGCAGATCAGGAAGGAAACGTTTTATGATAACTCAAGAGGCAGTGCCCTCCTCTTTGAATCTAGGTCAGGGTGTCTTAGAACGCGCCGCTACAGAAAAAAATTTAACGAAGATGATGACACATGTGCTGTGTGTGGTAAATCTGTAGAAACAATAGAACACCTCCTTTTAAAATGCGATGGTATCCATCCCGACGTCAATGCAGGCACAGTCACTCTTCCTGAGGCCTTAGGGTTCAGAGATAACAATAGCCATGTAAATAAATCTGCGGGGGAAATTAGCAAAAAGCGATTGGAGGATTGGTGGCACAAAAGCAGAGAGGTGACATTAGTTTTAAAATGTAGGAAGACGTTTTTTTTTAAAAGTAAATGGCGAGTTGTATTAACAACTTACAGCAGAGTAAACAAAAATAAAGGAAAATAACTGAGCATAGTAACAACAAACACTGCCCCGTTTCAAAGGGGACGCTCCTACCTTCCATCCATCCATCCAGTGGCAGTTGACAACCGTGAGGTGCGCACGCTTGTCTCGGTGCTCTTCGGATTACGCGTGGTGACCGCGACCTGACGGACGGACGACTGCGAGAGTGCGTGACTACGACAAATCGATGAGTTATTTCGTTTAATATTTTGAGAGCTTAGATTTAGGCTAGCTTTAGATCTGGGCTAGTTAGGTGAAGTTCTTGCGAAAGAGCAGGTCAGTGACCTAACGGCCGGGCCTTTTCCGGCTGACAGCTATAGATCTGCAGAGCTCACTTGTGAGCCAGGTAGTTAGTATTCCTTTAGTTAGTAGAAGACAGGTAGTTAGTATTCCTTTATAGGTGATTGCCTTTAGCGGTAGGCAGAATTTTATTTGAGCACGTGGTTGCAAGTGGTTTTTTCTTCTCTAGAATTTTGTGGTAGGAATAATACAGTGCTGCTAAGATGGTCAAGCAACTGAAAGTTAAATGCAAGGAGTGTGAGACGTTGGTGAATCTTAAAGAAACGCGGTTCGAATCTGTAGAGGAAGCCGAACGCGCAAATTTTATGTGCAAATACTGCATATTAGGTGCACGCCTGGACAGGGCTGACGAAGCAAACACCAGCCTAGCGCTACGTATGGATGTCCTAGAAAAAGATCTGCAGGTGGAGAGTGCAGAGAAACGCAAAATCCAAGAGCAGCTTAGTGAGTTGTTGAGCGCAAATATGGCTGACACAGCCAAGCGAAGTGACATTAGCGGACATTCCAGCGCCAGCCACGTGGATGAGGCCTGCGCTGGCATGGACAGCGATAAGGAGTTAGGTCAGGCGGGTTCAGACAGGAACCGCTACGCACACGTGGCAGCTGGGAAGTCTGTTGGAGATGGAGAGAAGGGGAACAAGATAACTTCCAGGAATGAGGTCGCAGCCACAGATAAGAGGCGGCATAATAAACCGGAAGTTATGATGGAGGAAGCGAGTACCCAAGTACTTATCCTGGTGGTCCCTCAACTATGAGTAGCTGCAAAAGAACTATAATGGAGCGTGAAAAGGGTGATAAGCGTGTAGCAGTCGGGGCTTTCCCAGGCAGTAAAATGGACGCAGTACTGAGCGAAACAAAAAACGAACTTTCTAAGAATGTTGAAGAGCGCAACTTGGTAGTGATAGCTGCGGGACTAAATGATGTCTTGAATGGTGAAGCCGAAAAAGTAGCGGAAAGATTAGCGGAGGGAGTTGACGATTTAAGGGCGATAGCACAGCAAGTCCAGATCATGGTGTGCACAGTGCCGGAAGTGCAAGGACGGAACGAAGAAATTGCCAAGGACGTTGTGGTTGTTAATCGGGAGATATGGAAGTTAAGCCAGAAGAAAGACTTTGAAGTGGCAGACATAAACAGGGAAGTGCATAGAGCAGGCTTTGGCGGATGCTTTACACGAGATGGCATCCACTTTATTAGAAGGCTAGGAGCCGAGATCGGGTGGCGCCTGGCAGGCCGGGCAGTAGCTTTTTTAGGGGGCCCACTGCGGCTCAAGACATAGGGGTATGTAGAAGCAAAGTAGAAAGTGTAACACTGAAGGCTGACGCCAATAAAATGGCCACTAGGAGGTCCAGGAAGAAAACTACAAAAAAGAAATTTAACACTAGGATCAGGTACATATACATGCAAGGCGGTAGAAAGAGGGCGAAGTGGTTAGAGCTAGAACAGCAGTTGAAGGACGAAGAAGTAGGTGTATACGCGCTATGCGAGACACACCTCAGGGATCTAGAAGACCCGCCATATATTGATGGCTACGTCTGGGAAGGGGGCAACAGAACAACAACGGAGAGGAAGGGAGGAGGAGTAGGTATGCTGATACATCAAGGAACAAATTGGCAAAGAATAAAGTCAACTTGCAAAGAACATGTTTGGGTATCGGGTGCAATTGCCGGTAAAAGGACATGGCTAGGAGTGGTTTATTTAGAGACAGGGGAATAATGCAGGCAAGAGAACACGGATCTAGTTAAATGTCTCAATGACGATATAAAGGAGTTTGGAGAAGGCGCCAATATTATTCTGTTGGGGACATGAATGGCCACATCAAGGATCTGGATGGATACACAGATTATAACGGGAAGATGATGCTAGACTTCTGTGAGCGACACAAGCTAGTTATTGTAAATAGAGAAACTAAGTGTGAGGGACAAATCACGTGGGAATCCCGTAACAGGCAAACGACCATTGACTACTGCTTAACCTCGCAGGGGATGTATAGCAAGCTCGCAATGATGGAAATAGACGAAGATGGAAGTACAGCCTCGGTAGTGATCATAAGCGTATTAGTCTACAGTTTGGAGACCTGCTCAAAAGGGAAATGAAGGGGAGTCAAACAGAGCGCGGAAAATTAAATGACGAATAAATAGCGCAAATAGCTGCGTGCTTAGAGGAAGCAATAGAGACACATAGCATGGAAAATTGGGATTATATTAAGTTTGAACTCCCCATTAGTACAAAAATAAAACAAGTAAAAGGAGTAAATCGCTGGAGCGGAAAGAAGAAGCCACGAAGTTGGTGGAATAACGAAATTAGGGAGGCCACCGAACAACGACGCTTGGCATCACGGGAACAAAGAGAAGCAAAGAGCGGGCAGTTATCTGAAGAGGAAATAAGCCGAAAATGGAAATCTTATCGACAAAAGAAACAGCAGTGCACGTCCTCGTCCAGGCTAAAATAAAGCAGTCCTCTGATCGCTGGCTGGCTGAAGTTCGCGATGCAACTAAAGGGGGCCAAGAAAATTGTGGAACCATATTAGCTGGCTGGCCAAAGCAAATCACAGAAAGCAGGAACAGATTCACGATGCCGAATGACAATGTTTAGAGGGAGATGACGCTTTGAACTACATTTCATCAGTTATAGCTGAGTCATTTAGGAAAGACGATAGAGTAATCACCACAAATGAGGGAGCAACACAGGAATGCACAATAGAAAACAGCGTGGAACTGACGCATCTTAACTGGCAAAAGGCGGAAGCAAATATTTCAAGATTTACGTCAGTAGGGATCGACGAAATTGCAATCAAGCTAATCAATGAACCTGGCCCAAGAGGCAAGGTAACGCTGATAAAAGTATTGGAGGCAGTCATAACAAATCAGCAAATTCGCACAGCTGGAAACAGACTAAAATTAATTTGATTTATAAAGGAAAAGGCAATAAGACGGACATAAAATCCTTCTGACCGATTACGATAACATCAGTTACATACAGGCTGGCGATGCAGGCGGTGAAAATAAAAATGCAGTCATGGGTATAAAGTAATAGAGTACTCGGAGAACATCAGAACGGGTTCAGAAGTAGTAGGCGCTTAGATGATTGCCTGTTCGTGCTTACCCAGTGCATAGAAATAGCTAAGGCGGAAAACAGACCTCTGTATTTAGCCTTCTTGGACATAAGCGGTGCATACAACAACGTGAACTGGGAACTTCTGTGGAACATATTAAAAGGTGAAGGTGTCAGTCATGAGGCAATTAATTTTCTACAGGAAATATATCGAGAGAATGAAGTTGAAATAACATGGGAAGGAAATAAGAGTACAACAACTCTCCCGATACAGAAAGGATTAAGGCAAGGTTGTCCTCTAGCACCGCTGCTGTTCATGCTTTATATGATAAGTATGGAAAGAAGGCTACAAGGAAGCAATCTAGGTTATGATCTGTCATACACATTAGGCGGAAAAGTTGTTGAGCAACGTCTACCGGGTTTAATGTATGCGGACGATATTGTACTTTTAACAGATAGCCAGGAAGATTTGCAAACTTTGGTGAATTGCTGTGGAGACGAAGGAGACAATCTAGGTTTCAGTTTTAGCGCAACTAAGCCAGGTGTGATGGTTTTCTAGTACAGCTGATCAGGAGCTTACAATACAAGGCCATGAAATACCCCGAGTGGCCGAATACAAATACCTCGGGGTATGGGTAAACAACGGGCATATGTAGACGGAAAAGCACGAACAGTCTCTCATAGCAAAAGGGCGAAGAGATGTCGGGATAATGAAACATAGGGCATTGTGGGGGTACAACAGGTATGAAGTCCTCAGAGGTATTCGGAAAGGAATAATGGTGCCGGGGCTTACTTTCGGGAATGCGGTTCTATGCTTAAGGGCTGCAGCTCAGTCGCGATTAGAAGTAAATCAGAGAACTGTCGGAAAATTAGCACTAGGTGCCCACGGGAAAACCACAAACGAGACAGTACCGGGGGATATGGGCTGGGCACCGTCGAAGCACGGCAAGCTCAGAGTAAAGTATTATACGAAGAACACCTGAGGAAATTGGATGATAACAGGCGGGCAGCTAAGGTATATAAATACCTGTACAGAAAGAGCTTTGACACACAGTGGCCGAAACTAACTGGAAAGCTGGCCAGTAAGTTTGCAAGAGATGAGGAAGGAGAAAGAAAGAGCATTAAACGAGAGATTAAAAACGTCGAACGTAAAAATTGGATAGATTCAATCGAAAAGATGCATAGTGTAGAACTATATCGATGCTGGAAAAGGCAGATCAGGAGGGAAACGTTTTATGATAACTCAAGAGGCAGTGCCCTCCTCTTTGAAGCTAGGTCAGGGTGTCTTAGAACGCGCAGATACAGAAAAAAATTTAACGAAGATGATGACACATGTGCTGTGTGTGGTAAATCTGAAGAAACAATAAAACACCTCATCCTAAAATGCGATGGTATCCATCCCGATGTCGATGCAGGCACAGTCACTCTTCCTGAGGCCTTACGGTTTAGAGATAACAATAGCCATGTAAATAAATCTGCGGTGGTAATTAGCAAAAAGCGATTGGAGGATTGGTGGCACAAAAGCAGAGCGGTGACATAAGCTTTAAAGTGTAGGAACACTTTTTTTAAAGAAAACGGCGAATTGTATTAACAACTTACAGCATAGTAAACAAAAATAAAGGAAAAAAACTGAGCATAGTGGCAATAACCACTGCCCCGTTTCAAAGGGAACGCTCCTACCTTCCTTCCATCCATCCTGTGACTCAAGCTGGCGTCGACTCTTATTGGCTTGTTCTCACCGGCGTCATTTTTTTGCGATTGCGATGAGGTAGCCGCTTTGTCCTAGAAGTTATGACTTCTGGTTCGCGTACTGGTTGAACGGCGAGTTGAAGTGCGTGATTTCGAATGACTAGTACGATCAACGCTCACGTTTGACACTTGAAATGATTTTAAGTGTGTGTTTGGTGCTCTTCATAGCATCTTTAGACCTAGTAATCGATTGTAACGCTGGGGGTGACATTTCCTTTCTACTTTCGGTAAAAAAACTCGCGTTACATTCCAGTAAATACGGTATTTGAAGCAGATAAGTGCGTAATGTGCACATGTACAAACAAATACACAACCATTGCTGGTGCAGCCATTTCAAGTTTTTGAAAAATTTCTGGAGCAGAAAACTATCCATTTTGGAGCACCTTTGTATCCGAACTATAAACCTGAATCAACCTGGGAGCAGCGTGACGGAATAAAGGATTAAAAAAAAGATTTTGTTCCTAACGAGGTAAGGTTCAGCCATGTGAAGCTAGGAAGAAAAGAAACAAGATAGTAGTTCATAAAAAACTGTGACAAATCATTTTATTAATGCCGACACTGTCTCTCACACAAGTTCTGCCAAACGTGCTTGACTAAACGTCCGAAGAACGCGTTCACTGAAACTTTTTTTTATGTTGGTTTTAGTATCCCAACGGTTCTTAGATTTTTTTACAAATTCACCAAGCTGGCGAAGTGTATCCGCAACGACGAAATTCCCATGTTCCAATAAAGCATGACCTCGTTGGACCTGCTCTAAGGTTTTGTCCTTCAACTCAGAATATACTTCTTCAGCCCTGTTCAGGGTTGAGACATGATGCAACCTTTTTATGCAACCAATATGATGCGGGAACATAGAGGAAGGAAGACTGCGGAGAGGCCCTCGCTATCAGAGCTTTACGCCATAAAGTGTGCTGTAAGTCACGCGCTTTTTCAACAACTATTGGCGCATCCAATAGTTTTTATAGGCGCAGCATCGTTGTCTGCTACAATGCCCGCTGCAAGTGCGATGAGATGGCGGCAAAGTAGGAAGGGAGCAGGGGGAGCTCGCTTCAAAAAATTGTGATGTACAGTCTCTCCTGAGTTCTTTCCCATACCTTCCAACCTCCAGGCTTTTAATTCGTAACACCTTCGCCATGAGGTGGGGGAGTTGCAGCGAAGCCAGCACACAATTTTTTTAATGTTGCGGTCAGTACAAGACGCGATAGCGCTGAACCTTTTTCACATGTGGCGTCGCACGTGAAGACACGCAGAAACAGCGAACAGCACTTGACGAGCGCGGAATTTCGGTGCGCTGAAAGAACGCAAGTATCACGCAGACTGAATCAAGGGCAGCGCGCATTTGTTTTAGAGCCTTGCCGCAGTGACAATTAGGACGTTTTCGATAAATAAACAAACAAAAAAATGGCTGTAACAACGCAATCATTGTTCTACACCGCGAGTAGCTTGGCCGGCTGACCGATAAACGCAGTCGATAGCCGCCGCCGCTTCAGGCTGGCGACGAAGCTCCGAAAACGAAACTATGCAGCGAGACTATCGGCCTACCGCTGGAGGCCTGCTGATATTCAAAACACCTGCAGCCACATGCATGTCGAAGGGGCACTGATAAGCAATGTGAGATGCAGTTCAGGCTTGGGGACAAATATCTGGGCATCGGTTAGTTCAGCATGCCATAGCTTGATACGGCACCACTTTGGGAGCCGTTCGAATTGACTGATGCCAGCTCCTGGGCGTCCGAATAAACGAGCTCCCGACGCCATAGTCTTAGACATTTGGCGGGACTGTCGCGGCAGTCAAGGTTATCTGAATTACCCCGGGTTGAGGAGCCGGAATAAACATTTATTTAGTTGGCTTGAATTAACGATTGTTTACTGTGAAATGTTCCAGCTGCTGCTCCTAATTTCACAGAGTGTACATCTCCCTCTCTCTTGATGGTGCAAGGTTACCACCGGCATCGGTGTTTTTTTTTGCAGAATTTTAAATTGCAAATAAAATGTATTTGCCGAAACATTTTAAGCTAGATTCGTAAACTAGTAAGGCGGGTAAAAACTTATACATTTTACGAAAAAATCGGAAGAGTTGGCTCGCATGCTTTCCTTCTTTCATATGCGCAAATAAACTGGCTGCTATATTCCACCACGAGTTAGCCCACCAGCGCCCTAGGTTGTCAACTGCAGAAACGTTTAGTAGGTTGCCAACTGAATGCCTGAATGGTTCCAAAAATAATTGCTTTCCTGCACCTGGGGATCTTTAACGTGCACTGACATCGCACAGCAAACGGGCATCTTTGCGTTTCGCCTCCTTCGAAATGCGGCCATCGCTTCGATGGAGGCAAAACGCAAAGGTGCCCCTGTGCTGTGCGATGCCAGTGCATGTTAAAGATCCCCAGGTGGCAGAAATTATTCCAGAGCCCTCCACTACGGCACCTCTTTCCTTTATTTCCTTAATTTACAGCGCGGTTCAGGTGTCCTCCGAGATGTGAGACAGATACTGCGTCATTTCCTCTCCCCAGCAACCAATTTTCAATTTTCCAATTTTTCCGTCACTGCGTCTTCTTTTTGGCGCAGCTAAAGTGCAATAATGACCAATCTGCCACTTTTGGAACAGACTGGGACATCAAAATGTAAATATATCAGAATGGCACAAATGGCGCAGCTGGAGCACCACTGCACAACTCAACAGTGATCGTTACAGGGGCTATATACTTTAAAAAACTAATTCGGCACTGATAAATTGCCTTTCTAGGGTAATAGAACAAAATCAGAACTGCCTTAACCCTTCGTTGGTTTTTCCATTCATAAACCATGACCAATTTCTGTGCCCCAGCATTTTTGCCATATCGGAACGGTTCCGACCTTGTGTTTGAACTTTCATGCCCTAATGAATATACAAGCTTACTGGAGTGAACAAGTTCTCTCTCTAATTTAGTGGAGAAAGAACAGATTTCGATCTTTCATGAGTCCAGTGGTTTGCGCTGATGCACTGTCGTGGTTTCTATTTCTTCATGCGATAGTAACGAAGGCAGGCGAAAGATGATTTTTATCTTCATGCCATTTTCTTACAGATGCTGGTGAAAACTGACTTCAATCTTTATTGGCGCTGCCCTTTATTTATTACTGACGCTCGTGGGGTATCATTCCTCTGCTGATTTAGAGAGTGTCCGAACCTCTGCTGAAGAGAGCCGCATGTAGCAAAGGTGCGTGTGCGCCAATCATCATGTGCCCAAAGTGGACGGCAGACATGCGTTTTATGCGTGCGAAATGCAACAAGGCACTGTACGTAGATACATATTTCATGGAGTGCCTTACTCTTAAATACAACTAAACATTTTTCTAGATCTCAAGCTCAGCCAAGTTGAATTTCTGAGCCTCATCAAGAAATAATGCTCAGAGCACAATAAAACAAAAGTTTCAGTTTGGAGCAATTTACCTAAGTGAGGCCTGAATTACTCAAAACACAAGTCTTGAAAAAGTCATTGTACCTCACGTTCCATTCAACTCTCATCTTTGTTATGCTGTCCAGTATCATAACGGTAAGGCCAACCCGAAGCAGAAAATGGCAACATTATCACGAAATGTACCGTATATACTTACATAGGGGCCAATGTTTTCTTCGTTGTTTTGACAGGGTGTAGCCCTTACATGGGACCAGCATTTTTTCAAAACATTTTTCCGACTACAGTTGGGCCCCCGAATACGTGACCCATTTTATGCTGAGAAACACTTTTGGCGCATTAGCACAGCTCCAGCGAATCCTTCAAATACACAATGCACTGAAGTATGGATGACAGGACGCATGACTGACGGCCAGCACGAATTAACCGCCCGGAGTAAAACCGGTTGTTAGATCAGTTTACTAGGAAGCATCTTGTCAATATTAGTTCTTAAGATCCTTGTAAAGACACGGTGCTTGAATGTCAGTAATGACGCCCTGGCCAACGGTTCGAGCGGAACTCCATGCGTGAAACACGCGGCAATCGGTGTAAGGTAACTTGCGCCTGGCCTGCTTTTCTGCACGCTTCACAGTCGAAGGCCTTGTGGAAATCAATTATAAGTTCATTTTGATGCGAGATTATTGCAGCAAACTGGTAACAAGGTTAGGTCTTTTATCATAAACTTTGACAAGATTCAGAGTACTTTCATTGTGGTTTCGATGTGAAGCATGCTAGGCCTAGCGAAAGCAACAAACTGCGTAAAAACTGAAAAATGGTTTTTAGGAAAGGAAATGATGCAGTGACTGTCTTACATATCTCGTACACGGGAACCAAACAGCTGTAAAGGATCAAGGATGGAATGAAAGAAGAAAGGAAGAAAGAGGTGCCGTAGTGGAGGTCTCCACAACAATTTCGATCACCTGGGGATCGTTAATGTGCACACACATTGTACAGCACACGGGCGCCTTTTGTGTTTTGCCTCCAACAAATGCGGCCACCACCTTCTCGTATCCCCGTCTGTTTCCGCGCCGGTCATTTCGAATAAATTATTACCCTGGAACCATGCTCCAAGAGCATCCAAATATCCCTGCAGAATCTGGTAAAGGGAATGGATATCCCTGGACGAGGCGAAAAAAGCTATGTGATCAACATACACAAAAACTGCTATATCAGGAGGAATGGGGATGCCACTGAGCAAAATATTAAAAGCAGCAGGGATAGCACCGATCCTTACGGCGCACCTCTTCATTGATAATATGTTTTAGAACATAGGGTTTCCTCAGTGCAATAAAAGTATCTGTCCTTGAGAAATTCCGATATCCACGCATAAATGTAGGTTGGAGGATTTTACAGAGCAAGTCTGTAAAGCAAAAAAGTATGTTCTACACTGTCATAGACCTTTGCTACATCAAAAGTGATCAAAGCTGAAACTTCCCTTCTGCGTAGCGAAAGCCGAATTCTGCTCTCTAGATCCACATGCGCGGACCATATAGAGCATCCGCGGCGAAGGCCAATTTGGGCTGAGCTGAGACCATTGACGTCATGAACATGTTTTGTGAAGCGACTGTCTACTGTTCTTTCTATTAATTTGACTAAATTTGAAGTCCGCTCAATTGGCCAAATTTTATCTGAGACGTATCCTTATCCTGCATGTTTCATCAATAAAATAATTTTCACTGTCTTCCAAATGCTTGGAATCCAGCGCCTGTCTCGTGTCTTACTTTCATGTGTGCTATGTTTTTGTGCGCTTCATCTACTCAAGCTATGAACCAACTTGCCCAGGAATGTGTTCTCCTGGAATCCATGCATTTTCCAACGAAGCATTGAACATATATAAGAGGTCGCTTGTAAAATATTGGGCTAAAATTTTAATCGTACCAACAGTGACACCATCTGGTCCAGGAGCTGCAGGATGCGACATTACCACGACTGAGAGGAGCTCTGATGCATCAACCTCGGTTTAATTCGAAGAGGGTCAGATTGAGCACAAAGGGACATTTCTCTGCGCCTGGAAGCGTAACGCCAATCCCTAAGCAATACGCTCCTGGGTTCCCTGAGCCTTTTTTGGTGATAACACTGTCGAACTTGTGAGGAGAGAGACTGCAGGACTCTTATGTGCCATGAATCTATACAGGGTCTTTCGATTGCGAGGATTTCTAAGATATGTGTTTAAATTTTGATTATACACGTCATTGGCTTTTGCAGTTGTTCTTTTGGAAGATGCCGAGAAGAATTTGTAATTTAACCAGTTCGCTGCACTCTGGTTGCAGGATAGCTTCTTCCAGGCCGCTTTTCTGCGAAGATGGGCCTTCTCAAATTCTTCTGTCCACTAAGAAGACGGCGTTTATTGGAGGCTGCTGCGGGTACAGAGAATATAGAGGGATCTACTGCATTTTGCAAAAACGAAACCATCTGATGAGCTCTGTCTTTCCGGCTTGTACTAATTATAGATGCAAATGAGGCGGACATCAAGTTTTTATAAATATTATGGTTGACAAATTTGTGGGTTACACAACTAGCTTTGAGCGGAGATAACCAGATAGTGATTGTTATAGGAAGGTGATCACTAGATGTACCCGAATCTTCTGTCGACCGGTCAGTCACCTCTAGCCTACCAGCTGATACTGTTAAGTCAATGGCTGAGCGATCAACCCCTCGCATAAAGGTTATTTTTCTAGAATTGCAGCATTGCACAGAATTTACAGATAGCCACGACCAGAGAAGCTTGCCACAGGAATCAGTACGACTTCCCTGTCACTATGGTGAGAAACTCTGCGATGACTGCACTGCTTGTGGCAGTTACCAAGCTGTCTAAACAGTCTGTCCTGTGTGCACCTAAAGGAAAATAGACGTTAGCAATTACAATATCGGCGCAATGCGGAAATGAAATTTTGATCGCTAAAAGCTCACAGTCAGGGAGAATAATTTGCTGTGAGATAGATGTCTGATGACATAAATGTTTAAATAGCATGGCTACCAATCCGTCTTCTCTGCCAACATTTCGATCTGACCTGAAAACTCGAAAGTTTCGCATTAAAATGATTTACAAGGTGATAACCAAGTTTCTTGTAAAAGCACAATATCAGGTTTATGTTTGTGAATAAGTATTTCTAGATCTGGAAGAAAAGACAATACGGATCGCAAATTCTATTGTAACACTTTGATACCTGCCATTGAAACTGACCAACTGAAGAGGCAGATACCGCCTCTTTAACGATATCAATATGGGGAAGAAGTTTGGGTGGTCGTTTTTTAGCTTTCATCTGTGGAGAACTAGAATTAGATGGTGACTAGGAAACACGGCGCTTGTGCGCAGGGCACGGTATTTCGACATCCGTGGGCAGATGTTAATGTGACATGCACTGCTAGGAACAGAGATGTTAGGTGGGACCTGGGGAGCATCAGGAGTTGATGATGAGCAGCCAGCACTAGCTGCACAAGCTGAAACCGATGCAGACGTTGCTGGAAGGACGGATGTTGATGTTGACGCAGATTGAACTGCAACACACTGAGCCAATGCCTCACAAAAAGTGTTCAGCATTCGCTCAACTATTTTATTTAGGGCCTTTTCCACTGTGGTCACATTTGAGGCATCAAGTTGGACTCCATGTCCCAACCAGAAGCGCGCACATGACTAGCGTATGAGAATTTTTTCCTGTTAACAGTAGCGTAAGCATCGGCTCTTGAGCACCGCTTCTCTTTGATAATGTCCAGCAAGCTACGCTCTTCGCTACGTTTTGCACAGTCTACATCATGAGCTGAGTGAATTTTGCTGCAGAGGCAACAATGAGGGGTCTCTGAAGTGCAGTTATCAGCACAATGATCTCCACATAAACGGCAGGGGGTCTCCGACTTGCATGCTTCGCCGCTATGCCCGAACCGACAGCAGTTGGTGCACTGAAGAGTGCGGGATTCTAGAGGCTCCACAAAGTAAACAATCGCCCAACTCTTTAGCTCAGCAGGGCAGGAAGAGCCAGCAAAAGTTGTAATTAGAGACTCAGCAGCAACACGCGATCTATTTACCTCTCTATTACAGCTATAGGCTGAAAGGACCCCAAGTCCTGAATCCTGAAATTATTCTAGACTTTCTTGCGGGGAAAGTGCTGGGTTGACCCAACGTACGATACCCTTGACGCATGCAAGCTGTTCGGGAATGAATGCTTTCAGCGGAAATGAGATGAAAATTTTGCACTGAAGCAAGTCAGCAACACAAGCGATGCCTTAGGACTTGCACACCATTCCTCAACGGCCAAATGGACGTATTTCCGAGATCTTCAGATAATGGGCTGTCAATTATCTTAGCTCTTGTTGAATTAGTTTGGGGGTTTTCATTTTGTTTGCACCCTCACCGATTGGGACGAGAGCAACGGGAATTGCATAAATGCCATTTTTTTGGGAGGACTCAAGCGGCAGACTGTGGGCCGGCAAGCTGGCAAACCAAACTGCCAACCCTTCACCTGGGGAGGTCAGCGACATCTCTCAGCAAAACGCACCATCAAGTTCACGTGAACTGCGCCTTAACCTACGCCTTGGCCAAAACCCCCAACGTAGTACGGGCTCACCAATGAACAATCCGGAACCACCAGGAGAACCAGAGAACAGCAGCTGCAAGCAAAACACGTCAGAAAAGCAAACTTCTTCTTCCTCCCCGTTTCCACCCACAACTCACAGTTCAGTGGTAGTACTTCAACCTTTTCCGTTGCTCCAGGTACGCTAAGAAGATTCGGGCAGTGCTGAAGTCGTACCGCTCGTAGGCTCTCTCCGGAGCTGTGTCCAAGCTCAGCAGATATATGAGGGCGAACGACCCTAAGGACATAGCCATTGTGATCGAGAGCCAGGTCGAGCATGTGGTGCGCCGAACGCGCGAGGAGTTATTCTCTGAGCAGCTCGAGGAGGCTCACGAGAACCTTAAGGCCTCCGCCTGGTACCAGGTGAGGCGTACAGCGCTTTCAATCTGCTATTCAGCTCTGCTGTCGTCAGTGCATATTCAGGGAAGCTGGGCGTTCGAACAAACGAGCAGAAAACAGATATGGCTCATGAACGCAACGATAAAGGCTGCCGCTTTATTATCTTGGTAAAAGTGTTGTAGTCGTGTCACTTTCCTTGTCCTTCGCATTGTTATTTAGCCGTATGTAGAACTTAATGGCCGAAATAACATATCAGGGAGGGATACTAGCTTCCGCAGATTTAACGCGGATGGTGAAGCGCGGGGCTTGGAGGACTGACCCCAGTGCCACGGAGCGTTGGACGTTACGTCCGAGACCATGTTGCACGGTGTGTTTGCGGTGGCTGACGATAACGGGTGGCCATAGGATGGCCTGCCGTCGCTATCGTCATTAATTGTGCTGATATCACTCGAAGCGACACGCTCGATAAATCGCGTTTAGCTTGCGGGCGGCGTCACAATTCAAGATAGGAGGCGATAGATCTGTATTACAAATTAGCTTTCATTTGCGGTTGAGTGTGCGTGTCTGTGTTTGCAAAAGGAGCGGCTGTCACGTCACGCCCTTAGAGGTGGAGGTTCAGTGTCTCCGCAAAATTTTCTGCGTTTTCTGAAGATATTTCACTGCGATGTATGTTTTGGAAAGATCCATGGTCTCGCTTCGGCGTGTTTCGTTCGACGCGACTGCACACTCAACACCTTACGGCGACAAGTTCAAGGCTAACACCTTGTGGAAGACAAACTGTAAAAAGTATTATGCGGGGTCGAGGAGCAGTGGACGTACGAGCTTCAGTCCTCCGAAGGTTGCAGCCAGAGCTTCCCCTGGGTGGCGTCCGATGTGCTCATGCGCATCGTGGTCAACACGTCCTCTTGCCTCCTCGTGCCGGCATCGCGCAACAGCTTCAGCCAACGACTCGGGCCACTGCTGCTTGGCGTGCCGCACCCTGGTGGCGGCGACCAGGACGGCGCACAGCACGGCGACACGCAGGTGCTGACCAACCTGCTCAGGCTCATGTACGACTGGATCGACTACAGTCGCGAGTTACTCTTCGTCAAGGACACAGAGGAGTTATGCGCGAGGCCTGCGTCAAAGTGTGTGGCGCCAGCAAAAGAGCTACGTTGCGTGGGTTTCCTGGGCTACGAGACCAAAGAGTAGACCTACAAGCTAGAGGGCTTGGCTCCTTTATGTGCCTCGTGCATAAGGTTCTTCTCTGCATCGCCGTTTGCTGGCTTGAGTTCACCATCGAACGGCCGTAAGAAGCACGATAGAGGCAGCAATGTGGTTCGACTGCTCGAACGAAACTCAGTCTGTTTTTTAAACAGACACGTAGCATACAGCTACATGTGGCAGCTTTGAAATGAGGTGCCATGCGCTGTTTTATGGGAAGCTTGTGAAATGCTGGCGTTTTGTCTCGTGTTTTGACCTCACAGCTGCGTCGTCGGTCTACCAAGATGATGATGACCTTGTAACTAGGCATAACCACCAATTTGTGTTGGTATGAATAGAAAGTTTTAACATAGCACCTACGTACTGCGCATGTACCGGATAAGCTGCGCTTGGCCAGCGGTAAAGTAGACGAACCTGCATTAGACAACAGGCTGGTACGATCGCGACTGGGATAGTACGTCTCCGCTGTCATAACTGAGTAATAACAGTCACCTTACACTGACGATTTCTCCTGCCTTATGTTCGGCTTTTTATCAAACAAAGGGGACATGCACACGATCGGGCGCTTAACCGAGATTGAGGTTCATTTTGTGAAATCCCGAAAGCTTAAGTAGGTTGAGCGTGCGAAATGTCCTTCAAGACATTTCGCACGCTCCAATTGCGAAGTGAAGGTGACTCTATGTGGTAACACAGTAGGGTAATGTCATCGCGCTACCCAGAAAAACGTATTCATAGATAAATGCACTTAAACATTGTGTGCCATCCTCGGCGTGGGGGAGTTATCGGCGGAGGCTCACTATTCACCTTCCTTAGCAGGTGTCCCGCTCCCTTTCGAGGGACATGCTGCCACACAGGCTGGTGATCCTGTGCCTGCGCTTTGCATGCGCATGGTGCCTCAAGATCTTCCAGGGCGGAAGGGATGGCGAGGTCATCTCCAAGGAGTGCCGGCGCCGCTACCGGCTGGGACACCTAGCCCTGATCAGGCTCAACCGGCTTTCCATATCCGGCAACCTGGCCTACCTGCGCAGGGCACCCGAGGGGTGCCCCTCCACAGAGCTGATCTGGTATATTTCACACCTTTCTTCGAAACTGAAGTGACGTCGCTTGAACAACTTAATGAATCCGGCAACGTCAAGGTACATTTGCCCCTAACGCTGTAACGTTACCGAACTCACCTGTGAAGCCTGCGACAACCAGTGTCTGCTGCTTGCCGGCGTCGCCGACATCATCAGGAGTGCATACGTCGAGGATGGCTGGGCAATCCTGGCATCGAGGTGCACTTAAGCCTCAGACGGATACCGAAACTGCCTGTACAAAATCGTTTGCAAATAATTATTGACCCTGCGCCCCGGTGTCTCGAGCTCGTTGTCAGAATTACTAGGCCTGTGGACCTCTTTCAAGGCAAAGAAACTGACACAGCATTTTTCTGTTACCCTTTAAAGGGCAAAACACTCAATATACACAGCAGACAGCTTCTAAAGATTTCCAGGCAGCAAAGGAGGCATCGATGCCTGTTTTGAGCAAGGGTACCGCTGGGAATTCTGTACCAGTAATGCTCCTCTCTCCTATTGACTCAAACCCGGAATTGATAATTAAACATTCGCGTCTCCTTTGTTTCGGGCTTCCGTTGTGCTCATGTTCTGCGTAACATTAACGTAGAACATCAATCACACAGGAAAGACGTCCGTGAGTCTGTGAACATTTTTCCGTGCGCACCGCTGCATGCTTCTGCAGTTCACAAGGAGTCTAAGGAGAGCAAAGATGTAGGCCAATTGGTGAGGCCTAGTTGCGTGGGATTACGCCGCACAGTCATCAGATATTGCATGAATCGGCGATAATCGTCACATCTACATTACCCTCCTCAATGCCTTGCTTTCAGGCTTTCATTGCGGTGTTTTCTAACGAAATGCTAACGAAGCGTGCCATGAACCACAATTGTCAGGTTGTTCCACTGCCATTTCTTACGTGTGTACGTTATCTGCATTCTCGGAGAAGTGCTATAAAATCTGCATACGCCGTCTCAGTGCCATTTTTTGAGGAAGTTATCAAAAATAGTCACTGCATGCTTCGCGAACCGAAGATGCGAATTTAAAGCTTTTCTAAAGCACACTTACTCGCAGTGCATCGATATTTGTATGCACCGCAGTATCCTGAAATACGTTAGTTGTATTCCGCCAACTTGTTAGCCGTCCCCCCAGGATTTACATCAACCGGGAAGACGAAGAATTCTTCCAAATCCTGCGCCGCTACGAGGACATCCTCACGGAGATCATGAAGGACTGGTCCGGCGTCTAGGACATCCAGAGTGACCTCAAGACGGACCGCATGGATGAGTGGTTTCTCCAGCTAATGGTCACCGGGAGCCGCTGGGCGCTGGAGCGCCTCAAGGAGATCGTCGTCTACCCGTCTTTCCGTGAGGTGCTCTTGCTCGCGTTCGAGCAGGAGAAGAACGCCATCACCAGAACACTACAGTGATTACTTTGATGTTTTTACTTTAATTAATGCTTTTACTTTAAGCCGAGGTTTTGTACACGCAACAGAATTTTTCTGGAAGGTGTCTAGGTTGACAGCCCCCTAGCTAGGGGGCATGGAGAGGCTGTGGCCTGTTCGGGATGCTTCCGGAGGGCAGCTGACTTTCCCACTGTCTCTTTAGATTTGATTTTACTGTTGCATTTCTTTCTCTGCTGCTGCATGGGCTTCTGGTGTGTTGAGGCAGGCGGTTTGGTGATGGATGCATGGCTCTTGCGGAGGGTGGAGTAGGGAGGTCTTTGGAACTTCTCGAGGCTTCACATAGAGAAAATTTCTTCTCATGACACAGATAACACTGCCCTTAGTACTATTGTAGCAATTTTTTTTTTACTTGCCAATGCCAGCTTCCTGGAAACGTCAATAAATGGCTACAGCGACATGGCGTGTGTTCTTTCCACAGGCTCTTTGATAAATCAGAGCATAGCGACGGATTCATCGCGCGATTCAGTATCTTGCATCACCCAACGGTCACCCAAGATGCAATGAACGTGTTAAAGCATCACTTTGGGTGTTTTCTCAAATTCTCTTGCCAATATAATAGCACATAGAATTTATTTATTTCAATACCTCCTTCAAGGCCCTTGCGGGCATTAGATAAGGAGTGGAGTGCATAAAAAGTATATATATATATATATATATATATATATATATATATATATATATATATATATATATATATAATCATAACACAGGAACTGTAGCAATTTAGTGGTAATACAGGAATTGCGGTAAAACTGCGGCTATTTCATTTTAAGTTTATTTTATAGGTTGCAGTGACAATTTATAATGTTTCTTGTGGTGCAGAATGAACTCCTTTTCTTTTTAGCGAAGATCCATCGCCGTCGGCGCTTTTTTTTCCAACACCTCCAGCAGCCTTGGGAAAGTGTGCAGCCGTCTTTGGAGTCAGTGCAGGGTTCTTGGCGATTTGTAGAGAAGTCTTGGGAATCTGGAACGACTCCAAAAACAAGCTCTGCTAGTTGCACTCTTTTTGGTTTCATCCAAAAAAGCTAAAAAGTGCAGCCTTTTCAATGTATGGCATTAGTGGGCTGCTGATGTGCCTTCCAAAGGAGAATGCCGAAGCATATTGCAATGAAATTGAGCAGCAGGAGGGATACCCAGCGTGGATCTTTGGGGATGTGGTTGAAGGAGAGCGGGTAGCAAGACTGACGGACTCTCCACGCATGCTCGAAGTGCCTTCAGCCGACAAGGAGTCCGAGCTGTGGTAACAACGGCTTGGGACTAGGGGACCGGGAAAGAATTGGTTGTGAGGAAGGCTTCCGGCCTTGGAAAGAGTTTTTAAAGAGTGAGGTATGAAGCTTTTACTCATGGGCTACCTTATGTCTGTCATATGCAACTACGAATGCCCATACACTTATGGCGACAGCTTTGCTCTTATGCTCCATGCCAATGAAATGAACGTGAGCTAAATGGGCTCCGAACTAACATTTGTTGTTGTGTTTGCGATAATTTATGCGCTTTATGAGCACACCGAAGTTTTTGTCAGTCAAAAATCATAGTCTTCTACAAACGTTCGGTATGTAAAATATTTGCCCCTTATTTCATATAGTGGTGTTGATGGTTTGTTCAGTTAAGAGTCTGGCTGTTCCCTGAAGAGGCCGTTATGAATCTGCGCTGAACAAAGATAACGGCGGTGTGGAGGATGGTTTGTCCCACGTTGGAATCTCCCACAGTCTGTCATTGCTTAAGCCTGTTCAGTCATTCGCCCTGCATTGGGAATAAAAATATTTTGCAAAAGTTCCAGCTCTTGTCTGTGCTGAATAAGTGGATGGGCACACTCAAGCTTTTTTTCATGAGTATCATCGTAAAGAGCAGAGGTAACTTAGCACCTTTAGGGCAAGTTGCCACATTCGCCTCTGTTATGTTGTAAAACGACTCAAAGTTGCACTGAAGAGGAATCTGAACACATTTTTTACCGCGCGAACTCTACCTACACGTTCCGGGCATTCTTAGAAACTTCGATTTGTTGTCCTGTGCTGCCCATAACTCTAATTAAATCGGATTAAACGTACCGGCTCCCGCCTTTTTTTTTTAACTCAACGCGGTAGGGAGGAGGGATCAATCAACGCGTCAGCGAGTCCGGCGGCGGCTTGCCTCTCTGCCATCGGCGGAGTGCCAAAGACAATGTCAACAGATTTTCAAGAGGCAAACGTCGGGACTTCATTCCGTCCAGAACCATATTTCCAATCTTATGACCCATTGCTTCTCCTTGGATTGCCCCGAGGCAAAGAAGGCGCCTTAGAACTCTACTGGTCTCTTTAGCGAAGTATGTCACAAAAATAGGGCAAAAATGCGTATCCCTATTGTTACTTGCGTCCACAGCAATCAAAAATACCTGCTTTTTTTAGGGCATCCAGCAAAGAAATCTCTGCGTTCGCGGCCATTTCACGAACAATTGCAGTCGTCTTCGTTCGACCACAGGCATAGCGTTTGGCTTCTTCGAAACTGGGGAACATTTTCCGGTAAAGTCCATCGTGATCACTGACACTTAGCGGCATGTTGTGTTCAACTAAAACGCCGTAAAATGGCATTCTGCACGAATCACGCCGAGGTCGCTGTCACTGAGTACAAAACTTGTCAGGCTTGGCTGACTGTCCGCGGCTCACACGTATCCTTGGTGCATTTTCGAAGCTATGAGGACCTTGATGTCAAACTTGCCACCATGTGAAATGCTAAGATCACAGGCACACATGGTCAAAAACCCGAACTTCTCTCCTTTATTAGACGGCACAAAGCTTAGGAATTCTGAAGTGTACGACTTCAAAAATACTTGGAAGTACTGCCGCGGCTTTGAGCCCGCCATTGCACCGCGAAACCACTACTGCTAAAACACCAGAGTCGCGCTGCGTCGGATTCGGCCGCAGGTCACACAAAAACAGAGGCCAACACCCAAGTCGTGCAAACATGTGAACACGAAAGAAGTTACGTTTGCAGCTGCTTATGATGATATCACGAAAATAAATCGCCCTCTCGTGGCGGCGAAGGGTGCCATGATAGTGTTAATAGCTGTACGCACCTTTTTTTAAATAATATTTTCCATAAAATTTCATGCAAGATTTTTAAAGTCGTAAGACTGGTCAAAATTCGTACATTTTACGGAAAATTGGGAAGAGTTGGCAGGCATGCAGTTTGTGTCACTGAATATAAGGCTACAGAGTGGACAGTAGCGCGGGCGAGTGTGCTTGTGCCAGGCCGTCCACCTTTAAACCATGCATTCACCATCCGCCGTCTTCCTGTCTTCATCGGCTTGCCGTCATGTAACAATATTGTGCAGAAATGAAGTTTGAAGTATACAGCAAAGTCCCGTTGATACGTTCTCGGTTGATAAGATTTTCCGGTTCGTCGGCTCAAAATCGCGGACTTTAAAATGTCCCCAAGAGTTACGCTCTATATTTCCCGGTTTATAGGTTTCCGGATAACATGATTTCCCGGATACTACCTTTAAAATTTGAACAAATTGTGGTCATATAACACATTTATTGACCAACCGCTCATGTGCAACCATACAAGTGGGCTGAACTTGAAAGCACGCAACATGAAAAGCTGGAAAGTGGCAGCGGTGACCCGCCATAATGGCTTCTCTGTAGTGGTTAGATGCAAGGGTGCGATGCATTCCCCTACCACCTAGGGTCACTGGATAAGGTAATTATCAAGTGATTCTAACACCACCACCGCCGCCATCCACAACAAAAACTGCAAGCTAGCATTCAGGAGAGCCGTTTTTTCGGGGACACGATATGAACAGGAAACATTCAGAGGTTTCTTCATGGTGCATAACGGCAAGTGGGTAAAGAATTCATCAACTGCAACATGCTTACGAACGGGCCTAGTGCAGAAACGCTGCATCAGACGCCGTGGTGGCTTTTCTTCAGTACTTACCTGCCGAAGGGCGAAGCACTTTAAAACCACGAGGCAGCGATTTTGGTCACTTTTGTCAATGTGATCGATAGACTGGATGAGTTATGAAATCACTTCACGCGCTTAAGAATGTGCAGACAAGGATTGAATTCTGCCAGCACTAGAAAAGGATCTGTTTAGATCTTGTGCCAAGGAATGCTAATCATTTATATGAAGCAAACCTGTCGATGTCTTTGTACCTCTCAAACAGCTACTTTTCTCAAAATTAGGCGGATTGGATCACACGTTTCCATGAATAATACATTTTCTGCAATTTTGTAAAAAAACGCATCAACGAGGTTTTACTATTTAGTACAACAAACATTTTCTAAGCTTAACGTTCACCTGTACGTTCAGTTCATGAAAGATCTCAGGAGCAAATGACCCTCCCCCGACAGCCATTGTCACACTGCTCCCACTTTGCAGCCCCTGCAATAAAATTTCCATTCACAACGCAAAAGCAGTTGAAATGTTTTTGTTTTCGCAAATTAAAAGCACTCTAAAAACAAATTGCACCTGTTCTGTAAAAAAATGTAAAGATTTTAGTAAGAGAAGTTTGGCAGGCTAGTTGGTTAGAGACAAGGAATGAAACATTGAAAGACACACACGGGTGCTGACTATCAACTGAATTCTTATTCCGCAGTACAGAGAATATATAGCGTAGGAAAAAAGAGGACAGTATGTTGATAAGAGAGGTGCTCAGTCACCGGAACTCAGAGAATAGTCACATCTGAGTAAAACATGTATTTGTGAAAGATGCGGTGGTGAAATGTGATAAATAATGAAGGGAGTGTAGAGCAGAGGGCCCTCGCACGAACAACGTTTAAACACTAATGGAAGGTGAAGTAAGAAGTGTTCAAAAGCGGCTAAAATCTATAAAAATGGAAACCTGCAAGGCCCTCTACACCTCGCAGCTTTTCGTTTTTATAGGTGTTAGCCTCTATTTAACACCCGTTCCTTCACTTTCTATTAGTTTTAATCTCTTATTTGCACTGGGGGGCACTACCCCCCCTTCATTGCCTTTCAGCTCCACTTCTTTCACAAACCGCCACATTTGCCCTTGGCTTCATCATCTCTGTACTTCGAACTAAAAATCCAAATACTCAGCACCCGTGTGTCTTTCAATGTTTCTTTCCTTGTGCCTTGTCCCTTGCAGTGTTTCCTTACCAGCCGGAAACATAAAAATAGGCTACTTTCACTTAAAATAACCTACAAATAAAGTACATATGTACTAAGGATTCACCAAAACAGAAAATTATGAAAACACAAAATTATTACAGATTCATCTGGCTATATACAAGGTGTGATCCAAGCTAGATGGATTCCCGCATCTCATTGATGATAGCTCGCAGCGCAAGAACTTCATCGAAAACATCCTGCAACATGGTCTGGATTTCCCCCTGCAAAAAGCATGAACAACAGAAAGATAACATGATTACTGAAGGTACTGCGCAGTATCAAACTCTTTCAAAGGGCAATATTTCAGCATTAATGCACACATGACAACTGAATTAGAGCTCCTCATATGATTGTTTAGAGCAAGACCAGTGCATACGGCCTAAACAAGAGGCACCATTTTCCAGAAGAGCAAGGCCATTAGCTCAAGCAGTGCTGCTGCCACGGTTTGATGTAACTGCATTAACATATATGTGCGAATACCCCTGTAGCCAGAGGTGGGCATTCTCATGAGGGCGAGCCATTATGATGGCGTCCTCACACTAACCTCATGAGGATCTGACTTGCTGAGGTGAGGGAAGTTCGGCGCACGGAAATTCGTGAGGGTGAGGAAGACAAGACGAAGTGAGGGCGATTGAGGGAAGACATGATGAGGTGAGGGCGAAGGAGGGCATGATGCATGGACTGAGGACGAGGGTGGGGCCCCAAACAGTACTCCCGGCTAACATTTCCTGCATCTGCAGGCCGTTATGGATTCCCGTTTAGAGCGCTAGTTTTTAAGGCCAAGGTTCCTTTCAGGAGGTACACGAGGCGAACACGAAAGGCGGGGAGCCGCACACCTTTTCCTCGTAGTGCTCGTGTTGTAAATAAAAAAAAACAAAGGAAGCACGCACGAACAGCCACAGCTAGGTTTTGAAGGTCAAGGTGAAACGGCGAAGAAGCGGGAACAATAGTCATAAAATAGTCGGCACACTTGGTGAATGAAGGCTTAAGAGGGGATGCGGGGCTAAAATTTTGATTTTTGGAAAAAATATGCGGTTTTTAAGTTTGTGTTGTTTTAGAGTGTTTAATGAAAATTATTCTCACGAATTTTCGTTGTTATCTCAGTAGAAGAAAAGAAGAAAATTATTCTTCATGAGGCGGTGGCAGGCTGTTGAAGGTGTCTATGAATGCTCTTCTCAAGACGCGGCCGCAGTGCGGGCAAAAAAACAAACGAGAAGTTAATGCCCATGTTAAAAAGTTTCTTTTCGTGCTCTTTAGTCACGGATGACCTTCCATCTAGAATGATTAAGGCTGCTAACGAAAAACTAAAAAAAGAAAGGCATATGGCATATTTCTGGCCGCAGAAACTGCAGAGTGGCTGGAAAACCGAAATAGGACCTCAGATTGCCGGAAATATACCACGCAACCACCCAGCGTTGTTTTTGCGCCATTCCAAATCGCCCCCGCTCTAGTCGTGTTCGACGCTTGCAATCTCTTACCCTTTCTTCCTTCTGTGAGTTTAATGCGAACAGCAGGTGGCCGGTGGTGTGAGCGGATGATGCTCGCACCGAAGGCTTCATCACGGAGAAACTTTGGGAAGCGAGAACGCATCACGAAACAGAAGCCTACACACTACTGGGCAACCACCAGCAAGTGAGCATATGCTTGTGCATTCGCCAGGCTTAAGCCTGCCAACGGCGACTGAAGCGAACCCTTTAACCTCCGCAGATGGTTCATCAGCTGAAGAACGCATTCGCATCACTAAGAACCATGGAAATTACAGCAGCTGTCGCTGTACTAGGATATAATGAGGATGCACATGGCATCAAGACGAGCGTTTGAAAAGCTGGAACTAGAAAATGAAGTCTAGACTATGAAGCACATCCAATGAGCAACCCGTCAGTATTTCACGAGCAGAAAACAAGGCTTGAAGCATTTCCCACAGAGCAGTGTCGTGTTGAAAAGGAGGGCCCGGCCTATGGAGGAGGGCACTTTAACATTTTTATATACTAAAAAAAATAGCACGGTCTTCAATCTTTCAACTCATTTTTCACAGTTTGCACTTTTTCGAAAAACAGAACTGTTAGGAAATCTATCATTTCCAAACTGCATCTCCAAAAGCTGCTTTGAAGTGGTTTCTTGACTGAAACTTTCTTGACTGACACGTGGTTCTTGGTTTCGTGACTGAAACGCGCGAGTGGCCTTATCCTGCACTATAAACCGTCTAGAAGAAATATAATCACAAACTATTAGTATATCTCACTTACGTTAATATGATAGTTTTCCGAAGTTGACACACCTGAGCCGCCATTTTTGTTTTGATGTCCCGCACTGTTACTCCGGCAGCCGCCTGTTGGGTGACCTGCAGTCATCCCGCAGCAAACGCATTCCGACAAATTCTCATGACTCTTGATAAAAACAAGTGTTCGCCATTTGCAAGTCAGCGGTGTGCGTTGTGGTCTTGTGGGAGTATCAGTGCCATTTCACCAAGGGGAGATTACAAGTTTCATGGCCGTGTCCAAGGTCAAGGCTGTTGATGATGAGCTGGAGCATGGCAACTGTGCTGCGGCAGGCATTTCGGCGTTGACTAAATCCGAATATACTATTGGAAAATCATCGTGAGAAGCTAACGGCTACTAACAAGACTCGCTGGCCTTTCCGCAGACCCAAAACGGGCAAGTCTGTCACGTTGAGGAGGCGCTCATTTAATACACGAGGGAACTACGCAAAGATGGTTGTGCAGTAATATTAGCAATGATACAAACAAAGGTAAACACAACTGCCAGGAAGCTGGGAATCGCCGCAAAAGACTTCCGCGCAGGCTACAATTGGACGACTCGCTTCATGCGTCGAAATAGACTTTCAAAGAAGCGGCGAACGTCACTGTGCCAGCGGCTCCCATCCGCATACGAAAACAAGGACATAGATTTTCATCGTTTCGTCACCAAGATCCGCGAAAAGAGCGGCTACCTCTTCTCACTAATATGGAACGCCGATCAAGCTCCGTTGACCTGCGACATGTCCTGAAACAACGGTCAATGTGAAGTGCGCTTGGAGTGTTCTCGTGAAGACATCTGGCGCAGAAAACCAGTGATGCACTGTCATGCTTGCTGTGATGGCCGTTGGGCAGACGCTGCCACCATATGCTGCCGTATAAACACGTGTAAGGGCTGCACCCAACCTTTGCATGACGCATGGGGGAATAGCCTTCGAAATGTACCCGCACGTGCACAGGAGCTTCCAGCTGCCACGCAAAAATTACGCGTGAGGCCTAGGCTCATCAACATCGTCAACTTTTTCCTCCGCCGCGAGCTCCCGCTATCCATATCGGCATTAGTATCGCCAGCTCCAGCTTTTCGCAGCCGTCAAAGGCACAGGGGTTGTGGTAGCGTGTTAGTTCACCGTAGTTGGATAGGTAGTTGTGGCTTTCGCATGCAGCCACCGAGCATAACTGTTTTATCACGATGGGCAAGCACTTTAATAGTTACACCGCAGGGAATTTGCTGTCGAACACAGCTAGCGTGTGGCGATCAGGATGTTCGACGTGGCCGAGAAGTGCATCCGACGATGGTGCAACCAAAATGATGCATTGAGGAACACAAGCTCCAAAAAACGCGGTTTCCGAGGCTAGCCGCGCAAGTTTTCCAAAATGGAAGGAAACACGGGATTTATAGCGCGGGAGGGACGAAAATAAGACGGCTTAGCGCTTGTCCCATCTCGTCTTCGTTCTTCCCACACTATGCTTCCATGTTGCAATGAATTACCAACCTCAAGGAAGAATAGCTGTTCTGCTATGTGACGCAAGCGTGGAACAACGACTAAACATCGACAACCGACATGCTGCTTGACTTCTTGTGGGATTAGCATGCACGAGAGCACCGCCCCAGCTCGGAGTCTCCGCGAGTGATGACTGAACGTAGAATGGATGCCGCTCATCCCCCGATATGTGTGTTTTTGCTATAAAAATTTTTTTAGAACATCACATGAATGTGCCGCGCCCCGAAAATTAGCCCTCGAATATGAAAAAACTACGGCCCTTACGCGCGTTTATATGGTATATTTAAATGGAAGACTGTTCTGAAGGGAAACGGTCTCCACAGAGCCCATATCCGCACTTATAAGAAAGGGTGGATGATTGCAGAACTGCTGGTCGACTGGATAACGACTGTTTGGGGACGAAGACCAGCAACGCTTTTGCTTTCCTCGCTTCTTGTTTTGGACAGCTTCAGAGGCCATCTTGTGGATAGCGTACGTGCTAAGCTTAAAGAGCTATGCACGAACATTGCAGTGATCCCGGGAGGTCTGAGTCGCTGCTACAGCCTCTCGACGTGTCGCTGAGCAAACTGTTCAAGGACAATATTCGAAGACTCTATAAGCAGAGTGGATGGCGGTGCGCCAACATGATTTGACGTCAATCAACAAAATGAGAAGACCGTCCGTGGAGGTGCTTTGCTCATGGATTGTCAAAGCATGGAGTGGCATCCCTGTCCAGGTAGTGGCCAAGAACTTTAAGAAAACCGGCATATCCGACATGCTGGATGGAACAGAAGATAACTTTCGATGGGACTGCGAAGATGCCCAGCGAGGACACTGCATTTCCGACAATGATTCATGCAGCAGTGACAGTGACGATTCAGACTCTGAATAGAGTACTTATTGAATGAGAAAAATAAAAGGGCAACGCGCAGCTCACGTGATGCCTATGTAATGTGTGCGATTATTATAGGTAAGCCTTACTCAACTTATTTTTCGTTAGGATCATGATAACTATTGTAAGAAGTCTGGACATCGCATAGAACTTTTAGTTTATTGTGTGCCAACCTGAATGCAACGGTAGCGCAGTCAACAGTGGCGCTATCTTATGTTAAAATGTGAAAATATTTCGCACATTTTTTGTATTTAGCCAAGGTTGTCCAAGTTGTGTCACGTAGATAGCCAGTTACATGGCCAGTTAAGTCGAGCCAGGGCCCAATTTCGTTTAGGTAACTTGACCAAGCAAATTTCTTGATAACGTTATGTTGAGTTCTTTCGGGCCCCTCTGCCTACAGCCGAAACAACTACATTTGACATGGCTACGTTGGAGTAAAAATCCAAGTCAACGCAATCCACAGTCGGGAGTGTCTTGTTAGGGTTAAGAACTACAGAATCGTTACATATACGAAAATTGGGCAAGTTTATCCCGCATTCGTTACGCTCTCCGAAGCGGGTGACGTGGGCGCCGCCTTCTTGACAACGCCATTTTTCCTAGCATTCGAAAAACAGCGTACGTAACGCAGACATACGTTAAACCTCGATTTGGAATAGCGTTTTGCGCATGCGCAGTACAGAGGACGCTATTTTTATAGCATTCGCTATGCCTTTGCGTATGTCTGCGTACGGTTTACTAAAGGTGTGTATTATGCGAGTAAATACGGTAATGCGAGCATATTATAGGCAACCTCAAAAAGCCTTTTCAGGGGCCCTTTAAAGGGGCCATGGCAGTCTAATTTCAAGCATACCCTGCTTATCGCCTTTAATTTCCAACAGGTTAAATTACAATTCCCCGAATTTTCAGTTGATTCTGTGCGGTAAGTATCTTTAAAACGAATTTTTTTCGTTTCTTCTGCGAACTGCTTGCTGGTCTGGCAACTTCTGATCGCTGACGTCACGAGCGCATACACGCCAGGCGTCGTCCGCTGCGAGCTGTTGAGGTGCTTGCATGCACACCGTAGACAGCGGTCGCTATAAAAGTTTTTTTTTTTATTTTAGCCTAGCGAAATAAAATTTATTTCCCGTGTTCTCTTTGGGAAGCATTCAACTTAGTACGCGCGCTGAGTGATCCTTGGGAAAGCGGAATTCCCGTGGCGCCCGTTTTCCGATTGTTGAGGAAACAGGAATCGATGGACCCCTGCTTTATTATTTACGCTTAGAAGCATGCTGTTCGTATGTTATGAGTGTGGTCTCTTTTGAGCAGTCAAGTGCTTCCGTATGTGAAAAGCGCCACGTGCCGTGCATGCCTTTGCCGATGTGCGCCGTGAAAGCCGCGGCATTTTGTTTAGCTACTTGTACGCTAATCATCGGCTCATTAATTAAACTCAAAATATGAAAAGGTGGCACTACGGTAACCCTGAGGCACGAAAGGAGCAGAGAGAAGTGCCGAGTGCGACTACTAACTCACTGCATGTACGCGTTAGTAAGTCGAACATACATTTCCTTCGAGAAATGTATCATCCTATTTGCAGGAACCAAGCCGCTTGCAAAACCGTACGCGACTCGAATGCTTTCACTGCCCACACCGATGTATAGTCGCCACCGTCTAAATGAGTGCTTCAAAATAATCGTACAGCATTTAGCATTTTGCTGTGCGTGCGCATTGTGCCCAAGGAGTGCGACGATTACGACAGCTGCAGCCCCGCGCTGAGGTAGTTTACATGGCTGTGCGCAAACAGTACTGCTCGTTTGCGTGGCATAAAACGCCAGGTGGGATATCGTTATCTTAAATGTTACGTCCTCTTGCTCACAAATTGCACTTTTACTCATTTGCACGCCATGATAACACTGCAATAAGCGTCAATGATGCTATATCGCCAGCTTGGGAAACGCTTCGTGTAGGATACTGGAGCTTCCCGCTGATTGTATCTGCTTTCTCTTACGTCACCAAAATTTAATTTTAGATCACTTTGGATAAGAGTACGTTCAGACATTACTTGAATTACTGAAAACAACCAGATTTGTTGTCCACAGTCGACGCCGACAGCTGCTGCCGGCTGCCTTCTGCACATGCTACGCAGACCGGGCGACATATATCGGCACTTCCCCCTTATTGTGCTCGCGTCCTGAGATGTATGCAGTCGTCGCTTTGAGGGCACTGTAGCCAAAACTACTCTCGACAGCCATTTGCAGGCGCTAAAACTTGCGAATTCGCTCTCCGAAGTCGCCGAAATCACACACACAAATCCTCCGTACTCCCTAGTCCTCGTCACGAAAGGGCCGGCGGTCCACTGTTGACCGAAATTCAAGAATATGGCATGTTCCTCTGATTAGTAGGAAAGCGTGAATATGTGAAATATAGCCGCTCGTTTCGATTTTTTTTATGCGGATATAGCACACAAGCGCAGTTGTTCCGGCCGTCGCCTAACCAGGCGTGAAGCTTTCGCTCGGCCGCACAAGCCCAGGCGACAGCGACGAGCGGTACCGTTGTGCGGCGTTTGCTGCCCGTGTCGCTTGCCTCACCGATCGGTTCTATGCGCAGGCACCGATTGAAAGCACATCTTCGCTGACCCAGGCACATCGCGTTTGTCGCCGGGGCTAGCATGAGGTCCACTAAGTTTTAGAATTCTTAAGTTGATACAATGTAATACCAACTTGTCCTCTACCACACTCTTCTGGTTCCCACTAAGCTGATTCTTACCTTTACTACGATACGCGCTTCTTGATCGTGCTGGCGTCGTCGTCGGTCTAGCGTGACAAACCAGTGCGTCAGTTAAGGCATTTGCATACCGACCAGCCCACCGATCTCGATCACCGTCGCATCGGCCTATAGTGTGACTGGACCCTACCTATACCGAAGAAAAACTGCGTTACTGTTATTGTAGCTTTTGCGGCACCAGTCAGTCATATATGGGGTACGACTGCTACTTCTATCGCCTGTGAAAGTAGAGGGGGGAATGAGACCTCGCTGCGCATATTGCAGCAACGAGAGCAGACGACGTTGCTCCGTGCATGTGCTAGTGACGTCACGAGAGCGTTCAATATGATGGTCGCTGCCAGACCAGGGCAGCCAAATTTCGGAAAATGAATCATAAGGTCTGGTATTAATTACTGAAGAACAAAACTGCAATATAAAGAACAACCATGTCATGGCCCCTTTAAGTCCACCTTCTTGTGAAAGTGTCAACAGAATTCTACTCATGCTATCAAGGTTATCTCCTCGTCTACTGCTTTGTCTCTCTTCATCATCTTCCGCAGCGATCTGGGCCCAGAGTCCGTTCAGATGTATATACCCCTGCTCTGGGCTCAACGTGGGCACATAGAAGTAACTGCTCGCAACCCCTGCAGCCCAAGCATGGACAGAAACAGACCCCTCCACATTCAATCTTGCAGGCACGGCCAGGGTTGAAGAGGCAGGGGGCACCCACCATGAACGTGCATTGCATGAGGCTCAGCTGAATGTGCACGTGTCGTAGATGGGCGTCCAGGTGGCGAATCCGTTCATTGATCATGTCCTCCAGCCGACGCACCAGGGCTTCCTGTACGGATCCACAAAATCAGTCACAGGGTGCACAGCACTTTCTCCGCACCAGCCACAGTTTTTCCCCGCAGTGCTGCACCACTCTTCCTAGATTGCTACCTCAGCAACAAGGAAACAGTCTATTCTTGAAGTTTCCTTGTTACACAAGTAAAAAGCTCATCACAAGACGAAATCTGTGCTAGAGTTTTCATGCCTGTGACATATATAAAAGCGTGAGGCATTAAAATGCTGTTTTTATTTACAGATAATGAGGTTGGTTAGCCGAGTAATACAGGAACACCGTAGAGCATGGTGCACTGTTGCAACTATTTTTTTCTTTCTCTGATAACCTACAATTGGACCTTTATTATAGCGAACATTGTTTTATGGTGTTTAATGTCCCAGAGCGACTCAGGCTATGAGAGATGCCATTGTCAACGGCTCCGCACAATCCTGACCACCTACGGTTGCTTAATGTGCACCGACATCAACAGTACACGGGCCTCTAGCATTCTCGCCTCCATTGAAACGCATCTGCAGCGGCCGGGATCGAACCTGCTTCATTCGAGTCAGCAGCCCAGCACGATAACCACTGAGCCACCAAGGCGGCCATTATAGCGATCGAGTGCTTTGCAAGCGTTTTTGGCCTCTACCGGCAGGTCAGGCTCAGCAGCTCTAGCCAGGCGTCCATCAGACAGGCTTCGATTCTTAGTGGCCTTCTCGGGAGTCATAGGTGCAGAGCTGCTCGAAGCGGATTCCACCATGACTGAGTGATGGCTCTGCGATGCTTCACTGCCGTTGACCACAAGAGGTGCCTCCAATGCCATGTCTGCCCGAGGGAGAAATGGGAGCACAGCAGCAAGCCCAAGAGAAAATGCAGCATGCCCTCCTCACTGAGGGAAGAACTTTATAAACAAACGAACAAAACCGGGCTATGGACAAGGACAGAATAAAAAAGGACACATAGGGCACTGTGTGTCCTTTTCTTTTCTGTCCTGTGACCCTGTATAAACACCTGTAAAGGCCGCACCCGTTTATGGGCAGCACCTTGTTTTCCAGGAAGAAATATTAAAAATGTCCATGTGAGGGCCGCACTCACCTTTCCGCAACCTACGTGGGAATAGCCTTCGAAATGCATGCGCTGTGGCCTCCGAAATCAACTCCGGCTGCGAGCAATGGTTCGCTTTATCGCGGAGGCGATGCATACGCACAGGAGCTTCCAGGTGCCGCCCACGGATAGCACCTGAGGCCGCGTCATCATCAACTTTTCCGCCGAAGCAAGCTCCCGCTATCCATATCGGCATCAGTATCACCAGCTCCAGCCTTTTGTGGCTGTCAAAGGAACGGAAGTTATGGCAGCGTGTTAGTTCACCATAGTTACGGCTTTCGCATGCCACCACCGAGCATAACTGTTTTAGCACGATGGGCAAACACTTATAACTAAACCGCAGGGAATTTGCTGTCGAACACGGCAAGCGTGCGGCATGCAGGAAATTCGACATGGCCGAGGAGTGCGCCCGACGATGCTGCAACCAAAAAAAATGCATTGAAAAACAGAAGCTGCAAAAAGCGCGCTTTCCGAGGCAAGCCTTGCAAGTTTCCCGAACTGGAAGAAGAGCTGCTCTGCTAAGTGATGGAAGCGCGGAACAACACCAGCGCGTTGACAGCAGACATGCTGATAGACTTCTAGTGGGATGAGCATGCACAAGAGCACAGCCCTAGCTCGGAGTCCTAAGACTCTGCGAGTGACGAGTCAATGTAGAATGAATGCCGTTCATCCCCCGATTGGTGCCTTTTCAAATTAAAGAAATTTTTCTTATGCACATTGCCTGTATAGGACACACCCCGCAAATTGGCGCTCAATTTCGAAAAAGAAAGTGAGGACATTACACATGTTTATATGGCAACAATGCAAAACTAACTCGCCCAATCTGCCGTTATTTATAAACGAGTACCACTCAACCATCACAGGCAAACTGACTACAGTAAACGCTCATTAATTCTAACTCTGTTAATTCGAACCAACGCCCGGGCCCCGGCACAGCCCTGTGTATTTCAATGGGGGAAAACTCCCGATAATTCGAACAAGGCGGCATTGCGTCGATTAATTCGTACTACAAGCCCCTCGCTGACACTAAGCCTTGTAGAAAGAAGTTGACCCATAGCAAGTACAACGCGCTGCAAATTTACTAGAGACCTAAAACAATGGGAAAAAAAGCCGAGCGCACGAAGTTGGTGGAGCCCGTGCTCTGGCACATGCTGAAGCAGGTTTTTGCTGCCACACTCGCTTGCATCACCAATGCTTCGACGCAATCCGTTCCAGGTTTCATTGTGCTGCGGTCGCTGGTCATGTGGTGTACACAACACAGTACGGCTATAGATAAGCGTCACGGGTGTAGGCAAAAATGCAGATGCCTACACTGTGCCAAGCAACTCTGCCTTCTAAACCAACTTGCGTATGCTAATATTTCAAACCGTGCGCGTCGCTTGTGGTTAGGAACATTATTGTTGATGCTCAGAGAGTAGTTGTGTACTTTGTCAACCTGTTCTACAGATGGAATTAGACGGTGGAGCTCTGCATCGGGTGCTCCTCCGCTCTTATTTAGAGACAAGGGACGGCGGGCGAAAGTGCGAGTTATGGGGAGAAACTAATCGTCCAAATTCTCATCCTCTGGGCCAATACAGCACATCCAATTGCTAGTGGAAGATATGGGACGACATGATGCACGACGCGAAGCAGCATTTTTTTAAATAACGAACATTGTGATGTGCTTCCTATTTTCGCCGAGCCGCTTCACACCGGAGGCCGCGGCAAATGCAATCAGAGAGTTGCACAAGTGAATGCACAGCCGTTTACCTCCACTTTCAAACAGAATTTACACACGCTCTGCTAAGCTATAAACAAAAAATTTTGCTTCTCATTTTAGAATTTACACTCATAGTTGCGCATTCCGCTTGATCAGAGTTGCTTTCGGTGCAGTATTTATTGTGTTTGCCAGGTTCGGATCGACCTACAGTGGAAAAATTCAAATAATTTGGGAAATAACATTTCACGAATTTACCGGGATCTTAGCTTCGTTGGACAAGTGTTGAAAAGACGCACTTGTTGAAGGTTATGAAAATGAAAACAGCAAAACTGCACGTCGTGCCTGCTACACCCCTGAGTCCGGTGCTGCTTCAAACGCTGTGAACGCTGCAGGCTACTGGCAGCAGCTTTTTGCCTTCTTTTGCGCATCAGAAAATAGCCCCTGCATCTGAAAATAGCCCCTTTCAGCATCTGAAAATAGCCCCTTGCGTTCAACTTACGGTTATAAGCACACGGAATATTGTGCCTAAACTTATGCTGAGAGCCCAATAGAATAAGAAAGAGTTGCAGACGTTACTTGATCCATGCGCTGTTTGCAATCCAACGGAGAAGCAACAATGTGGACTCAGAGACACGAACCAAATGATTAGATTCCAACGTAGAAACGCGATGGTAGCCGCAAAGGCGATCAGTCGCCGAACTTACACTGCTCCTTCGCCCTGCCCGTCGCTTTCGCGCCTATCTGACTGCAGTAACTTGTAGAAACGTATTCTGCTTCCTTTCTTGTGCATTACTGCTCAACGAACAGAGACACCATTTATCGGCACGCTGTGAATTTTGCCCAAAAACACGCAAGCGCGGCAAACCTAATGCGGCTGGCCGGCCCCGCCTTTTGCCTACACAACAAAAGTCACTGCTGACGCCAGTGCCTCCGCAGCTCCTTGATGTCACGTCCTGACGCTTGTCTATAGTGAATTGTAGTACGGCGTTTCGGGTGCCACCGTCGTGCTTTTTGTTGGTACCTCGAGCTTCGTGGACAGCAGTGCGGAGACATTGGAGCCCTTGAGTGATGCCGGTATAATTGAGGCTGCATGCTGTCAGCAGATGCCACAGGGCTCACGTGCGGTGAGCACAGCCGATAGTGATGAGTCCGACTGCGGCGACAAGTCACGCTTTCGCTGTGTGTAGCTTTTTTGTTTGCTTTGGTACTCTACTTGCGCCTCGCACCGCTGCTGCGACCAGAAATGTCGCAGGGCCTCATTGGGTGCTGCCACAGGGGAAGCACATGTGGCTTGTACACATCATAACAAGTGAATAAACATGAATACAGACGTGAATGAATGAACCCCTTATAAGGCCCAAGTTAGATGCATGTCTCACATGCATACAAATGTTAAATTTGTACTCAGAATGACTTGAAATCGAAAATCACTTTTAAGCAATTTTGACAAACTGTTTTGCAGAAAAAAGGGGGTACACATTTGTACCAATGACTTTGTAGAAAGGCCTGAAATGTCGTATACATTCATACCTCAGTCTTATCAATGGATAAGAAAGCTTGAAATAGAATCAAGAAGTATTATGAGGCAGATGACACATGGAAAAGGCTCAAAAGCAAATTAATTTCCAATTTTATTTTTCCTGCCGATATGGGCCGCAGTACCATATACTGCCGGTTATAAGTCTACCCCAACTTGTGACTCCCCGTGGGCAAAAAATGATTGCAGTTTAGCTCAGCTAAGCAGGGTATAACGAAATCGTCCCGACAACGTAGACTGCTCCAGCTGACTAACTCCGTGCATAGCGAGAACTGCAATGCGAAAGGCGCGAGAGCGACGCTGGCTTTTCTTTCCAGCAAACGTCGAGTCAAGTGGGTTAGTCATGTTGCCACAGCTGCCAAGGCGGCGGTCAGCGAAGGCACGGCGCGCGCTTGCAGCTGCGGCGAGTGATGTGGCAAGTCACGTGGCTACCGCACTTCCACCGCTCCTATATTTGAAGGACGAATTGTGGCGCCAATGGCGTTGGCTTGACTAAGCCAGTAAAGCTTTCGCTTTTCCAAAAAGTGACTCCGAATATAGGTGTACACTGCCTCACCCTGCAGCCCTAGCTCGACAATAACTTTATTCAGAACACAGGGTCACGCAAGGAAACGTTTATATGCCCACGAGACATCTCTTACAACTTGTGACTGCTGGTGAGGACACAGACGTGGCCATCGCCTTCCTGCGAGCGATTGGTGCTGGCTGTCAGAAGTGGCGCAGAGATGCCGCATATTAAAAACGCTGCACAGACCATGTCGACTGACAATCCACAGCAGGCGCAGTTGACCCACTGTGCCGCTTCGCTCAAAAGAACACGCTTCAGCCGCCCTATCGGTGTCTTAGGGTTTTCCTGTTGGACGCACCGATGCGGTCAGAGAATGATGACCAGGTCACATTCAGCGTCCGCTACCGCTTTGTTCACACGTTTGATGGGTGATCAGCATTGCAACCGGATGCCAGCACCACACAAGGCGAAACCATTCCAGGAAAGTTTCGTCAATTAAAAAAAAAACATCAACCAGCATGATAACTTTCGGTGGAACTTTCGTTGGCCGGCATCATTTTCCTCTTGAACAGAAGAAAGGGCAGTAGCTTGAGCCTGTAAAGCCGCGCTTCATTGACGCATACTTTTTATTCCTTTAACTTGCGGTCACTGCGGACCTCCGGCCTACGCGCAGAGCCCTCAGTGAAGCTCCGAGCGCCCCCCACTCGCTTGTCCCCCGCAAGCAGTGGCAAAGACGCTGGAGCCACTGTCTGCTTGACAGCACTGCTGTGATGGCCGAAGGCTCCTGGCTTTGTTAAGCTCACCAAGAAAGCATGCGAGACGCACACAATGAGCACGTGGCACCGCTTGGTCTTAGGCAGCATTCCTACGGCAGCAGATCCCAATGCTGCGCATCTGCGGAAATATTCGAACCGCCTCGCATTCCACGATGGGATCTTTTTTTTGCTGGCATTCTCTATGGCGCCGATGCGTTGCGGGCCTCCGCCATCTGTCATTCCTGCGACGAGCCAGTGGGTTAGCAGTCCCGCCAATTAGCTGAAAAAAAAACTTTTCATCCTTCGAGAGGCGACACGCGGGTGCGGCAGCCAGTGATAAGGGCGAGAACCCCCATGGGGAGAGGGTTTTCTGAATGTTTTTGTTATGCGATTATTTTTCTATTTAGCCAAGCCCTCGACTTAAAGTTCGGCCCAACCTTCAGGGGCGGTGGCTACCTTCATTGGTTACAGAAGCTTAGGGTGGGCCTCCAAATATGACCGCCCTAATTTCATAGTTTGTGAAAGCTTTACAACTGCATGTAAAATCATTTGAGAGCAGTCCTGTCTAGTTGAGCTAGAGGCTCCGTGAAGTGGCACGAAATTCTACAGGCCTAGACTTAAATCTCGTGTCGATAAGTAAGGTCTTGTCGAGTTTCTCTGTGTGAGATCTTTTAAGTTACAGTTAGTTTGTGTGACTGTGTGACTCAACTTTTAACGCAGCTGGCCCTTGTGCATCCTGCAGATATATTTTCTCTGTCTCCATCATCTGGCATCAATCATCGCCTGCTCCTTCAACATCATCGAATTCACCTTTGGAGGGGTCCTGTGCACCTCCGAAGAAACGCAAATAACCATCTTGAATTTACTGTGCCCATCTGCAGTGCAGCACAACATGACCATAAAACAGTTGTGCATATTACCTGTGATAAGTAGGCGAACATGGAGCCCCCCTTCCCCGGACACTCTCCTCTCACTGGGCATGCAACTAGCCCAGATTTCCGCGTTTATGCAAATCAGACCAGGGTCTGGTCGACATTCCCGATTTCACGAAGGAGGAACAAATGTTTTGCCCTCACATCACTCACGTAGCACAGAAACGTGTGTCGTTACTTTTCGCATGCTTCAAGCAACTTTCGGCACACGGTGGTGCGTCACCTCAGGCTCAGGCCATTTCGTTCCAAGAAACCTGTCACCCATTTCTTGACACCTTAAACTCGACACGTGGGATGCACATCTCCTCCGTGGCAGTGTGTGAATTCACTTCAATGTCGTCGCAGTAAACACTAACACTCTGTCGTGAACTCAATTTCGAACCACATCCTCAACAGCAGGGTATCATCCGAAATTCAGTCCGTTTAAGGAACGACGTGTAGCAGCACATGCAAAGATCTTGCTTCTTTGTTTTCTTCCCTCATGCACTTTCCTGACACATCAAACGTCTACCCTGCAGAGGCGTTGCTTTCCAACTTGGCATAGAGGATTGCTTGTCGCTATGGCAATACAAAGCCACGCTATTATGTTGCAGAGGTTGAGGTGGCATCTTGGTGTGCGCCGGGCAGAGATGAGCCACGCACGACACAGCTAGTGACTGTCACCTCGGCGAAGTAAAATGTACAAATGGCACAAAGGCATAAAAACACGCAAGAAAACGCCTCCGCGTGCATGTGACTGGTCACATAGGTTACAGTATTTACTCGCGTAATTTGCGCACCCCTAATTTATTTCCCGCGTTTATTAAAAAAATACTTTTACGCGCACATTTTGCACTCCCGGCTGCGCCATACCACCAGCATGCATTCAGGTGTGCGCAAGGTAGGATTGGGAACACTGACACGGCCGCATCGCCGTGTACTTCAGGAAACCTCCAATGACAACAATCAAAACTACCGAACCACTGGTTGTTCTGTTTGCCACTAGTCAGCCGGTCTTACACTAATGTGCCATTTTATTGCCTATTATCTCCATCTGACTCGGACTGCTGCCTTTGCGCATTTGTTACTGCGAAATCATTAGATGGCTCACTTTTAAGGTCATGTCAGCAAAAAAGCACCTGCAAGAAATGGCGCCATGCGACGTCACGAGCCGACGAGCCAACTGATGAAGATGATGACATCACATAATTAATGCTAATTACACACACCTAAATAATGTTAATGTATTTAGTTAACACCAAAACTAATTAGTATTATCGTAATGACATATGAGTATGACATCATAGCAAGTCACGTAAGTAGCGATGTAAATCTGATGTAACACGAAGCCCCCACCCACCCCCATTACATGAAAATGTAGACGAAATCTCAGCGATGGCATCACTGGCTGACATAAATATGGTCACAGTTTTGCCGACTACATTCGCATCAAAATTTTTAGGAACTGTTTGTCGCACCAGGAGGCGTCAGAACATTTGCCTTTGCGTATAGCTTACACCTTTTAATCAACTTGGAGGCTAGCTTGCAACACGGGTTCAAACCAATGACATATGCACCTTCAGTTGCATGCTTTAAGCTACGCTTGAGGTGTCCACTGAGATGTAGAGATTTGAGAACTACTGCACCCTTTCCTTTCCTCAAAAGCCTTTCCTTTCCACAGAACACATGCTTTCGCATTCCTCCACGCAAGCCGACTTAAGTGCCCTTAGGAGTTTTGCTCTGAACTACGAATTTCTGCTCAAATTCCTGTTTTTTGAGCAAACTCAATTTCGCATCTCCTCTGAAAATTATTACGTAATTATGCAAGCACCGGGCAAGCCATCCACGGCTCGATCGACACTACATTTGACCTCGCACATGTGTCAGTGCGTCAGCGTACAGGCCGACTCCAATTATAAGTCTGCCCCCTACCTTAGGAGGGTCACCGTTCGAAAAAGTGTCGGCTTATATAATCGGCCATATACGGTAAAGCCTCAGACTTCAAGGGAATGGAAAATAACTTCCAAATTATCCGAATTTCAATTCGCATCTAAAGGTCGTCCGCATGAAAATAAAATTTATCTGGTGAAATCACGGCAATGGTTATCTTTTAAGACGACAACTGCTTGACAGCTGCAATTCTTCGCCCTTCTATCCAATGCTGTACATCATGCATGCTATTGGGAGTGCCAGAACCAGAAATGCTTCATAACGAGAAGGCTGTCTGCGGCTTCTTTCAGGGTGCGTCGCGGTAGCGCTGGAGCTCCTTTGCATGTGGCAGCACATGAGAGGGGGCTCCACTGCACCAACTGCAAACAGCACGTGTCAAGCGCGGAGTTTTGGTCCACTGGAAGAACGAAAACACCTCGCGACGAGTGGCCGCAAGGGAAGCGCCACTGGCACCGGAGTGGAAAGAAGTCTTCTAAAAACAAACAAAAGAAAAAGCTCACCAACACTGCTGTCATTCTAAACGGTGAGCTTGACTGGCTAATTAGTACGCGCGACTGATAGTCATCTTCCCCGCATGCTGGCAGCAAAGATACAGAACTGAAACTGCGCCACCGGCCTCTCTTTCGGCCTATCGATGGGAGGCATGGAGATCGTCAACAAGCCCACCATCATGCACATATCAGAGGGGCACGGGCAACAATGTCTTATGGAGTGCAGGCCAGAAAACGAATATTTTGACGGTCGCTTGTCCAGCAGAACATTCCTAGAGCCCACAGAATTAGAATTAGAGCCTCGCCGATCATACACTTTGGAAGCCCGTCTGAATTAACCGATGCCAGCCTCTAGGCATCAAAATTAACGAGCCTCTGACACCATAGGCTTACATGGGCGTTTGGCGCGAATCCGACCGCAGTCAGATTCAACCGAATTTCCTAATTAAGAGTGGTCCAACTAGCAGGGCCTTACTGGAAAAAAATAACACTAAGGAGGCCTATCCGCGGGGAAGAAAAACACGCTGAATGGTTTGTCCGATTGTTTAGTAATACAGCATGCAAAAGTATCGCACTCATGGTGCACCTTTGTCAGTTTGCCAGCCCTTGAAGCAGGTGGGACAACAAGGGTCTCACTGTCCTACAAAAGACAGAAATTAAAAAGCAACCGATGGTGAATGCTGAACGGATACAGTGACAAGCAACGTACCCGCTTCTGCAGCTACTGCTGAAGCTGCTGCTGCCCGAATGTCCTCCTCGCATGGTGACGCCATCGGCGACTTCCGAAAGGAGGGCCCCGTTGACAGGGACAAGGAATAGTTTGCCAGCACCGGCACGAAGTCACTCAGCCCTATAGAACAGGGGGAAAAAAGAAAAGTAAGCCTACATACTTCTGGCCCTGTGTATCTGATTCTCTACACCTGCGTGCACAAACAATTGCAGAAAAAAAGACTATCATTTTAAGAGCTCGAAGTTTTTTAAACGTTTTAAAACCCGGCCGCTCTGAGCGGCTTAACTTTTGGCATGAAGGCAACTGGCAAGTGAACGCCGCTGCTGAGAGGGCTTCACTATCCATCAAACAATTCAACTCATACACCAATATATAAAAAATACTGCAATGATCAGGTCGTTTCCAGAAGTCAGAGCAAAGGTGGAATGTATTAAACCTCAATGCAACCAAGCATGTATTCTAGTTTTCGTAACTCCTGATTCATGGAACACCATGTATTTTTAGCGTCAATATAAAATATGGCATAAAATCTAGTACCTGACTTCAAACTAACGAGACGAAAATTTGTCTGCGGCCTCAGTTGGCTCAGCCGAGTGTAAACGTGAAAGTCGGCGCCGGCCAGCTAGAGGCTGTGGAGCACGTAGGCAGATTGAAATGTGACGATCGTACTGGCAAGCACACCACCTGCCGCACTATATGGGGCAGTACGAGCAAAGCTTGCATGAGCATCAATACAGCCAGTAAAGGCAGCCTGAAGCTCTCGTTATCTAGCCCATAACTGGCACAAATTTTGGACAAAATCTTGTCCAAAATTAGTGCTCCGTAATTATCACATTTAAAGACTCCCAAATCTCGATAAAAGGACTGAAAGGGTCGGAGCCATCGGCACAACCATCATCTGTGAAGCCTGGCTCTCACTTCACATCCAACAACCTTGCCTCCCACTCTGGCAACGCGTGCAAACACGCAATGACACACTCTCACTTACGGTGGAAAAGCTAGGCACAGGGCAGGCTTAATTAGATTTCATAGCTTGTTCATTGAAGGATACCAGATACCATGGCAGCAGGGGCCGTGAAAACACTGCTTGATCACGTCTACAGTATCGTTACAGCCACGTGTACTATCGAGGGAATCTTCTCTCACCGATAGCCCAGTGTCAAGGGATCATCAGAACGCCTCCACACCGAGAGGCTGCCGACGCATGCTCCGTTTTGGATGCAATTCGCCGATCGCCACCGCAGGGGACCCAGAGCCGATTGTGACAAATGCTGCTCTTCCGTCGCTGGATATAAACCCCAGCGCAAGGCCGAAGACGACATTTTGGCGGAAGCAGTGCCGTGGCCGGAACACTGCTTGATCACGTCTACTGTACCGTTAGAGGCTGGCGACACATTCTTTCTCGTTAACCCGCTGTAAATTCCACGCTGCTACTGTTGCCCCTGCTGCTGCCAAGTGCCTTGCCATGTCTCCCACTGTTGAGTGTAGTGAATGTGAACTGCTCATAGCCGATCCCAATGTAAGTGTCTCTTGTATTATGTGTGAACCTGAGTACCATACAGGTAAATGTGCTCCCGTATCCGAATCAACTCTGAAATCGAAAGGCGAATCATATAGAAAAAATTGGGAGTGTACAAAGTGCAATTTTCTCGGTTCGGTTCAGCAACTGTGTCATTTGATGCGACATGTATTGAACAGACAGCTCAATTCCGTCAAATTTTTCTTTGTGTGGCATCAGAACATCGAGCTTCTCATTCATTGCTAGAAGCATCGCCCAGACAATTTGAAGGTTAGGCTCATTTTCAGGCTTATCAAGATGTTGGGAACGAGATTTCACCCCTTTGGAGGGCCCATCAGCAGTCCACTCGAGAAAGGGAAAATACAACTCACTAATGCCATATATTTCAACAGTATAAGCTGTCACTTCAACCTATAAAATAAACTTGAAATGAAATAGCCGCTGTTTTACCGCAATTCCTGTATTGCCGCTAAATTGCAATTCCTGTGTTATGATTATATATATATATATATATATATATATATATATATATATATATATATATATATATATATATATATATATATATATATAATCATAACACAGGAATTGCAATTTAGCGGCAATACAGGAATATATACTTTTCATGCACTCCACTCCTTATGCCCGTGTACTGTGCGATTTCATTGCACGTTAAAGAGCTCCAGGTGGTCGAAATTTCCGGAGACCTTTACTACGGCGTCCCTCATAGCCTTAGTCGCTCTGGGACGTTAAACCCCCATACACCAAGTTTTTAGAATTGCGAAAGCGCGATTGCTCTCGCGTACCCTCAACTAATTCGCGCCATTTCTCGCGTCATTCGGAAACAGCACTCCTGCGGGAGGGCGCAAAGCAGTACCAATCAAACCCGTCACTCAGTGCCGCACGAACAGGTGCCACAAAAGTGCGCCCTGCCGCAGCCGCGCTGTTTCCGAACGGCGTGAGGAATGGCCCAAATTAGTTGAGGGTACGCGAAAGTAATCGCATTTTCGCAATTCTAAAGGTTGATATGGCTATTAATAAAGGCTGACTACAAATCCCTAATTGCAGTCAGGTATGGGAACAAACGCTTGTTAGTGGAATCCTGGTCTAAATCAAGAGGAAGAGATCGGCATGGGCAGGGCATGTAATGCAAAGGGAAGATAACAGCTTGTTAATAGTTACGGACTGGATACCAAGAGAAGGCAAGCGTAGCAGGAGGCGGCAGAAGGTTAGGTGGTTGGATGAGATTAGGAAATTTGCAGACATAGGGTGGGCGCATCTGGCAAAGGACCGGGTTACATGAAGAGACATGGGAGCGGCCTTTGCCCTGCAGTGGGTGCAGTCATGCTGCTGCTGCTGCTGATGATGATGATGATGATAGTGATGCCTTTCGGTACCAGTTAAAAAGTTAGCTATCATAATTTAGTTAATCACTTTTAATAATTAACATGATTCGCCAGTTCTGGTGGCGGGCTTCCCTTAAACACCTCATAAAATTAGTCGCAACAGTAGCTTGGTTAGGGCCAGTTGGTAAAAGTTTTTTGAAAACATAGCGCAAAACAAGACAGACGACACAGATGTCCACATCCGTCCACATGTGCGTCGTCTGTGTCTTTTTTTTTGCGCTGTTTTCAAAAAATCATAGAATTAGTATTCGCCTGCTTTTGACGTCCGCCAAAATTGGTGTTAATAAGCAGAAAAAAGCTTCTCTTTACCTCAAAAACCCTAGTTTAAAAAATTGGCGGGCTTCCCTGAAACACCTTATAGAATTAGTCGCTAAATATCGCTTTACAAAAGTGTGAATGAAAACTGTCCATGGTTGCTCGAACATAAAACTGATGGGTGAGCTGTAACTTGCTCTAATTGAACTATGAATGACACGAAATGTTTTCATAAATGCTTTTCACCATGACGTCAAATCCCGGCACGCGGAATGCCAACTGCACGTTCTAAGCAACTATATGAAACATTGGTGGTGCCCCGAGCACAGTACTTCCGATTGTTTGGTAGCTAAAGCAAAAAGACGCTCTCACTTTAGCCCTTAATGGCTCTATTTGTGGCATATATCGAAAGACCTGCGTACGAGCCTTGCACATTTTGCTAATAGGATCTATGCAATGCCGTTCATTGAGTCTCGTTTTGCGATTAGAGCAGAACAACAGTCAGCCTAACAACACAGAAATCGGATCTGAGATGAGTTCTCTGCTTGTTTGGGACTGAATAAGCCCGTAAACTTAACAATTACATTGATTATTCAAGAATGTGGGTCAAAAAAGCTAATGTTATCAATGGCTCGGAAATTGAGGAGTCTGAGCTAGCAGAAATAGAGCTCCATATCTCAGTAGCCAGTGGAAAGCAAGCGGTCCACAACCCAGAGGGCAGGTTGCCTTATGCCCACCGTGGCTGGTAGCAGCATGCCACCTCGAGGTGGCATATAACGAACATTAGTGTGCTAACCTCAGATACACCGAACCTAAGTATGACACCAACGAACACTTTCATGTGTTATAATGGAGTAATCGCTCATAGACATTCACCCGAGTGCAGCCATAGGGCTACAAAGGAAAGCTAAACAGCTTTCTCAGAAACTTCGTAGTTAAAGAAAAATTCGTCTTGGTACGGTCTACTCCACCTTGGGGGATTCCCCTATAACATTCGGTCGACACAGTTCCCACTTCCGGTTATTGATCAATTCGCTCTCGCCCTACCATAAGTTTGCCGTCCCGGTTACCTCAATTGGTAGAGCGACTGCTCGGGTGAAGCGGTGGTCCCGGGTTCGAACCCCGGACCAGGACGAATTTTTCTTTAACTACGAAGTTCCTGAGAAAGCTGTTTAGCTTTCTTTTGTAGCCGTATGGCGGCACTCGAGTGAATGTCAATTGGTGAGTACTCACTTCTGCAAATCTACTCCACCTTGGAGGATTCCCCTAAAACGTTTGACCAACTTTCATGTGTTTCCTTGGATATAACGAACTTTCGTGTGTCAACTTCGAATATGGTGAACGTTTGGCTGCAAACGCGTTCAAATTATCCGCTGAGTATCGCCTAAAAGTTTCTCTTATTAGGCATTAGTAGGAGCTGTAACTGTCTCTATTTGCCATGGTTGACAATAGCACATTTTCCACTGACGTGTCATCATCTATCTCGTCTCATCATACCGCACACACTTGCTTGCAACACGCGGACGGAGCACCGTCCTGTGGGCTATGTAATTTACGAGCGGCCTATGGATCGCAAAAGTATCCTATCATGCCTTCGCTTTAGTACGGCTTACTGTTCATGCCTCCAATTATTTGTCTAGACCGCTCGCTGAAGAGAAAACGTCCAAGTTTCCCACCGGAGTGCTGTTTGAGCGCTTCGTAAAGTGTGTGGAGTAGTGCGCACATTGAACTGAGAGCGCAAGCTTCAATCAGCTTTGTTCTCGACACCATGTCGGCACTCTCAGTCACGGATGCCGACACAAGGCCGCCGGAAAGTGCTGAGAGCGCATTTCGCGTATTCCAGTGTACTACACACCTGGCAATGCTATGCCGAAAAAACTGTTCTTCTAAATCGGAAAGCCTATTTTTAAAAATTGTGTAAAATCGTAGCTGAGGCACCCTGTACATCGGCGCTATGCAACCTCGTCTCAGAATATGCTCAAGACGCTGCTCGCGCGTTGCGAGTGTAATGTTGACCGTTATATAGGACACCTTTAGCACACCGTGTACCGTTTTACCATTGCCGTTCTCACACTCTAAACATCAAATGAGCAAAAACGGACTAAAGTGTGCCCTAGCTCACTCCCATTACGGGGCAGGGTGTGCTGCCCAAGCCCTGGGGTAGATTTATGTCACTAAAAATAGGGAATACTTACGGTTGTGAACGGAAACATATTTCCTCTTCCAAACACGTGCGAAGTTCTAGCAGTTAGAAAGATTTTAACATAGGTTTTAACCTCACGTATTCGCTAATTAGAAGACCCCTGGTTCCGCGTTTAAAAGGCTGCTCCTGTTGCTGCGTCAAGTTACTACGCTTTGCAGTGGGAATATGGGGAACCTGCGCTGTCAAGGTGGCACTGCAATTGTTCCATTCGGCGACTCAAAATTGCTTTTGTCAGCCGCTTGGGCCGCTGCAAACGCGAGAACACATTCTGCGCGATGAGATACCCGCGTTTGACTGACAGCATTTATTGCCTAGCTTCTCTCGGCGTAGCCCAGATAGCTGACGCACGGCACGTGCGCCTTCAACAGAGCGCGGAGGCTCACGATAATAAGCGCCTGAAGTCGACGCGGAAAAGTACTAATAGTACTATCCAAAACTGTTTGCTCTTCTCGCTAGGCAGTGTGTTATGGTGATGCAATCGGCACCGCAAACTTCAGCTCATGTTCCCCATACCTCCATTGCCAGCAGTAAACATGCCGTGTAATTAGTGATCGAAACCTGCTCCCGAAGTTGGGCAGCATGCCCTGCCCCTAAAAAGGGGTGCACTTGGGGACAGCTTGCTCCCGTTTTACTGCCATATAGGCGTATTCGTGTTTAGAGTGCGCAGTATCGGGAGCCCGCCTACCGCCAGTGCGCATGCGCTTGTCGCCTTGAGCACACTGCAGGTACCCGCCAGCTGCGCCCACTCCTGCCGCATCGGAGCCAATCAGCGCCTGCGCATTCGCGGTGGGCGGGCTCCCGGTGCTCCGGTAATGGTAACGGTAATACGGTACATGGTACGCACGTCCTTCCGCATGCGATGCCCCATCGCAAAGTTTAAAAAGCATAGCTGGTCTTATGCTTTGTCATCGAGCTCTTCCGTGCTGGCGGACAGGAAACATGCCGGCGGCCACGTCTGGCATTGCCAGCCGGAATCAAGTGCACATTTGAACATTTCCAACCGAACGTCAGGACGCATTGTATCGCCATTCTGATTTGTGCTTGCAATTAAAGGCGCGTGCGAAGTCATGTTCATCTAGCGGTAATGCGCCAATGCCGTAATAAACACACGCGTAATATCGGCTGAATGGTGCTCCTATTTGAATTAATTCGGCCCGGTAGTACCCCTCTTCTAGGCCGAAAGAAAGGCCTGTTCTTGCTCTGGTACTGGCCTTAGGAATATTATTGAGGTCATGCATGTATAAAATCACAGCATATATAAAATCGCAAGGTGAAAAGGGGAGGGAAAACCTCAGGATGCTTTGACAACGCTTCGACACGAGGACTTGCCTTCCTCTGGGCAAAGCGTTCATCACTGGCGGGTTTTAAATAGAATCATCCCTCCGAGGAGGAAGGCCCGGTGAGGGAGAGGAGGTTGTGAAGTGAGAAGGATGTTAGGATGGGGAGGGTGAATCTTGAACAGGCATGATGGCTGTTAAACATGATTGACCGGTTGACCTGCAAAGCTGAAAAAAAGGCCAGCTCAGAAGAAAAGAATCTGTCTGCTGAGCTCTCCACGCTCCACACCCCCGGATTCCTTTCTGGTGAGCTGGCCTTTTTTTCAGAGATTTGCAGGTCAACCGGTTAACCACCTTTAGTAGCCATCACGCCTGTACACGATTAACACTCCCCCTCCTAACACCCTTCCCTCTTCACACCCTCCTCTCCCCCTCACCGGGCCTTCCTCCTCGGTAGAATGACCCTACTTAAACCCCGCCAATGATGAACGCTTTGCCCAGAGGAAGGCAAGCCCCCTTGTCGAAGCGTTGGCAAGCACCCAGAGGTTTTCCCCTCCCTTGTTCACTCTGTGCTGATCAAAAACCAACTGACCAACCTCTCTCTACCATGGACTGCTTGTATAAAATATATTTTTCTCAGCTTTTTCCTCACTTTCCGCCTACCGATAATTCTGGAGCTCAACATTTACAAAGCCTCGCCTCGCCTTGAGGTAGCCTTCGTCGATAAACATTCCGATACGTGACGCTGTTATCTGCAGGTAGAAGCATACATGAAAGGAAAGACGCGAGGCCGTGGCGATGAGGGCTAATCGCGCATGTTTGCGGCTGTTCTAACATCTGAAGGAACATCCGGTCGCAAGTGCGATGACACATGCCTCACATTTTAGCGCAAAAAAAAAATATAAGAGCTGGGCTTTCACTTCTGAAATCCGCATACGCAAAAAAACGAGTACTCTGGCGTGCATAACTGTCATACTGATTTCTAAAGCAGTCGTTGAGCACTGACCGCAGGGCAGCCTCCATTATTTATAACAGCCACAGGCCACAAATCAACACGTATTGCTATAGAAAAGCGTGTTCCCTGTCATATTGCTTGTACCTGTACTATAAGCAAAAAAACTAGTGGCGTCTTGTGGGGTCGACATCATGAAGTCCCCATTCCACATCCTTCAAATCGGCAAAATGTAAGGGCAGACAGCTTTTGCTTGTTCGCGTTCTTTACTTCCGGCGTTCTTGAAGTGATGCTTTGAATCAAGGTAACTTTTTGAGCATCGTCAAGGGGCTGTGTCGAGAATTCTGAGCCAAGTTATGGATGGGCGCTGCTTGTGGCGCGAAGCTGACGTCACTGAAAGGTGCCGTCTTTTTTTGCGTTATGTATTCCTGCTGAACAAAGGTGGAACCCAAGAACTCGCGCGAAGAGAAGCATTCCGTTACAATGGGCACGAGACATGGTACACAACTAGCAAGCGACACTGCTGACAAGTTGCCCTAGCTGGCCTGGAAGTGTCTCCAGAAACAGAGAGAAGTAGGTTCAACAACATAAAAAAATAGCCGCCTCGTACATTCCAGGAGCCGTCTTTGCGTGTGAAAAAGGCAAACTTTCATGAACGTGTGCTGAGATTTCGGCGAAAGGTAAAAACCAGGAGTGGCCGAAACAAATCAGAAACCCGGAGCCTCAAAGCGCAACGGCATTCGTATGGCACCCGGTCCACCAAGGTGGATAAGTGGGCACTGCGCTGCTGCTGAGAACAAGGTAGCGGGTCCGCTCCTGGCCGCAGCGGCCGGCCACATTTCGATGAAGGCTAAATAAAAAAAATTTACGCGCGCTGAGATTTCAGTCCACGCGACATAACCTCGGAGAATCAGGATTCGGGGCCGTCCACTGCAGCGTAACATCTTTCTCCTAGGATCTGCCTTGGCACGAAAAATTCACTGTTTTTTTTAAAAGGCTTATTCTAAATTGCGTTTGACCACGAATGCTCGTGAATAGGCGACGACGCCACCTGCAGAAGGCGTTGGAAGGCGACATACCCTACGAACAAACGCCAATGTCTCGGGTTCGGCATCCGCGTGTTAGACACACAAATGCCTAGTCACGAAACGAAATTGGCGCCCGGCAAACACGTATTCCCCATTTCGGCGTGAGGCAATGACCACTGACGCGGTGGCAAAGTGACTGGGGCTCTCAGTCGGGCTTGCGCCCAAATTCGTCGCAGCGGGCTCACAAATTCTAACAAACAAATTTAGAGCTAAGGAGCCTCTGTGCCTAATAGGCGGTCGTCGTGGCACAAGAGCAATAGCAGACGCGAAGGCCTGGGGAAATTTCCACGGCCGCCCGCTGGTCATCGAAGAAGCGCGCGCCACGTAGGCCTAACCGTGGGCGGGCGGTGCCCGGCAAACCCATCTCACGGGAAACGAATCAGACGCTAACCGTGACGTATGCGGCCTGCGTGAGTAGGGAAAGGCGAGAGGCCCTACCTGAGGGACAGCTAAGGAGAGGGAGCCAGCAGGGGCAGCCAGGCGAGCCGTGTGGATCGAGGGAGCGGAGGCAGCCCAGGAGCGCGCGGTATGACAGCGAAGCTCGGTCTGGCGATGATCGCTTGCTTCACTCCCTCCCGGCACTATACGGGTCGTTTACCGACCAAGAGGAGTCCTCGCTTTGAAAGGCACCATGGCGCAGCCACTCCTGCAAGCCCTGCAAGTCAGCGCTGCTGGCCGTGACCTCGGGGATATTCACCTGAGGATCCACCCTACGAATAACACCGTCACGGTCGCTACCCCGCACGAGACAACCGCCCTTCACCTCGTCCAGCTCAGGGAAGTGGTCCTCCAAGAGACCGCTTACCCTGTCGCAGCCTACATTGCACCGCCGGCGGCTGCTGTGCGTGAAGTCATCTCGCAAGCTTACTGGGAGGAGACGCCGGAGCAGATGCTACGGGACCTCCAGACCCGTAACCCGTACGCTGATATCATTGCAGCCCGCAGAATGGGTAGGACTCATTCCGTTCTGATCACCTTTGTGCACGGACCAGTCCCGCATACCATACGCTACATGAGTGTAGTGTACAGATGCACGCCGTACAAGGGAAGTCCAGACGCGTGCACGAACTGTCGTCGGCCGGGCCATAGGTATGACGTGTGCCCGCACCCCAAGACTGGTCTCTGCCCGCGGTGCGGAGACAAGCATGAACCGCAAGATGTGCCCTCTTGCATCCCGACCTGCATTCTCTGTGGAGGCCAGCAGCTCACGGGCACCGGCTCGTGCATGGCTAGAAATCGCACCACCCAACTACGCAACCCATCGCCCCAGAAGGCAATGCCCCCTAACAAGGATGACTTTCCTCCACTGCAAACTAACAAGAACGACTTTCCTCCGCTGAAAACGACCCTCCCGTCTACTTCAGCATGGGCCTCCAAGGCTGCCGGGACGAACACCAGGACCTCCCAGGACCCGGACGTGAGGGCTCTGCGAGAGGAGGTAAAGCAGCTCAGGGGAGCCCTCTCTACCGCCACCTCTGCTATATCTCCCCATCCACCACCCCCTCCCCTTCACCCACCCAACCCGCTCAACCTCCCCCTAAAAAAAGAAGGCCTGATGAGAGCCCAGTCGAACCAATAGACCTAGACGCCAAATTTCAGGCCTTCGCCCAAAACTTGGAAGCCAGGCTCACAGAGCGCATTACTTCGCAGCTCACTGCACACTGCCAGCTTATGATTGAATCTACCATTGCCCGTCTAATGGATAGTGTCATATGTAGCATCATGACCAAGGTAGAGGAGCGCTTAACTGGCCTCACTCCTGGACTCTCAACGGACTATCCTCCCACAGTCCCACTCTCCACACCCCTCCTTCCCCTCACTACCCAACAACATGGCTCCTCCGACGGGCCTTAATTCTTTACAGATTATTCTGTGGAATTACAGGGGCTTTCGGCGAAAGCGCGATCCTCTGCAGCAAATTATAGCAAGTTCGTCATCCCAACCAGACATTATCGCCATTCAGGACGCCAATGTTTGCAGGCAGCTGCCAGGATACGCTTTTATCCCCTCAGACCCCACTGATCTTCCTCGGGTGGTCACATATGTCAGTAAATCCTTGCATTACGTGGAGCACTTAATTACCTCCCCTATCGCTAACAGCCGTATTGAAGTCTTATCGCCCACACCTGCAAAATCAAGCCTGTTCTTTCTTAACTGCTACCTTCTCCCACGTCAGCCAATTAACTTACTCCCCTCACTTCTGAAATCCGCAACCCAGTTGGCCGGATCAAACCCCCTACTTATTGCCGGAGATTGTAATTGCGCTCACGTGGACTGGGGCTATCGGCGCACCAACCACAGAGGCACAGTTTTGTATAATGAGACGCTGGCGTTCCACCTGACCATCTTTAATAATTTCAGCTTAGCTACGCGGATTGGTAACAGTGTTACTGCCGATACCAGCCCAGACCTCACGCTTGGTAGAAACTTGTACCACCTGCAGTGGGAAAGAATGCTTTCCACACTAGACAGCGATCATCACCTAATTCGAATAACGCTAAACTATCGCCGATCTCAGCGCAAATTTACCATTAAGCACACTAATTGGGACGCGCTCTGCAAATTTAGACAAGCGCAGCCAACACAGGCCCCCTTCGAACTAGACACCTGGATTATTCAGTTGCAAAAAGACATTCGCCAACACACTCAAACGCTCGACTCTACGCCAGACACCCCTGTTATTGACAGCAAGCTCACCCACCTCCTCCAAGCACAGGACAACATAACGCAAAGGTGGAAGACTCAGAAGCACAATAGGAGACTAAAACTGAAACTTGCCCAGATTCAATCCCAAATAATACAATGTAGTGCCACTCTTTGCAAAGCTAACTGGGCTCAGGTTTGTGACGGTCTCCGCGGCAATCTCTCCACAACCCGCGCTTGGCATCTATTACGGCACATGCTAGACCCCACGCAATCCAAATCTCAGACGCGCCTTAGCATTCGCCGCCTCGCTCACAACCATCGACAGGACACCGACGCCTTCCTCGCCCAGGTGAAATGCACCTATACAACCCCCGGTCTCCCTTGCAAGCATCCTGATTATGCAGGCCCACCCCAGCCCGAACTTGACGCCCTTATTACAGAAGCAGAATTTCGCGCCACCCTATTTAAATTACGGAATACCGCTCCCGGAGATGATTAAATTACCAATGCAGCTATCAGAAATCTTGACGATGCTTCCATCTCTGACTTAGTCAACTACTTTAACGAATTTTGGGAGGCAGGTACTCTCCCTGCCTCGTGGAAGCATGGAAAAATTATTTTTATTCCAAAACCCCACAAGCCTATCACCCTAGACAACATCCGCTCCATTTCTCTTACATCCTGTCTAGGCAAGGTCTTCGAGCACATAATTCTTGCTCGGCAAACAACGTACATGGAAGACAACCACCTTTCCCCCACAGTATGCTCGGATTTCGTGCGCATCTATCTGCGCAGGACGCCCTACTTCAAATTGCGCATGACGTGCTTGATGATACCATCCCCCACCACACTAAAGCTATCCTGGCAGTTCACCTCACCAAGGCATTTGACAGAACTCGACACTATGCCATCTTACGGGAACTGCAGGCTCTACAGGTAGGCCCTGAAACCTACAATTATGCTCGCGCGTTTCTCTCGGGCCGCACTGCCTCCCTGCACATAGATCAGATTACCACATCCCCTTATACACTTGGAGAGCTCGGAACCCCTCAAGGGGCAGTCCTTTCTCCCCTTTTCTTTAACGTTGCTCTCATCCCCCTAGCTCACAAACTAGCTCTAATCCCACACCTAAAGCATACCCTGTACGCTGATGATATTACCACATGGACCACTCAAGGCTCTGACGGGGAAATTGACGAAACTCATCAGTTAGCAGCAGACACCATCTCCTCTCACGCGTCATCCATCGGGCTCGAATGTTCCCCATCTAAGTCCGCGCTCTTCCTAATTAGGCGAAAATCTAGCGCTAACTCGCCCATCCAAATCAATTTAAAAGGATCCCCTATCCCCATCACACCCGCCCTCCGCATCCTTGGCCTCCACTTGCAGGATTCTGGACGAAATGAACATATCCTTAAAAGGCTCAAGGCCTCCACGCAATCCGTGTTGCACCTTCTACGCCGAGTGTCCTCCCTTAACAAGGGTTTAGACGAAGCGGACAACATGAAAGTAGTGCACGCATTTACGCTTAGTCGCATTCTATACGCAACACCATATCTCAAATTGAACCGCACGGAAACCGAACGCGTGAACGCAATGATCAGCCTTGCGACTAAGGCAGCCCTAAACCTACCTCGTAGCACTAGCACAGCCAAACTTCTTGCACTAGGCATGCATAACACCATTCAGGAACTAGTTGACGCGCACCTTCAGACACAGTACCTTAGACTTGCCACGAGCGCCACTGGCCGCCATATACTCTCCTCCCTTCGAATCAACATACCCGCTAACCAGTCAACCCTTATACCCATCCCTCGACGCATCCATACACCTCTCGTTGTGAAACCCCTTCCTCGAAACATCCGTCCCCAATATCACATCCCTCGCCGCGTAGCTCGCGCTAATGCCCTCCATAAGTACTAACTTTGTGGCAGCTGTTAGCCACGTTTCGCGCATGTGGTGCTTCCGCGTAGTTTTACTGATCATGTGCAAAGTTTAGCTTCCGCTGCTTTTAGCGTTTTTATGGATAGCATCAGAGTCCCATGTCCCTGCGCTCACCAGTTGTATCACATCTTGCGACCAGCAAGGTAAAATGTTGCACCTTAGCATATGCTAGAGCCACCTGCCAAGAACTTGGAAGGGACAGGTGCGACCTGCCACCGTTAGCCGACGGCAGTGCAGAAATGAGCATCATCCTCGCCTCTCCTCTTCCAGGGGAGAGGAGAGAAAGTAAGCAAGGTAGCCGCTGTGGGAAGAACCTTGTCATATGCCACGGCTGGAAGGTGCAAAGTAGTGAATAGCACCTCACAGTGAGTTTCTTAAGTTCTCGCATTGTTACAGCATATAATGATTAGGTATCAAAATTTTCGCACCTCATCAAAAACGGCATTTTTTTAAATGGTATATGCAATTAGTACAAGATAGCGTGTGCATGAATTCTTCATTTATCATGAAGTGTTTTTTACACCCCCACAGCTGCTTTCAATGCGCTGTCGATAGAGCCGTGCGGTCACCTCGTGTTACATTAAAACCCGTTCGTCCGCTACGAACAGCACACCCCTGCAGTCGCTGTAATGATTGCTAATGTGTCGTGTCTGTTGCACTCCCGTGTAGTGGCGAAAGAGCTCTCCTTCTCGCTCCTATCTTCCGAAGTGCTTGTTCTTAACGCGCCGTTTCTCCTCTCCCGCAAACTTCCAAAGGGCGTCTCGCCAGCCGCGTCGACCGCGGAAGGTGGTGTGCCTCTTTCTTCCCCAGTGCTGAACGGTGTGGACGGCGCACGACACCATTTTTTGGGTGGTCTTTTTAAGGACAGCTCTCGCTGGAAACCGTGTGCTGTGCGACTTGGGGCCGCGTTAAAGAACCCCAGGGTGCCTAAATTTATGGAGCCCTCCACTGCAGTGTCCCTCGTAGCAAAAAATGAGACGCAAACAAGACAGCTGAGCCACAAACAGCACTGTAAGAAGCTGTTAGTCATGGGAAGCTCAATACTGGTTCCTGTTATTAATTTCGAAGGCGCAAAGACTTTTTGTTGAAATCTTAATCAACCTTTATTGTATTTCTTCTCCAGGAGGTAATATGTTTGTTTTTATTTGTGTTGCCACCTCAGTTTTCTTATTTTCGTTGCTGATAGTACAGATTTGGGACATTAAAGCTCATTTAACTCAGAAACATACCTTCAAGCCGTGAACGCTGCACAGTCACTTGCGCTTTCAGTTATGTGATGTGGCATCAGCGTGTCAGCAATGCATTCGACATGTGGGAGACGACATGGCAATCTAACTCTGTCTATATCCAGCTTAAGCCTATCGGATAAATGCGTGAGTGTAATTCTACTCCTGAACAGCTGCTCGAGCATACGTCCGTTAAAGATTTATGGCCCTAATTCTGCGTTGCGGAACTTCGGATGCTACAATAACAAGACACAGGTAAAGAGCACGGGGTATAGCTCACATAATGCAGGTGACAATAAGAGAAGAAGTGTGTAGGTTTTCGCTGTACACGTGGTCTCAAGCACGGCGGCCTCTACCTGTGACGTGAGTGCACACCACCACGCCGGAATGTGCTGATGCATGCGCCGCCCTGATTTTGAAGGCGTGCTTCACGGATATGTTTTACAGGCCAGCAGTAGATTAACTGAGTGCGACCCTTCGCAAATCAGAAACATTGCGAGCTAGGATACTCGCACCGACGTTGTTGAGAATGGTGGCCTTTTTGTCGTAGCCAATCCACTGTCCTTTGTCCCAGTTGACGGCGATCATGCAGTCGGCCTCCTTCTCGTACAGCGGCACCTACAGCCCGAAGCTGAATTCAAGGCAGATCTGCGCACGCGTGCACCGCATGCACGTGGTCAGTGGGCATCTTGTGTGCATAGACATTGTGCAAAAGCGCCGTGAGTGTGTGTAACGGTAGCACGTTTTATTACGGTTGCTTCTGGTAATACAGTGTTTAGCACCGCGCGCTTACGGTAAGCACGCTAACTACGGTAATTCCAAACGTACGGAAAATATGACTAAGGAAGCATGGCTGCGTTAGCAACGACAATGCTTTAACTTATTCACGTCCCCTACGCTCTCTACAGAGTGAAGAGAAGTGGCTTTCCCATAAGGCGGGCTAGATCAGCCCTAGAATTGACAGTGAAAGGAAAACTACCGTTGGGCACGGATCTTAGCGGAATTATACACCGGACGAAACGAAACCCTCCCAGGCAAAGATCCTCTACGGCCATTCTAGAAAGTGACAGTCGAACCTTGTTATGACGAAACGGTTTATAACGAAAAATAGAGCATAATTAAGCACTGGCGATTCTCCTTGAAAGCTCGGTCAATATGAGCTATAAAGAACCACTTCGTTATAACGAGGTTCAGTTATACATCTATCGATGATAACTGCCGTTGGCGGCGGTATTGTGAAATGTGCGAAGAAGCGATTAGTGGCCATGGCGATGACCAGGATCGGTGACTGCGTAGAAAAGACACGACATAAGCACCTCGAAATAGACGAGCAGCCCGCGCTCGTCGGTGAACGGTCCCGGAGGCGCGGGTCCAGGGACGCTGGCTCGCAGCTAGTAGCGCCCACTGTTCCCTAGCCTATAGGCGTAGCCGAACAGCGAAAGGGCTACGCGCTGCAGGGAGCGTAGCTCGCCGAGGAACGCCTCGCACGCCTCCACCTGCGCGTCATGCATGCTACGGTGGATCAGTGCGTGGGTAATAATAATTGGTTTTTGGGGAAAGGAAATGACGCGGTATCTGTCTCATATATATTTGGACACCTGAACCGCGCCTTAAGGGAAGGGATAAAGAAGGGAGTGGAAAAAGAAAGGAAGAGGTGTCGTAGTAGAGGGCTCTGGAATAATTAAGACCACCTGAGTATCTTTAACGTGCACCGAAATCGCACAGCACACGGGCGCCTTTGCGTCTCGCCTCCATCGGAACGCGGCCGCCGCGGTCTGGTTCGAACCCGGGAAATCCGGCTCGTTAGCCGGGCGCTCTATTCACTGAACCACCGGGGCTGGAAGCGCGTAGTTGCAAACCTGAAAACCTGCAATTGTGCATAATTTCTGGGCTTAGCGATGTGGCGGGTGGGCCACCTGCCACTTGCTATACAGACAGACATCGGTCGCCATTTTCGCTTGCAGTAACGCACTAATAACCTGTGTGAAAACGAAAATCAGGCATCAAGAGCTAAAACAAAATTTGTTCCTCGACTAATCGGTTCGTGTCGCTTGGAAGGTATGCAACGCGAACAAAAAACAGTTGAAACCTATCCTGTCTTTCGCCTGTGGTGATTCTTGGACTGCAGTATGGATGGGCCACATTGGACTCCCAAAGATGCCTCTGACGCTTAGACTGTATTGCACAGTGGCTGCTTCGATTTCTTGCCGGCTGCTCGACCGCACTATTGTAGCAGTGCTAGTGCCCCAGTTAAAACCTGTCGACAGACCCGTGCTCTTTCTTTCCTTCATATGATCAGAACAGGCTTTATGTGCAGCCGAGCACTGCGCGCTGAATTTTTGTTCGAGACTGAGATATGTCACGACCATTAATTCGGCGAAAGGTGCTCTTCTTCCTATAGCTGCCTATACCGGCTGCTAGTCGATTGGCTCCAACTGGGCCACTATCCCTGCCACACCCTAAACACGAATAAACTTGTATGGAAGTGAAAATTTACCTGGGTTTGAACCCGATCCCCGCACCCGCGTTTAGAAGGAAGCGAAACGCTCCAAAAATGAATTTGTTTTTTGGAGAAAGACCCGCCGCGGTGGCTCAGTGGTTAGGGAGCTCGGCTATTGATCCGCAGTTCTCGGGTTCGAACCCTACCGCGGCGGCTGCGTTTTTATGGAGGTAAAATGCTAAGGCGCCCGTGTGCTGCGCGATGTCAGTGCACGCTAAAAATGCCCAGGTGGTCAAAATTGTTCCGGAGCCCTCCAATGCGGCATCTCTGTCTTCCTTTCTTATTTCACTCCCTCCTTTATCCGCGGTTCAGTTGTCCGCCGATATATGGTGCAGTACTTGTCTCACATATGGGCGGACACCTGAACCGCACTGTAAGGGAAGGAATAAAGGAGGGAGTGAAAGAAGAAAGGAAGAGGTGCCGTAGTGGAGGGCTCTGAAATAATTTCTACCACCTGGGGATCTTTAACGTGCACCGAAATCGCACAGCACACGGGCGCCTTTGCGTCTCGCCTCCATCGAAACGCGGCCGTCGCGGTCGGAATCGGACCTGGGAACTCCGGATGAGTATCCAAGCGCCCTAAACACTGAGGCATAGCGGCGAGGCAAGCGCGATGTCAGTGCGCGTCAAAGATCCCTGGTGGTCGAAAATAATCCGGAGCAATCCACTACGACACCTTTTCCTTCTTCTCCTCTGTTATCCCTTCCTTTCACGTTGAAAATCCCCAGGTGGTCGTAATTATTCCGGAGCCCTCTACTACGGCACCTCTCTCTTCCTTTCTTCCGTCTGTCTCTCCTTTATCGCTTCTCTTGCGGCGAGGTTCAGGCAAGGTAACTGCCGGTCCTTAAGGATAACAGTGTGGATTCGAAGAGAAAGTAAACGTAGCAGCAGGCGACAGAAGGTTAGATGGGCGGACGGGTTTAAGAATTTTGCAGGCAAAGGGTGGATGCAGCTGGCAAAGGGCAGGGTTAATTGGAGATTCGTGGGAGATGCCTTTGCCCTGCAGTGGGTGTAGTCAGGCTGATGATGATGGTGAATAAATTGTTCCGCCTTTGCCTTCTGTAGGCTCCTGTCTGTCTGTCTGTCTGTCTGTCTGTCTGTCTGTCTGTCTGTCTGTCTGTCTGTCTGTCTGTCTGTCTGTCTGTCTGTCTGTCTGTCTGTCTGTCTGTTGTGGCCAAGAAGGAAGAAAAGGAAAGTGCACAGGCCTGCTCACTGGCTCTAGCTGAGCCACAATCGCTACCACTTGCAGATAGTAGGAGAGTTGAAAGATGGGATAGAAAGGCAGGATAGTAAAGACACGCTAAAGACAAGGCCGATCCCGGAGGTAGTGCAATACCGGGCCCACCGATGGCCGGAGTGAAGCATCCTTCAAACTCTCGCCACATTTCCAAAAATAATTCAAATTGGATCAGTAACAGATGTTCTACTGTAGGCTCCTTGCTGTCAGCTTGATGACATTTAGTCTGGCGCTCATTGATTGCCAGGTTTACCCGATATATTGTTTCGAAAAAGAGGAGCATCGAAACATGTCAATAACATTCGACGGTGCGCAGTTAAAGCTTGCCTTTATATCGAACCTGAAGTCGCCTGTCGCGCCTCTAACTGTATTGCCACTTTTTAAATGATTTCATATGCCTTGCTATGATGACACTTCAACATGCCACGAAACGAGAAGATTGGCACTAAAAGCAATCGCTGCGAAATCGCATTCTGAGCCCCTTTGCACAAGTACTCATCTATCAATACACGTCATCATGATCCACCAGTACTGTTATCTTCATGATATTCATTGACAATAATAACCATATTAATCATCCACATCATCGCTTTGTCTGCTTCCCGGAAAAGCTGCTCCCGGTAGCTCGCGGCGTGTGGCAAAGGCGGGACACTTGTTTCTCTTGTCCTCTCCGTATCTCCTCCCTTGGCTGTGTTCGGCATGAGCTTATAACGAATGTTACGGACATACACCACGCATTAGGTATGTAAGAGACTACACTTTGTTCCTACAGGCGGGGCTAGGGCAGCGGGGCTCGAGCCGAATAACGCGAACGCCAGGTTTGAAACGTACTCCATCTAAACGGTGAATTGCAGCAGAAACCGGCGCGGGCGCGTGCAAGCGGCGGAGGGGTAATGGTGGCGATGTGGCGCCGATACCGGTACAGCCTTTGTTCAAATTTTAGAGCACATGGGCTAGAGGAGCTTTTGTAGCGTCTGTGTAAGTCCGAATTTTAAGAAGAGGTCTAGAATTCATATTCTCTCCACGAGGCCTACAGATTTATAACAATCCACACTTCGTGCGTCAAAAGAGAGCTTCCTTAGCTGTAAACAGTGCACCGAGGGTATATTTTATCTCTGAAATTTACATCATTGCAGCTAGATCCAATTGACGCCATTTACGCTCCACATTTTTGTGTCTCGACCGCAGCCACTTGAAAGATGACTGGTGCAAACGTTACCATGACATATGTCTTAATGTGTGCATGGATTTTGAGTTTCCCAGATATTGTGGCGCTCCAATTTTCAATACTTTTTTTCCGTCAAACGATCACAGGGTAGACACAGGCGCCCGCGATTTAAACGGCTTGCCTCCGTTCGTAACCTCCTCTCCTCAGAGAAACGCTTACCCTGCTGCTGTCGTCTTCGTTGCGGGAACTGTAATGTGCGCTCGTGTCCTTTAAAGCATTGTGTCGTGCATGGCAATATATGCGCACAGGCATGTTCCTTGCGAGCAATGCTGCATTTGCTTCGATATTCAATAGAGACTCCCGCTCGCAGTCAACCCTGCTTCACTGCAGCAGCGTCGCTTCACTGTTGACTGAGAAGCTGTAGCTGCCAGGAAGCATTGGCACGGCTTATTATTAGGGCCGCATTCGGCGCATTTTTATTTGTAATTTTAGAAAACACTTAATCTCTTGTGCAACATTTATCAATGCCCTTCCTTTTCTTTTGATTTTGCTGGCAGAAATGACCACCGAAGAATGTTATCGCTGGAAGCCTGCATACTTCTAGGATGAAACATGGCGTAAACTCCCGGATGACATCAAGAAGTGCTACGGGAACGTCGACAAAGATGGATCAATAAAATAAAGGAAAGGTAAGTTTGTACTCGTTTTAAAAGTTAAAACATGTTTATTATAATTTCGCATCGCTGCTAGAACCTTAGTTGTGTTAGCGCGCGACTGATTTGTCAAGAGCTGTATTATCATTGTAAGATTTGTAAAATCAGGCGTGCAGTGCAAGCATCATTTTTATTGTGGGGTAGCTGAATAGCATAGAATTTCTATCACGCCATACAAACTGGAGAACAGTTGGCTGCGTTTATACTTCTTGAAATGCGTGCTTTTTAGTTTTGTATACTTTTGCCGAAAGGAAGCCTATGTTGTGGCGCTCGGCTTGGAGATGCTCTGTGACCAGGCATTGTATGCTCCGAACACTTCTTATGCCATAAAAGAGTGCAATGAGATCTGGCGACTTGAGTTGCAGACGCTGGCTGTGGCTCGATGGCTCGGCATCTAGTCTGCTAAGGTTGTAAACAGGAGGAAACGTTTCTCCGTTATCACTTCTGCCAGCCAGGAGTAGCGGTGCAGTAGGAAGAACTGGGTTGTTGTTGAAACATTTATTGACAAAAATAAAAGAAAACCATGAAAGGTTGCAGAACGGGTGGTGTCCTCATTTCAGGACCCCAGTGCCTGTCGCTGCCGCCCGGGCTTGCTTGATCAGCTTTTGCTGAATGGCAAGGTCCGAGCTGAGCAGAGTGGCCTCCCACTGCTCCTTCGTTCTAGGGAATTTTAGTTGTAGTGGTTTTGGTCCGACGCATCCACTTGTAATGTGGTATGTTGTGGGACGTTCTTCGCACCACGGCCAGGAGCCTTTGTAACGGCCCGGGAAAATAATGCCTCCTGAGCATTTAGCCTTTTATGCGGGGGGGGGGGTATTGCTGGCGAAGCATCCTAAAGTATTGGAGCCGGGCACTGTATGCAGTGGGGATTTAGGGTGTGGTGTGCGGGTCGGGGGTGTCTGTCGCTCGGTTGGGGTGCCCTCGAGCTGAGAGGTCCGCGACCTCGTGTCCCTCAAGCCTCGAGTGCCCCGGAGCCCACGTGATTTCGTGTTGGAGTTCGTAATTGTGTACAGGAGGTTGTTGCAAATCTGGATAACTTTTTAGGGATTGTTCCTGCGAGAAGTCGGCATGCCGCCTGGGAGTCCGACACAATCTGTACTTCTTTGTCGTGGGTATCTCTTCACTGGACGGCGAGCACTATCGCAGCCGTTTCAGCTTCGGTGTCCGTGCAATGCCTGAGGTAAACGCTGGCCACTTCTTGGAATGTCGAGTCCACCACCACTGCAGTGGCGCGCGTTGCGTCTCTGTGTATGGCGGCGTCTACATATAGAGTCTTGGGGCTGCGGGTGGCTGTGCGCTTTAGGTAGTCGCTCCGAGCGTTGCGTCGGCCCTCGTTGTGCGAGCGTGAAATGTTCTTGGGCAATGGATTGACATGGACCCTATTGCGGCATTTAGGTGAAATATTTTCCACTGACACGATGAGTTGGAGATCGGCCCGGAAGCCGATTCTACTCATTATCTGCCTGCCGGTTTTCGTGCGAAGGAGTCGCTCTCTTTGTGCGAGGAGGATAGAGTCTTTGATTTCGTCGAAGGTGTTGTGAAGTCCCAGTGCTTTGAGTTTGGCGTTGGTCGCATACAGGGGAAGTCCGAAGGCTTGTTTGTATGCCGTACGGATCAACGCGTCCGCTTTCTTGAAGTCTTGTCTGAAAAGTGTGTGTTACGAAAGACCGCAAAAGATGCGACTGAGGACACGCGCCTGCACCAATCTTATTGCGTCTTCTTCTCGCATGCCCTTTCTCTTCCTGGCCACCCCGCGTATCACTCGGGCGATTTTCTGGGTGGCGTGGGACAGGAGCTTGAAGGTGTGTGTGGGTTTGCGGTCGCTTTGTATCCAGAGACCTAGTATGCGGACTAGAGGGGTTTCCTTGACCTGGGTGCCGTCAAGTAGGACGTTGATCAGGGTGTCTTGGGATTTGCAAGCAAATCCCTTGACTCTGATTATTTTTTATTTCTCAAGGGTGGTGGTGGTGGTGTAAACTTTATTACATACAGGGGAGTTTAGGACGCACAGGTCTTTGGGCCCCCGCACGGCCCCACTGCACTCAAACGTTCATGTCCCGGAGGCTCATGACGCTGGCAGCCCGGCCTGTGGCGATGGCTTGCTTGGCCGGGTCCTCGAAGCGCAGTAGGGTCTCCCAAGACTCCCAAGTGGTAAGGTGCTCCAGGCCCCGCGGGGCAGGATCCGCCAGGCAGAGGAAAAGGATATGATCGAGACTGGCTTTGGAATGGTGGCAGAGGGTACAGGAGGGGTCTGTGTGAATTGGTGATAGCGCGACCGTATATAAGGGGAAGCTGGTGCGTGTTTGGAGCCGCCTCCAAAGTGTTGATGATAATTGCCGAGGGAGGGATGGGGGGGGAGTACAGCCGACGCTCCGCTTTGCAGGCCTGCGTCAGTTCCCTGAAGGAGTGCATGCGCTCCCGTGAGAACCCCAGATAGGGGGCCGCCGGTTCCCGGTTCAGAGAACCTCGGGCTAAAGCGTTGGCAGCCTCGTTTCCGAGATTCCCGGAGTGGGCAGGCACCTATATGAGCTCCATGTGGCGGGGCGGGTGTGCGGCGAGGGAATTCAATATCGAAATACAGGGTTGTGAACTCTCCCGCGGGCGAAATTTAGTATGGCAGTTTTAGAGTACGATAGTATATACCGGGCTTCCGTGCGCGTGATGGCTAGGGCAATAGCGGCCTCTTCAGCCTCCTCCGAAGTGGCAATGGGGGATATGTGAAGGGTAGCAATCGGTTGTAGGGAGGGGTTCGTGATGGCTACAACCGCGTCCTCGCCTGTGCATGCGGCATCCACCCAAACGGCATCCGGTTCCATGCCATAGTTTTTGTGGAGCGCCCGTGCGCGACCTCTGCGGCGGGGCTCGTGGTTGGTGGGGTGCATGTTTTTAGGGACAGGTTTAATAAGTACTTCGCGGTTAATGTGTTGGGGGACCGGGAGCTGTGTGGGATCCGTGGCTGGTTTCCTGAAGCCGATGGTGTGTAGAATGTGTTTGCCGGTGGTGGTTCTCGCGAGACGTATGTATTGTGTCTGTCGGTCGGCCTCGATAAGCTCACCCTATCGTGTTGTGTAGGCCTAGCTGGAGACGTTTTTTGGTTGAGGTATTTAGGGGTACGTGTAGCGCTCTCTTAAGGGCTGTTCGGATCATGGCATCCATGGTGGAGATTTCTGTGGCCTGTAGTTTCAGGTAGTGGCGCGTGAAGAGAAAGCGGCTGAGGACGAAGGCATGAATGAGACGACATATGTCATGCTCCTTCATGCCCCGGTGGTGTCCAGAAACTCGGCGGATTAGGTGGGATATCGACACCGCCGTCTGCTTGAGTTTCTGGATGGTGAGAGTGTTTTGCCGTTGTTCTAGATGTGGAGAGTGTGTACCTCCGGGATGTACCGGTTTTCCAGTTTCACGGTTATGTAGGCTGTGGGGCAGTTTCGGGTTGTGGGGCTGAGTATGAGGAGCTTCGACTTCTCCGGAGAGCATGAGAGTCCGATACTCCGCGCATGTGTTTCGGTGAGGGTAGCTGCCGACTGCAGAGTATTCTCTATATCTCTATCACTGCCATAGGTGGTCGTCCATAGAGTGATATCATCAGCATAGAGTGTATGCCGAAGGTGAGGGATAGTTTGTAGTTTGCGGGCAAGGGGGATGAGTGTGACATTGAAGAGTAAAGGGGAGAGGACAGATCCCTGGGGGGGGGGGTGCCAACCCCACTAAGGGTGTATGGATGAGATGTGTGGGGACCGAAGTGAATTTCGGTCGTGTGGTTAGTAAGGAATGCTTGTATATAGGTGTATATACGTTCACCTATGTTCAAAGGGGAGAGCGCCGACATGATCGCTTTATGGTCTAGGCGATCAAAGGCCTTGGAGAGATCCAAGGTGAATACCGCTTTTGTGTGGCTCGGTATGAGGAGTCAAGAATATCTTGTGTGAGCTGGAGCATGGCGTCCTGGGCCGACAGGTGGGGACGGAAGCCCACCATGCTGTGGGGATAGAGGTCTTGCTCCGTCATGTGTTGGGTGAGTCGGGCGAGTGCGACATGCTCCAAAAGCTTGCCCAGACATGATGTTAGCCAGATGGGACGACGATTTGCAGGTGTAAGGGGTTTGTGGGGCTTGGGTATGAATAAGATTTTGGCGTGACGCCTAGATTGCGGAAGGGTGCCCTCCTGCCAGCATGTGTTGAAGTACCCCGTGAGCTGGGCAATCGACTGATCGTCCAAATTGCGAAGCATCCTATATGAAATACGGCCAACTCTTGGAGTGGAGTTTTAGCGGAGAGTCACGAGGGGCGCTCTGACATCTGCTCCCGTAATCTCCGCGTCGAGATTGGCATTCGGGGTGCTGGCATAGAGGAGCAGTAGGTTTGAGGTACCGAGAGTTGTATGTGTATTCCAAAAGTATGTCGATGAGTGCGTCGGGAGAAAGGTCGGTCCTGTGCATAAGGCGTGTGACGTGGTGTTGTGTGGCTGTTTTGGATTGCGTGGGGTCAATTAAGCGACGGAGGAGTTGCCAACTGCGTTTGGAGGACATATTGCCAGCCATACTGTCGCAAATCTGTCCCCAGTTGGATCGGCAGAGCTCCTCAGAGTGCTGAATAATTTTTGTTTGCAGGGCGGCTAGCCGCTTTTTAAGGGTCCGATTGAGCTTTTGACCTTTCCAGCGATCTAGGATAGTATGGAGGGCCTCCTATTGGTGGGCCAAGCGAGTGTCGAGGGTGGGCGTATCTGGTGTGGTGTCAAGCGTTCGAGTATGTGCGGAGACATCGTTCATGAGTGATGCCACCCACTGGTCGATGTCTGTAATGGGGGCGTCAGGAAGGGCCGCACGGGCGGCGCGGAGCGCATCCCAGTTGGTGAATTTGCGTGTTAGGTGAAGGGTCGTTCTTTGCTTGTATGGTACTGTAACGGAGAGGATGTAATGATCGCTCCCTAATATGTGATCTGTTGTGTTCCACGTAATACCCCCAAGTTTGCGGCTCAGTGTCAAGTCCGGGCTGGTGTCCGCGCTGACACTGTTGCCAATTTTCGTGGGAGTGTTAAACATTTTCTGTATTGTGAGGCGGAGCTGTTGTACCAAGGACCAGAGTCGCCTCCCTCGTCCCGTGGTGAACATCGCAGGCCGCGGCATATAGCTTCTCTTTCGACGCATGTCGCCGCCACTTGTAGCGCTTGTTCCTTGGCCGCCGAAGGGCATTTGGCGGTCCAGATGGTGATATCGTCTGCATACAGAGTGAATCTGATGTCGGGGACTTCTTGCAGGTCCTTTGCCACTCCAATCATGGTGATGCTAAATAGGAGCGGGGAGATGATGGATCCTTGCGGCGTGCCCCGGTTGGGCATGCTCTTGACGTCGGAGCGTGTTTCGCCTATGCCAATCGTGGCCTTGCGGTTCGAGAGGAAATTCTTCACGTATTTGAATACCCGTTCACCGCAGTGGAGGTTATTCAGTTCACTCAGGATGGCGTCATGCGAGGCGTTGTCGAAAGCTTCCTTGAGATCGAGAGCCATGATGACGTGCTCGCATTATCTCGGGATGGTGAGGATGGCGCAAGGACAGCTTGGTCATGGGTAACGAGTGCTTGCTCTGCCCAAGATGGGATAAAAAAAAACATTTTCTGAAACATTTCACCGCAGAGAAGCCGTGCACCAGGCCGAGCTGTCGACGAAGGCCGGCGTATTTTATTAACAGGTGTTGCTCCGATACGTTATAACGTCCTTCCAGACATCTTCTCTGAATGTCGGTCAGTAAAGATCGAGGGCGCAAAGGCAGAGAAAGTGAAACTTTCTGGGCGCTGCCTCGCGCCTTCAACGGCCGCTGTAAAGTCAATGGTCTTCATGTAAGCTATGAAAATGCTTGTGTTGGTGTTTATCGTCCACATTTTACTTCAGATGGGGGCCGCGTGAACCGCAGGGTAAAACCACAGTAGACTTTGAAGCATCCACATAAAACTCGGCACAGTTGAACTAACTGCGTGAACATGAAGTGCTGTCGATAGCCTCGAGGGGCACCATCTCACCTATTTAAGAGAGGATAACTTCATGAAAGCGCTCGAAGGGACAGGATACCTGAGCTGCTCTTCGAAAAATCGTATATAACACGTGACATTTCAGACCACAGATACGAAGAAAACTTAGGTTTCAATGCCCGGATGAGTAGAATAAGCTACAGATATTTAACTGCATACTACCAAACAGCATATAGGTAGAAACACAATCGAAAAGAAACGTTTCAAGTGTGAGGTTTGCTTGTCTGTGCTTCCCGCTCCGCTTAAGTGTCCTGGATTAGAAAACACCAGAAAACGATGCTTCCCTGTATTGAACACAAACCGGATTCCAGCGCCCCCCACATTCTTGTGTGATCATCCAGTGCTTAGCTTAATCGCGTTTTAACCTTATTTAGCTGAGTCTGCGGCTGTGGCTAGTGGTTATTGCGTTGGGCTGCTGGCCCGAAAGACGCGGGTTAGATCCCGGCTGCGGCGGTCGAATTTCGATGGAGGCAAAATTCTAGAGGCCCGCGTACTGTGCGATGTCAGTGCACGTTAAAGAACTCCAAGTAGTCGAAATTTGCGAAGCCCTTCACTACGGCGTCCCTCATAACTTGATTTGCTTTGGGACGTTAAACCCATATAAATCATATAAACCAAACCTTTTCAGCAGAGGCAAAGTTTTAAAATAGTACCGTTATCAGCAGTGACCATTTTTATTCACATATAACACACATATCTTACCATACAATAACATAAGTGTGTCCCTCAGTGGTGGGGGCATTATTGAGCCCAGGTGGCTACTGAGCCTTCTTGCGAAAATAAGGGGTATGCAGAGAAGCCTCCCGGAAAAGTGTCACGAACCATTTTCACCGCTTTTTGCACCAGTCTTCACTAATTACCCGTATTTATGACCATTGTTACCCTCATCACCCTGTGAATAGTCTTGCAGGAAACATAGTCTCTGTGTTCAGAATGGATCCTTAACGCGCGATTTTCAGCACACTTTGGCCTCACCTTCGTTTTGCATTTTCAGAGACATGAGCTCACCATTTAACCTCGCTCTTTGGCCTGAGTTACCCTTGTGCCAATAAAATCGAACGTCATCATTAGCTTCATGTCCTCCTGGTCAGAGCAACCTTGAGAGGGACGAGTGGCGGGTGCCTTCGAGCCTTGTGCGTGATGAGCGAAAGGCAAGGCCGGTGTTCCAACTTAACCGTTTCGCGCTTCTCGAGTTTGGTCATTAAAACGACCGAATAATATATGAAGGGGAAGGTAGCGAGCGCGTCTGCGGCAGAGGCCACGAATAAATGCGTGGCTGCTTCTCGCGCATCTTCATCAAGCCTAGCCCCACAACATGCGGTGAACGTTTCCAATAAGTTCTCCCTGGTCACTGGGTGAAGGCAGATCGGCAGCATTTGTGAACACTTGCCCCTGACTTGCCCAGACAACCAATGTGCTGGATTGAAGTGTGAGTTGCTAGTGTGATGACCCCCATAATGCGCAGGTCCACACGGGACGGAGAGGCAAAGAGACACCGTATGGCTCAGTTTAAACAAACAGGTATATTCAATAATTACACATGATTAAGATTATACATCAGAGGCTGGGGCGTCCGAGCTTACGTGCCGACGACTTCATGGGGGCGATGGAGTGGCTCCGGAGTTGGGCTCGAGCGGTTGCTGGCAGAAGCTGCACGCCGTCGGGCTTCGGCGCTGAAGGCCCTCTTGGCGAACGATGTCGTCCTGAGCGTGCCCCTTCCGTACTGCTTCTCGATTTTTATATCCTCTTCTCCACACCCCCTAGGGTGAGGACGCCCACGCCGGAGGGGAAGGAGGGGGGGGGGGCTAGGGCTTTCACTTGGGCGCACAAACATACCACCGCACTTATTGTCTCGCCCCCCTCACGTGTTTAGTCCGAGGGAAAGAAGGTTGTCTTCGCGGTAGCGCATAGCGTCGGCTGTGGTACGGCGCGCTCTGGCCCGCTGACAGTTCCCGCGGGTCACCGGCCTCCATTCTTCATCCATCAACTGACACTCGCTCCTCAAGGTAAGGCGCGCTCTGGCCCGCTGACAGTTCCCTTGTCCTGGAATGTGCCCGGGAGGGCCGCCCCCTGAAACCGCCACGCCAATTGGGGAGGATAAAGCCTGTTTCCCCGCGGCGGCGGCGGCGGGTCCGGTTGGGTCCGGTTGGGCTTAAACCCCTTCGTTCTGGTCGTCACTCAAAGTGCATGGCTGGGTAATTGATGATGCCGCTGTCATCTGGGTCTCCGTCTACGCCGCGCCGTGGAACGCGGAACCTCGCAGCACACACAAGGAATGTACCTCGTAGCACACACAAGGAATGTACCTCGTAGCACACAAGGAATGTCACACTCGCTCACCCTCCAGAAGAATGTTCTCCGAACATTTGAGTCCCTGCAGCTCCCTTTGTCTTTCTGAATCGCCTCGCACAGTGCGTCCGACAAAACACTTTTCGCTGCACTCAACACCACTGCACAACACCATATGCCTCCGCTGTCATAACTGGCGTCTCCAGGGGCAGCACTGATCTTCTTTTACAGATAAACATGAAACTCAGCACCCAAGCCTCTCCTTTCTAGTCCAAACTGGACGAAATAAATTTACCACAGTTACAAAGGAGCTCCCACTTCTAGCACGATCACGGCACAGACAAAAATATAGATAACGAAAGGAAGTAGGGCAGGTTCTGCATGCGCTCCGCATGCTCTCCTGTGAAGGTGTTACTTAATGACAGAAAGGTTTAACTACTAACTCCGATAACTTAACACATACGCATATAGCAATGTTATGAGCTGCGGCATTACACAATTCTGACCAGTTCACAACTCCGCTCTGTTTACACCATTAGTCCGACTTAGCTTTCCGATTTCGCAGCGGATATCTGCCTTCATGAGTCATACTACGTAAGTCTGTGACCCTTTGTCTGCTTTGGGACTCGCGAGGGCTCGTGGCAGGAGCCTCTCCTGGCGTTATCTGCGCGGCAACCTCGCGCGCTTCTTCTTCTAGCAATGCATGAAGTAAATCCGGTGGCATTCTGGCCGTCACCTCTGGCGCCTGCCGAACAAATGCAGGAGAGGGCGTTTCTTGCGAACTATCTGCGCGCTCCGCTTCACTTCTGTCCCCATCAAAATCCGCGCTTTCCCTTTCCTCATTTCGTGAATACTGAACCGGCGCCGACTTGAGGCGATTTGCGTGTATCCTTATCAAGCGCCGGTTCACGTCTCGGACTCTGAAGTTTACCGGAGAAAGCTTCTCGACAACCTCGCACGGTCCTCTCCACTTCGTCTGGAACTTACGGGCTAGCCCAATCTGCCTTTGGCAGTTTTCAATGTACACGCTGTCCCCCACATTAAACGGCGCGTCTCTAGCACTGCGATCGTGCACCTCCTTCCTGCGCTTCGCCGCTTTCTTTAAGGCCTCCTTTGCGATGTCCCTCGCCACTTGCAAGCGCGATTCTAGCTCCACCTTATAGTCGTCCAGTGAAGCGTATGGGACACGACGGGGGCCCTCTGGCACTTCACTAGGCTGGTCCGGGTCTCGGCCGTAGAGAAGAAAGAATCGCGATTCGCCCGTGCTCTCGTGTGCTGCGAAATTGTAGGCAAACATTGCATACGGGAGCCACAAGTCCCAGTCCCGCTGGTCGCGCGAAACAAAATGCGACAGGAACCCGGCCACGGTTTGGTTCAGTCGCTCCACCGCGCCGTTGCAACCCGGATGGTACGGTGTTGTCTGCTTCTTAGCGATCTTAAGCAGCTCGCAAACTCTCCTCATTAGCTGCGACACGAAGTTCGTTCCCCGATCTGTCAAGAGTTGCCTCGGGGGTCCATGTCGGAGCACGATCTGTTCGACAAATGCTCCTGCAACCGTGTCTGCCTTCTGATCTGGGAGTGCTACCGCTTCCGCGTATTTTGAAAGGTGATCGACAAATACTAAAATGTAGAAGTGGTCGTGGGCAATGGGCCCATTATGTCCATACCTGTCTGCTCGAAGGGAGCCGAAACCTCAGAGAACGGCTGAATTGGAGCTGGTCTTCGTCCCTTGGGTGTTTTTCTTTCGAGACAGGAATGACACTTCGCACAGTAGTCTCTAACATCCTGTCGCATGCCACTCCAAAAGTACAAACGCTCCACACGCCTGCGTGTCTTCGCTACGCCAAAATGACCGGCGCATGGCGCATCGTGAAACGCGCGAAGAACCCTTTCTGTCCACGACCGAGGTATGACGACTCTCTCCCAAGCGGTTTTCTCTAATCTCCCTTTCCTGGTTGGCCTCGTGCGCCGACACAGGGTGCCGTCTTTGTCAATGAAATAACCTAGCTGTTCGGGGTGAGACGGTGCGCCCTCTAAGCTTTCGATTATTCGCTTCAGGTCAGGATCTTTGCACTGCTCTGTGCGTAATTCGGCGGGGTCGACTACGGGGACAAACTCATCTATAGCTGCCACGGCAGCTGTGCGGCTGAGTGCATCAGCATTCAGATGTGTCTTTCCTGACTTGTGCTCAACTTCAAAGCAGTATTCCTGCAGGTGTAGATTCCATCTAGCGAGTCGCGAGCTAGGGTCCCTGACACTCATCACCCATTTCAGAGGATGGCAGTCTGTGACTAGCTTGAATTTGCGGCCGTAAAGGTAGCATCTGAAGTGCTTTACTGCCCAGACAACGGCGAGGCACCCCCTTTCTGTAGCTCCGTACTTTTGCTCTGTGGGGCTCAGCGGTCGGCTAGCAAAAGCAACGGGATGTTCTTTGCCCTCGATAACCTGAGATAGCACGGCACCAACTGCGAACTTTGACGCATCTGTGGCCATAACGAAGGGCAAACTAAAATCTGGGTGGCGCAACAGCGGTGCACTCATTAGCTTCCTTTTCAGGGCCCCAAAAGGATTCTCCGCGTTTTCGTCCCAGCGAAAGGCGACATTTTTGGCTGTTAAGGCGGTGAGCGGCTTAGCGAGCTTGGCGAACTCCTCTATGTGCCTTCGGTAGTAACCGATCAGGCCGAGAAACTGCCGGACCTGGCGGACGCTAGTCGGGGATGGAAAATCCGAGACACACCTTAGTTTCTCAGGGTCCGGTCGCACGCCGTCAGCTGAAACAACGTGCCCGAGGTATTTCACCTCGTTTTTGAGGAATTGGCACTTAGAGGGCTTCAGCTTGAGACCCGCTGCTCTTAGTCGCACCAAAACCTGCTCAATATCGCGCAAATGGTTATCAAAACTGTCACTGTATATGATAATGTCATCTATATACACGAAGCACAGCCTCCCCAGAAGACCTGCCAGGATAACATCAGCGGTTCTCTGCCAGACAGCAGGGCTGTTGGCCAGACCCATCGGCATTCTTTTCCATTCATAGTGCCCTGAGGGCGTGTTGAATGCCGTTTTCTCGGCATCTGCCGGATCCATTGCTATCTGCCAGAATCCCGCCGCCATGTCCACTACCGTGAAGTACCTGGCAGAGCCCAGCTGAGAAAGCGTCTCCTGTATATTGGGGATGGGGTATGGATCGATGCGAGTTACGGCATTTAGTTTGCGGTAGTCCACTACCAATCGATACGAGCCATCTGGCTTTTCCACCAATAGTGCTGGTGCTCCCCAGGGTGACTTTGAGTGTTCGACAATGCCGCGATCAATCAGGTCCTGCACCTGCCGCTCCATCTCCTCACGTTGGGAGTAAGGAATCCTGTACGCACGCTGGTAAACGGGCGATGAAGTGCCGGTTTCTATCCTGTGCTTTATAACGCCACAGCAGCCCAAATCCAGGTAGGACGCGGCGAATACCTCCGAGTAGTCGTTCAGCAAACCAGCCAGAGCCTCCCTCTCCCTGGATTTTACGTGAGAAAGATCGAACGACACCTTTGTAGCAGCCGAAGGACTAGCATGCTCTACAGTTGCGAGTACCGTATTGGTGGGCTCACGTTGCTCTATCGCAGAGGTGAAGAAAGCCAATGTTTTGTTCTTGGGAAGGCTCAGTGGCTGCTGGCTACAGTTAACCACCCGTAGGGGCACTCTGTGGGCGTCATTAACTGTCACGAGGCACGCGGCTGCCTTCAGGCCATTGCTGAGAGAGTCGACCGGCTCAAGCACTCCCACGGCGCCGCTCTCTACATCTGAAGGCACAAACGCGTTCAAAATGTGCTCCGACCAAGGAAGGACGACCGCCTCCTCGACCAGCCGGACGGCAACCCGCGAATATACCTTCTCCAATGATCCCACTGTTTGACGGGTGTCAATATCGGTAATGCGAATCTCAGCCCCTCTCCTGTTCAAAAACGGAACTTTTGAGCCGCCCGCATTAACCTCTTCCTCAAAGAATGAGACTACTACCTTCCCTTTTCTCAAAAAATCCTACCCTAATATACCTGACACTCCGTTTGGCAGAGACACCGTGTCCGGGCATACGTAGCAGGGGTGCTCCAATGCAATTCCGCCGAGAGAGAAGTATAACCGGTAGAGTCCACTTATGCCAAGAGGATCCCCCGTTATGCCTACAAATTTGGTTGCCATACCACCAGACGCTTCCAACACCTCGCGGTCCCCCTTCCTTCGAAGCGTGTTAAAACTGCTCTCCTTAAGCAATGTCACCTTTGACCCCGTATCTATCAACAATTCCATACAACAACCATTTAACTTGCAACGCACAACAGGGCATGCCTCGTCGGCCACACAAACTACTACCACCTCATCATCTACTGCTCCCTCCCCACGCTCCTCAGGCTGGGGAGGACTAACTAGTTTTTTGTCTCGGTATCTGGAGCCCCGCTGTAGGCTTGCTTAGGGCGTGTCTCGCCTGCTTCTCTTTGTGGCTCCCCACGGCGCACGTTTTGGCAGAACCTGGCGATGTGTCCGCGACCCTGGCAAGCGAAGCATACGATTTCTTCAAAATCTCGCATACCGCGCCTGTAGCTTTGTGGCGGTCTCCGGTTTCCAGCGAATGGGCGCTGTTGAGCGCGCGCTTCAACCTGGCATTCTACCTGCTGAGATAGCAGCTGTTCTAAGCGATCTAACCGCTCTGTCAAGAGAGCTGTCCGGGCATACGTGCCGACGACTTCATGGGGGCGATGGAGTGGCTCCGGAGTTGGGCTCGAGCGGTTGCTGGCAGAAGCTGCACGCCGTCGGGCTTCGGCGCTGAAGGCCCTCTTGGCGAACGATGTCGTCCTGAGCGTGCCCCTTCCGTACTGCTTCTCGATTTTTATATCCTCTTCTCCACACCCCCTAGGGTGAGGACGCCCACGCCGGAGGGGAAGGAGGGGGGCTAGGGCTTTCACTTGGGCGCACAAACATACCACCGCACTTATTGTCTCGCCCCCCTCACGTGTTTAGTCCGAGGGAAAGAAGGTTGTCTTCGCGGTAGCGCATAGCGTCGGCTGTGGTACGGCGCGCTCTGGCCCGCTGACAGTTCCCGCGGGTCACCGGCCTCCATTCTTCATCCATCAACTGACACTCGCTCCTCAAGGTAAGGCGCGCTCTGGCCCGCTGACAGTTCCCTTGTCCTGGAATGTGCCCGGGAGGGCCGCCCCCTGAAACCGCCACGCCAATTGGGGAGGATAAAGCCTGTTTCCCCGCGGCGGCGGCGGCGGGTCCGGTTGGGTCCGGTTGGGCTTAAACCCCTTCGTTCTGGTCGTCACTCAAAGTGCATGGCTGGGTAATTGATGATGCCGCTGTCATCTGGGTCTCCGTCTACGCCGCGCCGTGGAACGCGGAACCTCGCAGCACACACAAGGAATGTACCTCGTAGCACACACAAGGAATGTACCTCGTAGCACACACAAGGAATGTACCTCGTAGCACACAAGGAATGTCACACTAGCATTTAGTTGTTGCCAGTGCATGGTTTGCAGAAGTGTGAGAAGTTTGTAGGTTTACTGATGAATATATTAACACCGTCAAACCGACACTAGTCAGTAAGGCTAGTTTCGAGAAGGATAGATAAGAACAATAATTAGAAGTGATAAAATGTTGGCGTATATTTGGATATATACAACAACAGCAGTAAAATTGCTCATGTAGTAGTTCGACCGTTGAAATTTAATTTTTCGCCACAAGAGTTAGCTTTGAGTGACCTTACACGCAGAATGCCTGGAAGCTCAGTTTGAACTCTGGAAGCTCAGTTTGATTCTGTTTTGAGAAATGTGGTTGGCAGCGTCTAATTCAATACTACGTTTCAAGCAGGAACGAAAACACGATATTATGCGGCTATTGCAGAAGTATCAAAACACCTTTAGGACATGAGAAATGTGCCATGAATGATAACGGTCAATACCTGACATTCATCTAAACTGCCGCTCCAGCGGAATACTTTCCGGCAGTGTAATATTAGGCTAATCCCTCCAGTAGCCCGCAGAAGCCCAACTCTTCCCTCTAACAAAATACAGTGGCTCGCGAAAGAGCCCCGAGGAGATGAACGGAAGCAAGAGCACGGAGTACCGTCGGACGAGGCTCGGAACTAATCTCGTGTTATTTTTCAGAATTTCACTGTTGCATGATTGGGCATAATGTGTTGAATATACGGCGGGGTTTCAAGATAATTCAGCAGTAATGTGGCTGTTAATCGAGGAGCTCTCACCATCCCCCGGAATGTTTCAGCTGCGAGCCAGAGCTGTTCCCGGGCCTGGTGTACCGCATGGTGCAGCCCAGTATCTTGCTGCTTGTCTTCGTCTCTGGAAAGGTGGTGCTCACCGGTGAGGACTCTGCAGCCCGCAGGGGGCGCCCCACGTATGCCGATAGCACTCGAGAGCGTGTGAAGACTCTGTGATGATGTTGCACGGGTCCGCCCTGATGAATTGCAGTGGGTGGTTGCCTTCGCAAAGCACCTGTTGTTATTGCAATGAACGGGTCTGCGTTGATGATTCTCGTGACGTTAGAGCCGTCTGTCACCGGCATTTTTTTTGCTACAGGAACTCGGCAGATGAGCACGAAGTGCACTATGAAAAGGAAGAAAATGAAAGAAGCGTTAGAGTGTGCGTGTGCCCGTGATGAGAACGCAGTGCAGAGAGGCAACAGAGAAAGGGAAGAAAACGACGGCACAATAGCTTGCACCGCGTCATTGTCATCGCATAATATGTTGTCACTTGGCGCTGTGCTTTCACCACCTGCCTGAGCCAATTCTTGCCCTGCTATCCGCTGCGCTTTGTTACTACGTGCTGCCAAAAAAAAGAAGTTTGCTCAAATGCTGAGCTCAAGACAACATGTCATCATCATCAGCCTCAGAACTACGTCCACTGGGAGGCCTCTCCCATATCCCCCCAGCTATATCTGTCCTGCGCCACAACATGCAAATGAAATTAAACGGATTAGAAATATTTTATGAGGTGCAAAGAAGTCTCAACAGCAGCTCTAAGCAAGGGCGCATCCAGACCACATGTTCGCGTCACTCGATCGCGTGACCACAGACGGCAGTCAGTCTCGTTGGTCATTGCCTCTGCTCAACAGGATCGCGTGATTCCGAAATGGTGAGATTTTCTGTGGCGTGCATACACTGCCACTGCCATTATGGGGAAGGCACACCCGGATCCAGCGGTCACTGTAAAAAAATTGATACGTGGAAACTCGGGCTAAAAAGCTGCACGTAACAACTACAGTTGAACGGCAAACAATTACGCGCAAGTTCACAAATATAAATAGAAACGTTATTACCTTATAGGCTGCTCTCTTGCCCTCGTGGATCACTTTGTGACCCAAGAAATTTTTGCAAAGGAAGACAATCAGTAAGATTCACTGTGGTCAACAGTGCAGCCCTTTGCGACTGTCCTCATTAGCCGAGCCAACTTCGCGGTGCTGGTTGGTGGCATTCTGAAGCAGCCCCTTGATTCAGGAGCATTCCCGACTTAATATTTTGGAAACCAACACTTTAACAAGCCTCACGTTGTTGTATAACTGCGCTGACTGCAGAGATTCATTAGTTTTAAGCAGAATTTCGCAAACTAGACAATTATTCACTAGCGACACTTGCTGTTCTAATTGGTGCAGAGCTCCTGAAAAGGACTAGCGCTATATAATACGAAAGACAATATGAGAGACGCGAACAGCCCTAGAGCTAGCGAAAGTAATTTTATTTATTTATTTATTTAATCATGCGGAGGCGCTTGACTTCAACTGTATCGTACAACGCTTCATTTGCAACAGATACAAACGAACAGATAGTGTAACAACTACGTTCAATTCCATTGGCCTAGAATCTCTCCAGACAAGGCGCACTGAAGGTATGTTGAAATTTATGTGCCTGATATATAATAATCTGATTAAAATAAACACTCATGATTATATTACGCATGTTTCGCGAGCAATTACGCGTTATAACCATGAAAAAATGCGACACGAATTTTGTGCATATTTTAATACAGCTAAACACTCATTTTTTGTCAAATCGATTACGGAGTGCAATGAATTGCCGAAGTGTGTAGAGATAAGCCCGAATGAAGAAATTTTTGTTCATAATTTTAGAGCCTTTTGTTTATGTGAAACCCTTGTTTTTTGTTTCTTTTTTTCGCATCATCTGTTTGCTTTTGTATGACGTTCGTCTATATCTAGTTTATTTTTACTGGTATTTGTGCTCAGCCCTACGAGCATGAGCTGGTTCCCGCGTTTAGGAGGTTTTTTCTGAAAATTTCTCACTCATTGCCTTCAATGGTTTGACACTCCCGCAGGAGCCAAGGGCCGGGAGCACATCTACCAGGCTTGCGACAACATCTACCCCATATTGCAAAACTACCGGTCGGTGTGAAACGACCTGCGCAGCCAAGCTTTCTCGCAATAAAGGCCCATGGAGAGAGTGAAGTGTCACTGTATCCTCTGTCATGTCAAAGAATTTTAGGCATCAACATTATACGTGGCACAAACTCGAGGATTCCGATACGGGATGGGCCCATCACAATGGTCACTGGTGCACCATCCGCCTGAAGAACTCGACTCTGGCACAAGAAATGGCGGCGCCCTGCACACACCGCACATCTCTCTCAAGGTTATGAACGCGTTAATGCGACAGCCCGAGAGATCGCCGACCGAGCGCCAACACAAACACTGAACTGAATCTCGCTTGGATATGAGAGAAATCGCAGGAGGTACTCCCCCTCCTCACTCCTCTCCTTGACCTCTTCCCTGATACCGAGAAGCGAGGAGGGTGACGGATCGGGCTAATTGGTGCATATATGTCATATTCAGAAGCGCTGCCAAAACACGGACACAGAGAGAGACAGATTCAAGTGAGTTAATTGTAGAAAAACCGCATGTCCTTTACGCGCTTCCTGAAGCACTGGAATGACGGCAGCAGCAATCATATGTGTGAATTATTACTTAGAAAGGCAATCTCTTTTCTTTGTAATGAAAATGACTGTGACCTGACTCACGTACTCCGAAGTGAGGCTATTTCTTTTGTGTGATTCGGTGATATCTCGAGTTAGACGACGTCGACTTCTTCGAATGATGCGGCACTGATTTATGAACAGAACATAGTCGCGGCACTTTCTGCAGCGAATGCCCGAGAATCCACCGGACGAATCTCTTATATTGTTGTTGAGCTCGCGCAGCCGGTCGTTGAGACAGCGCCCAGACTGTCCCACATTCTTCTTGCCACAAGGCAGCGGGAAGCAGTAACTCAATCTGCGCACTCAAAGTATGCTGTTTGATGTTTTATACCACATTGGTGTTTTAAAGAAGCGTAGGGCTTCTTGAGCTTGCAGAGTTTAAGCTTGTGGGGAACAGTGAAAATGATTTTCACGTCAGCTTTAGTCACAATTTTCTTTAGGTTGTCTGAAACGCTACGAACACAAGAAAGCACAACCGCTCCTTTCTTTTCACTGCTCGTCTGAGAGCTTTTCCTTAATGAGCGCGAAAGCTGGTCAGAATGCGTTCTGCTACCGAAACCAGTAGTTAAAAAAATTGGTGATGGTATAGCTCTGATTAAAGCTGGAGTGACGCGATAGCTGCACCTGGCCAAGTGTAACTTGAGTTGAATTGCAAAGTCAGTCTTTCGCCGCTTTGTTTCGCTGGGCGTTCCATCTTCATCTTCGTCCCACTTGACACGGCGCATGCGCAGAGCTGTGGCAGCTCGGTTTCGCCGGCACGCCACGCCGCCTGCAGCAGCAGCAGCTGCTCCACACACCGTGGCTTATCACGTGACCAGCCAGGTTATCAACCACGTGATCAGCCACGGCTCCGAGCCGCCTCAGGAATATGGTTTGGTTTATGGGGGTTTAATGTCCCAAAGGGAATTAGGCTATCAGGGACGCCGTAGTGAAGGGCTCCGGAATTTTCGACCACCTGGGGTTCTTTAACGTGCACTGACATCGCACAGTACAGGGGCCTCTAGAATTTCGCCTCCATCGAAATTCGACCGCCGCGGCCGGGATCGAACCCGCGTCTTTCGGACTAGCAGCCGAGTGCCATAACCGGCATAGGAATTTTGGCATAGGAACATCGAAATAAATAAAAAAAAAACACAGGGTACATAACACAAAAAATAAAATTTAAAAGCACATGGCGCGTTTACTGGTGTCAACAAAATTTGGAAAACAGATATACAAACAGAAAGAGGGAAAAAGTAATCGAAATGCTTAACAGGAAACGTAAAAGAGATTGCATCAACATGTTAAGATGGCTTTAGTGAAAAGTGCTTCACGAGGATCATAACACCAGTAAACATGCTTTTTAGAGAAAAATGCATGTCTAGAAACCGGAACATCTACGCTACAAGCGAAACTTTAAAACTTCCATAATTTAATCGGGAAAACACCTTTATAACCTGAAATGACAAGTCCTTACTACCAAAGAAAGTGATGTACTTTGGTTTGCTTTTTAGCGCCTGTTTTAGTGGCCTTTTTTAAGCCACCTAGAGAACCCTTCTGCGTCACTTTGCATGGTTCAAAGAATTTATCATTTTATATTCGTTCATTTTTAATGGAAACATTACATTGCTTATCGGGAACGAAACCCGGCTTCGGCGTTGACCAACCGCAGTGGTTCCGAAAGTCCCAGATTATGTCAGCGTTGTATCAAAGGAAAATAAAGTTACTTGCGAAGGTGTGAGGAATTGAACCCAGGACTTTCCAGGCGAGCACTGAGCCCATAGGCCCATGAACCCATGAACTAAGGCGAGCACTGAACCCATAGGCCACAAAATTTTTTTCTTTATTACCTGCTCAGGGGAAAAAATAGACATCAGCAGCAGAGAAAAATAACAATATAAAAATATTCAATGAGGCAGCCGCAAAAGAACCTGCAAAACCGCTTTGGTTCTTGGCAAAGAAAGGTGAACTTAGTATATGCGTTGTCTTACGACTGTGTGCCAAAGAGTAGGTGTGTTATTAGAAAGGACGGGGAGAAAAATAAAATTAAAAATAAAAGAAAAAATTGCTTTCGCTATAAAAGTGCGTAAGTAGTCAAGTGCTTTCCGGTATTCATAGACTCTGGCCCGAACTCTCTTCAACACGAAGCTAGCATGATTTTAGCTGCCTTTCACTATCACCTCTGTTCATTAATACTAACCATGCAGAGTCGTAACCAACGGGTCACAAGTAACTGATTACTTGTAATAAAATACATTACCTTGTATTTTTGGAATTAAGCGATTTCTTTTTTCAAACAGTAACGTTCCAGTTAATTCAAATACTTTTTCTATGATTTATTACTGATAATCGGTAACTCCTTTCCAGAAAAATGTTGTAATAGACTGTACAGCTTTGAGAACCTGAAATGACGACCAGCACTTATGCCATAGCGAGGACGTTTCCTTCGTGAAAGAGCGACAACGGACCGGCTACGGACAAGCATCGCTCGATTATGTCCGGACCACAGTCAGGTCACCGCCGTCATCTATGGCAGTTTACGTCCAGGACCTCCCCCCCCCCCCCCCCCAACCTGTCAAATGGCGCCGCAACTTACCTGCCACTACCTCAACTCGGGGACTTCCACACAAACGGACACACCTTTTTAGAGCAAATATTCTTCCAAAAATTTCTGGCGCTTAAAAAGTACACTTCAGGAGCTTCCGTTTCGCACTGTGAAAAAGAAACGTTAAATTGGTGCCGTCTTGTATTGAGGGCTCGCGCCTTATGTTCGTGCCACGAGAAACTTGTCCGAACTCTCACCCTTCTATGACATACAAAGGAAACCAAAAGTCATCGAAACCAAGAAGTATAGGGGAGTGTTTGTATCTTTTTTAATTTGTGGTACTGATAAATCGGAAATGAGTGTAAATATTCTATAACTGTAAGATAATGGATTAGAAAGTAGTAGAAAGACAAACCGACCACATGCCACCGGTGCGATCCGAACCACTACCTCTGTGGGTTCCGAACCCAGCTGATCCATTAATTTGCTGCCTTCAACGAGAAAGTTGTTTGCGCGTGAAGAGTGCTACCTCTCATCGTGTCCTGGCGCTCAACTTACGGTTTCTGGAAAGAAAAAAATAGAGGGGACACTGAAGCTCCGCTTTGAGGGTATAACGCGATAACTTTAATGGGTTAATGTTCATATATCGAGAATTGGTCATTCTCTCTTAGCCTTTATATATCGCTGCGAGTCCTTATACCACTCCTGGCATAGCGGCACAGCGGTTAAGCAATGCGCCACTGCCTTGAGATGGCAGGTAAAGTTGCTGCCACCGGTGGGGCTTGTGCGACTCAAGTTGCTCTTCCCGAGCAACCTCTGGTGACCAGTCGTTAATTTCACTGCCACCTGCCACGGTGTCCAGTTTGCTCACAATCAGGTGGGCAGGTTGTGATGAAGCCACAAGTGTTACGTGAGCTATGAAGGCCACCTGCCTCGTAAGTTGCTTCTCTGGGTGTTTTTCGTGGATTTTTCGCTCACGGTTGACGACGCCGGATTTTATGCGACACGAGCTCCTTGACGCCATCATGTTAAAAATTTACCGCCGACTACACTTATCGGTAATGCGAAATCTGATGAGCACAACTGACGCGTTACTTGAACCGCAGGCCACTCCATACGGAACACGCGTTGCCGAGCGGAGGCGGCTCTGCCGTTTGGCTTGGGCAGCGCGCACAGCAATCTGCCGCCGCTGAGCCTCAAGCCCGTTTCACATGCAAGCGAACCGCTCGCGAACTCCGCCGCCGCGGCGCATACACCCTCTCTCAAGCGGCGGAGGAAACCCCAGCGGCTGGAGCGGCAAGTTTCGGGCAAGTTGGAAATTTTCGCGGCGGCGACGCGGCAGCACCGCATCTCAGCCAATGGCGGCCCGGCGTTGCCACGCGAGTTTGTGCGCCGCACGCACAAACTTTTGTTTAGGAAAGAAATTGTATAAAGTGCTGTTTAATGCTTAATACGCAATATTTGTATTGATTCATATAAACTGTGAAAATAAATGACAAAATAATGCTTATATAGCACGCTTTCATTTTCTTTGCAGGCCACCAAAACCGGTTGAAGGCGCATATCTTTTGCAGCAACATTGGTTTTCGCAGCGGTGGGAAACGCGGAGCGGCGATGCATGTGAAACGAAAGCTCGCGAACCGCTTCGCAGCGCCGCGCCGCTGTTCGCTCTGTTCGCCAGTTCGCTTGCATGTTAACCACCCTTCACGGATGGTGGTCCGCGCAACTTGGCGCCGCGGGTCGCCGCCGAGGAACCTGTTTTACAGTCTAGCTCACATATAACGGCCGCAGTTATATTGAACGCTTGCTTATTACGAAACAGGTCGGCGCTAACATCAAAGAGTGTATTGGGGCACTGACATCATCATCATCATCATCATCATCATAATCAGCTTGACAACGCCCACTACAGGACAAAGGCCTCTCCTGTGTCTGTGCAGTTAAATAGTCAATGGACCTGCATTTCAGATACAAGAAACAACTGTGGCCCCGCGACTAGGGTAAACTCGTCCCCAAAGTTGAAAGCCCCGTCTTGTTGCGGGTGCGCTGTCCGACGTTCGTTTCCCAGACCCGCAAGACCAGCGACAGCTGCTCTAGTGGGCCTGCAGGATCGCGGAGCCCTGCACTGAGGACTCCACTCAGGAAGACAAACAAGCACACTTTACTTAAATGTGTTTCTTTCTCCTCCTCCGTGACACCGCCTTCCCCCTTTCATACGGAAAGAACACGGCGACCCAGGAAAGCAATAGAAAATAAGAGAGGGATGAAATCCCGACGAAACTTTGTATCATATGCGGCCGTCCAAAACGCATGCCTTGAAAGGCGACGCTTAGCTTTGGATAAAGGTGCAGTAAGCTTCACGTTACCATGCTTTTGCGCTCGAGCATGGATGTCAGTGGCCGATAACTGCCATTTTGTCATTGGCAAGACTCGCAGCGCACAGTGCTGCTACAGTTTCTTACGCACAGGCACGGCAAAAAGGTCCAGATGATGAGCAACATTTTTCCTTCGAATGCGACGATTGTGCCTCTAGTCATAAGTTTAAAGGGTGTTTGGGGATAACAACCGACTTGTTCGCTAAGTGGCCTGTTGATTCCGACTATAACTTGGCGAAAAGAAAAAAAGCAAGGTCCCGCTCCCGCTCGACAACCGCGTGGCGCACCATGTGCTGCCTGCCCTGAATGCACTGCTGACCGTGCTCCTCTGCCACCGAACACGACGAGCAAGACCAGCCACTTGATCATTGGCTTAATGCGCGCGCACAAAGTTTCCTATCGGTGTCTCGCGACCATTGTCGGCGTCTTGTTACTGCGCAGATAAAGCTTGGGATTGCGTTCGTCAACCATTCAAACCGATGGGTGATGGTTGGATCGCGAGCGCTCGTCGCTTCCACTCCTCTGCGAACAAGTTGCGAGAAGTCCCTTCCCTTCTCTTTACGGTTTATGCATTGTGCAGTATTATCGCTTTCTTGGTGAGTTTTGTGTATGTCACAGGTTCAACGCACGCTTGGCTGCGCACGGTTCCTGTGATAAGTGAGAGTATATATGAAACATGCTGTCCCCAAGGGCGCGCTGCGATTGTTCCACTGAATGTCGCCTGCTGTAGTTCCTTCAGACTTTTACTCCCGATTGAATTCAACGTCTTCGACATTTATTTCTGGAGCTTCTTGCTCGCATCGTGCTGCGGAACTAGACTGTATCAGATTTGTACTTAAATCCTCAAAAATTCGGTTAACCTCGAGAATAGACTTACTGCCCCGGTGCGTCGTCACTATACACAGCGGAGATTCAGTTTGTTCCGTGCTCCATGTCGCCGCTTCCACGGCCTCCTCTTTCGCCACGGCTCTGTGGAACTCCAACAATGCTTCTTTCAGCAGCGAAGTACGATCAAGAAGCAAGAAGACGTTAAGCAATGGCACTGAACTATACCAATAACTACTGTCGGACATTAAAATGCCAGAAGCGAATGAATACAATTTGGTGGTTGGATTCTTTATGTTTTAAAATTATGTAAACGCGCCCAAAGAAGACAAGGACGAACGAGGAACACAAAGGACGTGTACAGAGCGCAACTTCCAACCGTTTTATTTCTCAGAAAGCAGCCAAAATTTGTAACAGCGAGAGCGATCAGAGAAGGCCGAAAAGACGATATGAAAACAAAACAGAGCAAAAAGGAAAACAATACACGCTCGGGATTCAAATCATCAACACCGCCGCCAAGCATGATGGGCAGCCAAGATTCACCAATATAGCAAAACAGCAGCAGTGTTCCTATAAATACAAAGAGTAAGCGTAGTAATAAGTGCGTGACAATGGATGGCGATAACGTCTGGTCGTAGCAAAAGCACTGTAAAGAAGTCAGAATCGAAACAATAGAAAAACATTTTAACAAACGGCCGGTCAACAGGATAAAAGGCGTCTTAGCAAACCAGAGTCAAAGATCAAAACTACACGAGGCGAACGCAGCGTCAGTAATGTACGCTGAGGTAATCCAAGCTAGTTGTACAACGAAATCACGCTTGTCTGTTTGAGAAGGCTAATTCTTAGTTCACAAGTAAAACTGAAGAAGTGTTAACACATTTGCCACCGGACTCTGTGACATGAAACGCCTTGATTATTTCTCTCTGAGCCTTTGTTTTGGCACGTGCCAGAATTGTAGCCCCTCTATACGAAGGCTTTCATTTACGACTTGCAGCGTGCTCTGGAAGGCGGCCTCTTCCACTGTCGGTCGCTGACGTCTTGTGTTCGCGAAGTCTGTCAATTACGCACCTCCCCGTTTGTCCAATGTGTAGGCGAACGCATGTAAGAGAGGCAGGTGTACGTAGACAACGTTGACATAGCTGTCGCTGCTTGGACGGGACTTCACCTATGCTAGACAGCCTTCTACGTGCTGCGAAACGCGCATTCGCATGATATTTTCCTGCGCCGTAATACTAAGCGGTTTCCTTCAGCAGTTGAAACGGTATTGTAAACAACATATATTAGGTCCATACTTGATTACTCCTGTAACGAAACACTTGGCTCAAAAATAACATTCAGTGAATAGAACGAGTGCAAAATTTAGCGCTTCGATAGATTCTCGGAAATTACACGAGGCATTTCAGTGTAGCATGTGCTAAGGAGAGCCTTGGCTGGATTTCATTTCAGAAACGCAAGAAGATACTAAGGCTGAAATTTCTTCATAACCTATTTCATTCTCGGACAGCCACACGGTGTGTTAAGTTACTTCCTCCCGATTATATGTCGTTACGACGAGACCCTGTCAACAAAATTAGAGAACTATAAGGTGTAAAACTGTAGTGTTTAACATGTATTTTTTTTCCCTGCACAATCTCGGACTGGTATCAGACCGTGATGTGACCACCGCGAGGGGGCGGAATGCAAGGAATGTTCTTCTATAATTGCTAGACCCATTGATGTCTTTTTATGATACAATTATTGCTCTGTATTCTTATGGTTCTTAGTTCCTATAGCGTGCTTTAAATATTATCACAGATTATTTGTTCACATGACATATCACATCTGTTTTCATGCGTAAGCATTACTAGTCCCATTACGAGAAATGCCGGCGGCGTGTTAGTGTGTGCATTCGCAGATGGTACAGAGAATCCCAGCGACGGCAACAAAAGTAGGGTGACGTCATCAAGCGGCCGTAGGATGCAGGGAGCAAGCCGAGCACCGCAATTTCAGACAGTCATATACATGTCGTTCTTCTGTATAAACCCACCAATGGCTGAGCTCAAAGTGTGGCCAGTTTTCTCAACTACATTCGTACCACAATTGTGACGCAACCGTTTTTCATACAGTGTTCCTGGTGGTGTCATACTATTTCTCTTTCAATACAGCTTACATGTGCTGGTCAATTTGGAGGCTGGCTTGCGAAAAGGATTCGCACCGACGACATATGCACCTTTAGTTGTGTGCCTACCCAGACTCTTGAGCTCTTCACTCTGAAGGCGCGGTAGTGGTGTCCATCGAGATGTGAGACAGTTACTAAGTCATTTCCTTTCCTCAAAAACCAATTTTCGAATCAAAATTCTGACTCAACCGTTCGTCGTACACCGTTGCGGGTGGTGTCATACAATTTCCATTTGCACACGTCTCTTAGCCAGGCTGGAGGCTAGCTCACGACAGGTATTCAAACCGAGTGTTCGACTGTTTCGGAATTTCCCACTGCGCAACCTGCGTCAAGGTCGAACGCTCACGTTGACACACTAATGCCTTCACAGCACGTAGGCGGTCTTAAGTGCCCTCTGAATGTTAAGGCGAAAGCCTTTATAGACTCATGACTCGCCAGCGGGGATGTTCACAGAAAAGTGTCACACTATAGCTGTCAACCAAGCGTGGTTGAGGTGTCCACAGAGATTTCGAGATATGAGAGCTAGTGCGACCTTTCCACGAAAACCTTTCCTTTCCTCAAAACACATGCTTTCGCATTCATCCATTTAAGCAGTCATGTGCCCTCACAGTAAAATATTAATCAGTATTCAATAAAACAGCAACAAGTGAGAAGTTAATTAACAAGCAGTAAGTAGCTAATTAGTAATTAGTTGATTAATGACTGTTTAATTTGCGCTTTGTTAACTTGTAAATCAGTATTTAGCTATTTAGTAATGCTAGGGTTGGTGTAGTATGAAGTAAATGGCAACTCAGTATACTATAAGGCACTGCGCATGCGCAAGGCGCCAGCAGACAGTGCACCTGCGCTTCAGCCTACTGCTCATGCGTGTGACGTCACTCAGCGGCGCCACCATCGTTCGAGAGGAGCGCTCACTGATCTCCACTAGCGGGCTGGATGCCGCCTCGGGCGACCGAAAGCGAAGCCACCGGATTTTGGGTGACATGTCCCGGAAGTGAGCCTTTGGAAGTGCATGAAATCACACCTCAGCACGGTTTTTCATTTTTAGTTTTGGTTTTACACTTAGCATTTTGTCTTCTCGACGTTCTCGTCTTTTTTCATGACAATGCCTACCTGTTGCGCCGTCAGCTGCATGAGGAGAGCAGCAGTGTGTTCGAGAAAGGCGTTTGAAAAATAAGGGTCCATTGCATCGTAATTGGACGACACTAGCAGACGACTAGGACGTCGCTACACGCAGCATGTAAGGAGCTTCGTCTGCTCAGCTCTGTGTCGTCCCGTTGCGCTAGCGTCGCCAGCTCTGCTCTTTGTTGTGATGCACATTGTCGCGCTCTAAGCCTAAGTTATACCATCAATGGGGGATAAACTTAAGAAAGAATAGGTGGAAACCTTCATCAGACAGCTCACTTCGCAGTGACCATCTTACCGAGTTATGTTTAGGCCAAAATCTGGTGAGGTGCCGACGGTGTTCTGCTGGTTCAAATTAGCGCCTTCAAAAGGTATGGCACCGCTCTTTCTACGGAGTGTATCATGTACTGTTTCCAAATGCATCAAATTATGCCTGAATGGGCTTTTATTCGTGATGCTTGGTGCAGTTGACTTCTATAACAGCGCTTGTCACGTGCACTGCGCACTCGTCTTTCTTGTCAGTCGTTTGTCTTTGTCTCGTGCTGTGCAGCTGAAACGTGGCTGTGCTATAGAGTTAGATTAAAAACATGTACGGAAGGTAAATGACACTCTAAAGCGACAAACATCACCTCATCGATACATGAGAAGAGAGATCGTCCGCCACCAACTAACCAAGCTGTATAACGAGTGGCTCTTCGAGCGTCAGGATTTCCGCGCCACGTTCGCCTGTTCTTGCTACACGAAAATTCGGTTTTGAGATGACCTAGCCTCATCGTAATTCCACTACTTGTCCTAATTACGCTCTGAAGACAAGAAGCACATCACAAAATAGTGTTTAATGCGCGTGCCCCTTTTCCGCGGCATGGTGAGATCTGCATGTCTGTTTTCTTCGATATCTCTGAAATTACAGTGTTCCCCATGCAATGCACACATTTCTCGCGTTGAGCTTGCTTATTCCTTTGGTATTACAGTAGACGTTACACGAAAACAACTCGAGAAACTGAGGACGGAAAGGCGAAAGGCGCGACTGTTTGCATTGAAATACACAGCAGACACCGAACTTTCGGGACATGCCTCCGAACTTCCGGTGGCTTCACTTGCGCCCACTTTGGAAAGCGGGAATGCGGCATCCAGCCACCCAGAGGAGATCAGTGGGAGCGCTCCCTAGGCAATCTTGTCAGACGCCTCTTGAACGCCGATCTGGAAGGATGCCGCCTAAACGCTCTCGTGTGTCTCCAGCAAGCAAGCGTGCGAGAGCTAATGAACAACAGCGAAAGTGTCGTGAAGTGAACAGTTGTGTAGTCTTTAATCATCTTCACCGCACATTAGCGACACAAGCAGCAACACGGCGCTAAAAGCTTTCGCCTCACCGCAGTTTAGGTCAACAATTAGGTACGCATCTTAATTCCACTTTTGTATTGTGCGGCGATGACCTGTTTTTGCAGATACAAGGAATATGTATAGGGTCTAGCGTTGCTCCTTTGTTAAGTGACCTATTTTTAGCTGAACGGGAAAGAAGGCTTTTTGCTTACCTTGAAGATGTAGGGGTGTTAATAGTTATTCGTTTTGTGGATGATTTTTTAATCTTTTTAGACACCACTGCAATCGCCCTCGATGAAGCGGTAGGAAGCGTTTCAGATCATTTTAAGCATAGCTTATCTCCACTTGTCGTCACGCATGAACTTCCTGAGAACGGTAGCATACGCTTTCTCGACATCAAGTTAACTTTTTTAAAAGACCACACTTGCTGAATTTATCATCCCCGGGATGGAAAAATGCCCTTACCTTTCAGTTCCGCGCATTCAAAGCTCATAAAAAGAAACATCGCTCGTTTAGGGTTTGTCAACTGCATAAAAAAAGTCATGCGAACATGCAATTGAAGAAAGCCTTTTCCTGCAGTCCAACAAGTTGCAGGAAGTGGGTTATCCGTTGCACGTGCTGGTTTCTGTGGTGGAAGGACTTATCAAAAAGGAAAAATGGGAAGCCAAGTCTCAGGAAGAGCCAGAAAAGACAAAAGTCGATAAGAAATTTGCAGTCATTCCTTATAAACATAAGCTTTCGCACAGTCTTAGAAAAATTGTCAACAGGGTAAACGTTGGCGTGTTGTTCTCTGCCCTAAATGAGCTGAGTTCACTATGCAAGCTTAGCACATCAAAAAGCCCAGGAAAAACTGGTTGCAGACCAGGCATCAAAAGCCGCTCGCGAGATGTACGAAACGTGTTGTCTACAAAGTGCCATTATCCTGTGGTAAATATTATATAGGAAAAAACGGGAAGATGCATAAATGAGCGATTGGGTGAGCACGACTATGTTGTGAACAATAAAAAAGGGGCCCACATGAGCATTCATTGCCTAAAATGCAAAAGCAAAAGAAAAGAAGGAAAAGAGGGTTGTCGTCCTCTTTTTCACAAGTGCAAAATCCTTTACGGGAACAAATGTCAAATTACGCGCGAAATTGTTGAGGCGTTGGAGACAGCGCGAGCTGGGGATCACTGTGTAAGTGCTCCGTCAATTCTGCTCTCACAAAAAGAGATGTCCTATCTTTTATCATTCAAGTGTGACGCTCGATGCCTGTCTTCTATCTTTCACCACTCGGTGGTAATACCTTGCAGGCATTATTGAGAATATAAAAATCTGTTTTTTGCATGTAATAAAGATCAGTTGGAAGTGAGCGCTCGTGTTGTGTGTCTTATTCTACGTCCTCGTTTTTTGCGCTTTTACGTTCAGCGTTATATAAGCGTAGGCAAAGCCAACGTTTAGGTAACGGTTAGTCATACAGCGTCCGGGTGGTGTCACATGCGGACGCGCGCGTGTTTGTGTGTGTGTGTGTGTGGGGGGGGGGGGGTTGTCAATGCACTCAGAGACAGTAATGCTGTTGCATTCCCACACGTAAGCAGTCCTAAGTGTATCTGGCGGATTTTTTTCCAGGTCACAATGCATCTTGGATACAGATTATATATCATAAGGGCGTGAACATAGGCTAAAAATAAGGGCAATGAGTGGGAGACTTGACGTTTTTAAACATTTTTTTTCCAAGGAAGAATGTCAATTAGAATGCACTTCCCAGTAGACTGTGTCTGAAACATAGAACGCAGCGCATTACGATAAACTGCTTGACTTCAGGTTTGCTTGCGTATCCGCCTTTTATTTCAAGCACCTTGTGCTTGTTCTTTTCGCCACTCTCTGCTTTTGACGGTGTATATTGTCACGGCTTGACGTAGATGCAGGCGGCGAGAACAGGTGAAAGAAGGAGACGAGATCGGGCACATCCGCCAACAGCAACGTCGCTGTCGGCACGCAGAGAACGTTCTTCGCCTTTGTCTCTTTCAGTCGCCACACTGCCTACCTTTTCAAAGAAGCACCGTCCCGATGCTAAACTGATAGCAAAAAGAAAACAACACACGGCGCAAAGCACACTCGGCCCGGCACGTCCAGCTGACGGATAGAAAAGGCAGTAGGAAATGAGGAAGGGCTAATGCGATCATCGCGCGTAATACGCCTTAAGCCGGACTGCGTGCGCAGGTTCAGTGCGGGCGGAATGGCGGGATGACTGCCGCGTTCCGTCGAGCAGTACCTCGTTGATAAGTTCACCGACGCTAATAATCATGTACGGGCTGAAGTATGGCTTCTTGAGTTTTTTCCAGAGGCCTCGCACCCAGACCTTGTCCGCAGGTTGAAAACGGATGTCACACCGATGAATATTGAACAGATGAGCGTCGGTATGCTGTTGGTATTGTATGCGGGGTCTAGCTAGTTTCCTAGCTTCCTCAACGCGCAGACTAGGCTCGCGCGGCATCATTGCGGCAAGCATCGTGGTGACCTGTCTGCCAAGCACCACCTGGTAGGGGGATATACTTTCTTTTCATTTATTTGCCCTAAAGGCCATGTGGTCTTTACATAGGGGAGGGGAGGGGGACATTACACAAGAAATACAAACACACTACAATAGTAATAAAACAACACTTAAAGACCATGCAGGAATACACCATAAAAAGGTTTAAGCAGTCAACAATAAGAAATACAATATGCCTGAATTAAAATAAGCAAGCATAGAATACAAATTACTCAAAAAGTTGAAGAAAGGAAAACAACACAAAAGCGTCAAAAATGCAAAACAATCCGGTCGATAGATAAATCTTACACACCTACTATGTCCCACTATTTTTAGTACTGAAAGAAATTAGTCGCGATCAATAGTGTTAACTACAGAATGGGGTAGGGCATTCCATTCTCTTATCGCCAGGGGAAGAAACGAAAATCTGACTGCATATGTTCGCGCAAATGGAGGCTAGATTTTTTTTATTGTGTACAAGTCGATGAAATGTGCGCATGGCAGGCCTAATTAGCACTACGGAGTAGGGTGTAGGGTCAAAATATAATTTATGAAAAAAGGCAAGGCGTGATGTCTTACGTCTACTTTCCAACATGGGGAGGCTAAGGTTCTCTTTCATTACGGTGACGCTTGAGAAACGAGAGTACTGACGCGCGTTGAATCAACTGGCCCTGTTTTGCAGGGTCTCTAATTTGTTAAGAAGGGATTGTTGATGAGGACACCAAATGAATGACGCCTATTCTAACTTCGGTCTGACCAACGTGGTATAAGCGATTAGTCGTGTATCTTTGTTAGCTTTACAAATTGGCCGACGAATAAAACCTAAAACTTTATATGTGTCAGTCAGAACGTGATTGATATGAGCGCGCTCCAGGACAGATTAGGAGTTAAGTGCACTCCTAAATATTTGAAATATTTAACAGATTCTATTTCAGTATTACTGATGGTGTAGGTGTTTGCCAAAACGTGACAGCGGGTACTAAAACGCCTTAAGTTTATTTTTTTGTTAATGGTGATTTGTCATTCAGAGCACCATCTATCTAATTTAGACAAGTCGTTCTGTAACATAACACAGTGAGATTACAGATTGAACGGTAAATTACACAAGCATCGGTGAACAATCTGATTGATGATGTACTGCTGGATGCAATATCATTTATGTATACTAAAAATAATGTTGGTCCAAGCACAGATCCTTGGGGGACACCAGATTTTACAGACATAAGGAGCGGATTTCACATCGTTAGTAATGACTGATTGAAATCTGTCGTGGAGGTACTCTTCTATCCATTTCATAACTTTATTATTTATCTTAATGCTGTTCATTTTATATATCAGGCGATCATGGGGCACACGATCATATGCCTATGCAGAATCGATGAAAATGGCATCAGTTTGTTCTAAATTGCAGTGAAGGTCTGCAGCCAGTTCAAACAGTTGGGATTCACAAGAACGCCCGCGCTGAAATCCATGCTGGTTAGGAAAAAGGATATGATTCTCAGTGATATATTTCATTATGTGTGATTATATAACATGTTCTAACAATTTACAAGCAACTGATGTCAAAAATATGGGCCTATAGTTACTCAGGTTACTTTCAATCCCTCCTTTAAATATGGGTAACACATGAGCAAGCTTCCAATCATCAGGAATCTCGGCCGTATCAAGTGATTGCTGAAAGATGTGTGCCAGGATACGTGATGTGTATGTTTTTGTAACTTTTAAAACTTTTGTGCTGATTTCATCGGGGCCTGAGCTCAGAACAGTAGGAAAACGTTCAATAGCCCTCTCTACGCCCTCGGAATGTATTTTTACACAGGGCGTTGTGCATCCAGTGCTAGATACATGTCCTACATTGGACAAAGGCTTTTCTTGTTAAAAATGCAGCAGAAAAATGAGTTAAAATGATCGCACATGTCAGCTGTGTCTATTTTGGTACCGTCTGCAGAAACTGAGTCCGGGAGTTCCTTTTTTGTAGCAGGAGAAATCACTGTCAAAAACTTTTTGGGGCTTTTCTTCAAGAAGTTCGGCAAGTCATAATTAAAGAATTTATCTTTCGTTTCTTCAATTTTTTGCTTGCACGTCTTTGCACAGCACAGGTACGCGATCGAGTCTACGAGAGCTTCAGTGCGCACAGATTTCGCATACGGGCGCTTCTTTTTTTTTTTTTAGACATCGTTTGATATCTCTCGTGAACCATTCAATTTTCCCTGGCGTTAAAAGCCACCTTTTAGGAACGTATTTTTTCTGCAATTTTTTCAACATATCACGCAAGAGTACCCAGTTTTCAGAAATATTTTCATTAGAATATGTAGACTAGAAGAAATAACAGTAGGTATCAAGGTCATTATTAATACGGTTCAAGTCTGCGTTAGCAAAATCATAAATAGTTTTTTTAGATACAGATACTTTCGGAATGGCTGACTGGAACACACAGTGAACAACACGGTGGCCACTGATACATTCAAGTACAGTTACAGAGCCACGTTCGGGGTTAGTTGTAAAGACTAAAGCAAGTATCGCTCAGCCCTTGTCGTTGAAGAAACACGCCGCGTCAGTTGAAAAAAACGCGACAAATCGAGAAAATCAGCAGACCCACGGGCTTGACTAGAATCAGCATTTGAAACACATGACCAACTGATGCATGGAAAGTTAAGGTCTCCGGCCAGGATAATAGGCGAGTTCATGTACTTGTTCTGAACAGGCGTTAAAACCTCGTTTAAATCTGCAGCAAAGTCAGTGGAATAATCCGGCGGCCTGTAACATGCGCCGATTTCTACCGTAAAGTACGGCAAAGAGCGAGACCCACAAAATTTCAAGTGCACTATCTACAGTGATAAGTGTTGTATGTATGTCTTTTCGCACAGCAATCATGACACCACCGCCTCTTTTATTTGCACTTTCTTTACGAAAGATAGGAAACGAGTTCGAAATCTGAAGTTCTGAGCTATCAATTTCTGTAGTTAACCACGCTTCTGTTCCAACAATGGCGTCAGCAGAGCAAGTATAGATGAAGGAGGAAAGCTTACCTTGCTTATTTATAATGCTTCTAAAATTTGCTACGATGAAAGAAAATGAGGCTGTTTTAGTAGCGTACGTGTAGCCGCGCCGTAGCTTGTCATGGTTGGCTGCTTTGGTTGGCGACGGTTGGTGATATTGCGGTGCGCATAAACAGACCTTCTCACTCACGGCGTCATATCGGTACTGCTTCTGCGAGAGAATAAGTTTGTCAAAAGAATATCTGGCTTTTTCGTTTGGTTCACGGTTTACGCGGGCGAAATCTCGAAGTTTTTTTCCTGGAAAGTTGGATCCGAGGTGAAAAGTCTTCTTCAATATAAACCTTGGGGCCAGTAACGTCTTTGAGCTGAGATGCATTATCAAGAATCATGCGTTTATTTTTGTATTTGAGGAATTTGACAATTATGGGGCGAGTGTGATCTTCCACTTCGAGCACCCATGCGATGGCTGTGCTCAATGTCATTATTCTGTACATCAAGATGGTTACTGCGAAAGTCTCCTGGACAGCTGTATTATAGAATTATAGAATAACGTAACATAGGGCTGCAGCCCTTCGCAGTTTCTATGGGCTACATGTACTTGCGTACATCATTATCATTCCGGCCATCAATCGTCTTATTCAGCCTCTCCTTAAGACCATTGCTTTCCGTATGGTAGGCAGTAACTTGGCAGTGGCTGGTGCAGCTTATAAACGGAGGATCTCCTGTGTGAGCTGTGCCAGAAATGCAGCACCACGGTCAGTGATCAAAACAGCAGATGCACAGGGATTCAATACAAAAGATCGCTGGTGGTTTAGCATTGCTAGGCAAGAAATTATGGCGAATGTATGGTAGGCTACCCAAATTTTTGGGGGTGGGTCAAACCCATTCTGGCAGTGTCCCAGGTCGGTTCCGAAAGTGGGTCAACTCAACTTTCAAATTTTTTGGACTGGACCAACCCCACTTTCGGAGGTGGGCCAATTCTATTTTGACACTAGATCAAGTCTGTCTTCCATCCGAGAACACCCAGATTCACCCGCATTCAAATTCGACCCAGGTCATTCCAAGGGTAAATTTCGGGCGGTCCATGCCACATTTGGGCATGGGTCACGTTGGGACCGCGCGATACCACCTCTCAAGAGCCCACCATTCAATTTTCGGCGATTTCGTCCAGGTTACTTCGAGGTCAAATTTCGGGTGGTCATGCCATATTTGGGCATGGACCGTGTCAGCGTATGCCATAATCACATCCCCAACCTTCAGGAGCAGTGCCAAATCAATTCGCAGCTGTTATTATAGCCGATGCAAATTGAGTCCCTTGACCCGCCAGGAGGCTTCACTCCTCCCCCGTGTTTGGCGCATAGTGAAGCTATAAGTGCTTTCGCCCTAAAATATGGCTACTTTAGCAGCCGTCGCCGAATGAAGTGCGCGAGACTCCGCGTATCGCATGAGGTAGTCGTTGCTGTGGTGATGTATCTGTTGGCCTATACTTCGACGTTGGAAATGTGCCGAGAAAATCATTCCGAACAGAGCAGTCAGTAGTTCAACTGGCTGGAGAAAACCATCCGGTCATGTGGGGCAGTGGCTTTCGCCTTTGGCACTCTCGACAAGTTCTTCTGTAGTAACGGACGTACTTAGCAAGTTCCGGCCAGTAGTGTCGTGCTCGAATACGTGAAATTGTTCGGCTGCGACCAAGATGACCACCTTTAGGATCGCCGTGACAAGCTTCGGCGACCCCGCTGCACAAGGCTTATGGCATAACTAGGTGCCACTTGTGGCTGCTGTCCAAGTTCTGCTTGTACATTACGCCGTGCCTAATCCTGAACGTAGGCAGAATACGCAGGAAAACGCGGGGTACCGCATCTTCGTGGATTTATCAGGTGCGCCATCAGCTCACCAATCTGCGTATCATGGCATTGCCGAGCAGCCATATCCGCCGTGTCAAGTGCCCCAAGGAAGCCGACCTCGTCGTCAGTGTCGCCTCCTCGCGCCGGCTCCACGGGGGCTCGAGACAAGCAGTCAGCATCATGATGTTTGCTACCGGACTAGTGTATGATGGGGACATCGTACTCCTGGAACCGAAGGCTCCTCCGAACAAGGCGGCCTGAGGAAAACTTGAGATTGGCGAGCCATCACAGCTAATAATGGTCCGTCACCGCACGAAAAGGGCGATCGTACAAATAGGACCGGAAGTTCCTGATGACCCAGAGGACGACAAGGTATTATTTTTCAATGGTTGAGTAACTGTCCTCCGCCTTCCAAAGAGTTCAGCTAGCGTACTTAGTAACCCTTTCAGTGCCCTCCTGGAATCGCGCAAGCGTTGCCTTTAGTTCTTTCTTGCTTGCATCCTGAACAAATGGCCTAGTATAGGTAGTGCTTCATAGTCTTGTTTTAGTAGTCGGAATGCTATTGTTGCTTCTCGGCCCTCTCAAAGGCAACGCTATCCTTCGCAAGACGTGTTATGATGGGGCATCAACCTCAAGCCTCAGTGGATTAGCGCGCGTGCTCTTCCGGGGCTAATGATGAGTAAGGAAAGGCATCGTCGCGCGTTCGACTCCCGGCGTAGCCATGGTGGCGCGGCGACAGCAGAAAACATCCTTTCTCCTTGCTGCGGGAAAAAAAGGGGACATGCCCCACCTCGACGGAGAGGGAATTGCGGTGGCACGCCCACAATGGCTCGGGGCTGTGCCAACTGGACGGTGCCTTGGAAGACAAATGCCCTATCTTTTCCGGACGGATAACGGCGACGGCGGGCGCAGCACACCGTCTTTTTCATCGCTACCTGCACGTCGAGGCGCACAAGATGGTTGGCGAATATGCTTGAGAAGATTACAACAATATCCAGATACACGAGGTATACGTCGGCCACTTTAGCCCGTCGAGCCCAGTGTCCATGAGTCGTTGAAATGCCGCGGGCGTTGTGCATAGGCCAATCGGCATCATCTTAATTAAGGTTATAGCGGTTATTCGGTGTTATAATTGCGGTCTTGTCTCTGTCTCATGCGTCCACTTCGATCTGCCAGTATACACACCTGAAATCGACAGACGAAAAATAGCGGGCGTGACAGAGCCGGTCGAGGGTGTCGTCGGTTTGAGGTAGTGGATATATGCCCTCATTTACCACCTTAATGAGTCGCATGTAGTCTACGCAGTCTACGCATCTGTGGTACCTGAACGGTACCATAGGTGCGGCGTACGGACTCTTGTATGGCTAAATGACGTCGTCGTTAATCATTTCGCGCACTTGTTTCTGTATTGTTTCTGTAGCCTTCGAGGAAACTTGGAACGGTGGTTGGCGAAGCGGGTCCGTTGCGTCATCGACAATAATTCTGCGCTTGGCGAATGGCGTCTGGCGAACCCTCGATGCCTTCGCAACACAGTAGTGTTACCGATGTTAAAAAGCAGGCAGTTCGCGCGTTTGGGGCGACTTAAAGTTTAGATCGATGTCCAGTGGTAAGGTCGTAGCGTGTCGTGACGCGGGTGGGTGTTCTTCTCAGGAAATGCAACAGCCTCGCGAATGTCGCTATTTTCTTCCATATGGGCTATAGCTGCCCCTTTCGTCAGGTGCTCCGGCTCATTTCTTAAACTGGTCACGAAGGTGTTGGCACGCCCTCGTTGAACATTTGATATCCCTCTCGTAAGTAGCATCTGAACACTTCTTTCTAGAACCCCTTCGCCCCATCCAGCTGTTTCGCCTCTGACCGGCAGAAAAACTTTCGACAACGGGGGCAAGTGCACAGTTTCGGCATCAACCTTCAGCGCAGCGCGCATCGCCCCGGGAAATCGTGGCGATTAAGAACGTGCTCGGGGAGTCAACTTGCTCCGCCCTACGCCAATTACTGCGATATATTTAGGAAAAAAGTATATTCCAAGAATAACATCACTGGAGCAATTCTCTAATATCATATATTTGACAGGGCGCGTCTCTCCGTGAATCCCTATGCGGGCCAACAGGGTTTACGAGGTAGCCTCCAGCGGTTCGTATGGGCCGGCTCTCCCATTGGGTGGTGGTAACCTTTCGAAGGCGGCGAGAGAATTTCCCACTGAAGACTGAGTAATTGGCGCCGATGTCGACGTGCGCCGTAACGTCGCGACTGTCGATTACAGCCTTTACATTGCTTACATTTATAGGGGCCAAACTTCACCTGATGCAACTTTTTTTTCCTCCTGACCGTTTTATTCGGCTAGCCAAGGCCGGTTTCCCTTGTGAAACAGTGACGGCAGTGGCGGAATGCCTGATGAAAGTTATCAGGCCAGGCGGGCGCTCTGCCATGGGAGCCATTAAAGACTGCAAAAGGTTGAGGCAAACAGCCATGCCGTACGTCCACCAGCTATCGCAGCGGCTGAAAAAAGATGGAGGGAAGTGCGGTGTAAACGATTTGATCACAGCCCCCGAGATAGAGAGAGAGAGAGAGAGAGAGAAACTTTATTTGGGTGCTTTCAACGGCTTGGCGTCTCGAGGCCTCCTTCGTCTTCACTGCGCTGGCGACTTGAGGCCTCTTCTTAAGCAAGGTTGGGCCCCTATTCCAGGGCTCCACTGAGCCTAGCTACCTCACTTGCATGCTGCACTAAAGCCCTTTGGGCCGTGAGCTCGCAGCCGGTGAGCCGACTCTCCCATTGCTCCGCACTCGGGTTATTGTGCTGGTGGAACGTTTGATTGCGTTTACATTCCCATGTGATGTGGTAGAGTGTGGGTGTGGCCCCGCACCAGGGGCAGGTATTTCTGTACTGCGTCGGGTACATTTTGTTTAGGGTGTATAAATTTGGGAAAGAGTTTGTTTGCAGTCTGCGCCAAAACGTTGCTTCCTCTTTCGTCAGGGCTTTATGCGGTGGGGGGTATTTAGCTCTCGTCCCCCTGTGTAAGATTAGTATGTCTGTATATCCTCCCTCACACGCGTGTACGTCGGCGATTCTCCGGGGCATGCGACTGCCCCGCTCAGAACGTGGTTTCTCGAGCTAGGCTGTCTGCCCTTTCGTTGCCCTCTATGCCTGCATGGGCCCGAATTCAGATTAACTTGTGTGCAATGTCTCTCTTAGCGAGCTTGAGCCCGCCGAGGATATTTAGGGCGCTTGTGCTTATCCTGCCCCTTGTGTAATTCCTGCACTCCTCCTTTGAGTCTGTCAGGATGTTTAGAGGCCTGCCTGTTCTGTAACCTTCTGCTGCCGCCAGCGCCACGGCAATTTCATCGGCCTCTGGGGTACTGGCGATTTTCGCCGTCGCGCATGTGATTAGGTTTCCTGTGCAATGTACCCCCACCGCTGTGGCCGCGCGGTCCTCTCCTCGCGGGTATGTGGCTGCATCCGTGTATACCGTATTGCTCAGTCGCGCTAGTGTGTTTTCCACATGTTCAGTCCGCGCCTGTCTCCTGCGCTCGTGGAGGTTAGGGTCCATGTTCTTGGTAGCGGTCTGACGTATATTGTTTTTCTTAGGTTGTCGGGTACGTCTGCGTATCTGTCTGCGTATCCGCTCGTATCCCTTCCCAACCTAGTCAGGAGCGCTCTCCCTGCAGCAGTGCCTCTGAGTCTTATCTTCTGCGTTTCGAGCAAGTCTTCCGCCAGTTCGCTGAAGGTGTTGCTGATGCTCAGTTGGAGCAACTTCTTGTTCGACGTGTTTTTTGGCAGATGAGGGGCCGTCTTGTAGGCTTTCCTGAGTATCGTATCCGCCTGTTCCCTCTCTCCCTTGGTCATCGGGTGGTATGGTAGTGAGTAGATGACGGCTGACGATCAGGCTGCCGACGAGTTTGAGTGTATCTTCTTCTTTCATGCCGTATCTTTTTTGGGAAACCCTGTTGATCATCCGGTCCACTTGCTCCGTCGCTTTGCTCAGCAGGCTGATGGTGTGGCTGCACTTCCTGCTGCCTTGTAGCCACATGCCCAGGATTCTGATCATGTTCTTTTCGGGAATGTTTTGACCTTCGAGTTTAACCCCCAGTGTTGCTTGGGTGGGGTGTCTTCCGACTCTCAGGAGTTCGGATTTCTCCGTAGAACAAATTAGTCCCCTTTATCTGGTGTATTTTTCGACGCAGCTCGCCGCCTCTTGGAGCCTCTCTTGCTTTTCTCCTAGCGATCCTCGGGTGGCCCATACCGTGACGTCGTCCGCGTATATCGCGTGGTCGATGCCCTGGATATCACCGAGTTTTTTGTCAGGCCGATCATCGCCACAATAAACAGAAGGGGGTATATTACGGAGCCTTTGGGTGTGCCTTTGCACTGGGTGGTGAAGGTGTCGCTTCTCAGCTCCCCCAGCCCTACCGTAACCGTTCTATTGGTTAGGAAGTCCTTGACGTAATCGTGTACTTTCCTTCCACAGTTGGTGTCGTTGAGGCCTTCCATTATGACATAAAGGCGCCTTCGACAACGTCAGCCATACAGCCCCCGAGAAGCTGGTGCGCATGTGCAAAGCCGTGAAAGACGGAAGGAAGCCAGCTTACACAACAAACCACGAATGCAAGTTTGCAAAATGCAAAACTGGCATCGTATGCCACATACCACTGTCCTGCGGGAAGTGCTATGTGGGGCAGTCGGGGCACTGCCGAAACGACCGGCTACGAGAGCGGTTGATTCATTAGCGGGGTGCGGCTTTTTGGCCCAGCACTGCAAGCGTATTCATGGTTAACGAGCGCAAAAAGACGAAGATGGCAGAGAAGAAGACAGCACAACACAAGCGCTCACTCGCAACCACCAACTAGCCCAATCACGTGAACGCATTGCAAGCGTTGCGGGTGCGTGCCAGCATTTGATGTCCCGTGTGTGTTTGGTAGGGTTGGAATCATGGTTGCATCGGGAGATATGCCAGGCCTATCACATTAGCAGGGAAGGCGATGACTTTGTAAGCACGCCTTCTCAAGGCTTGTCACAAAAAGAAAGGATGTACCTGAGAAACAGTTTGCCACGTGTGGAACCGTGATTCTTTGCTTTGTTTTAATCCTGCGCGCCCATGTGCTACGGAACTGCGTTTATGTACCTTCTGTCGAAGTAAATGTTCAGTTGGTGTTTATCGCTCGTCCTGTCTGTTTCTACCCCTTGGTCTCAGTCTGTTGCGCTGGTATTTTTCATCAATCTAAGAGACGGGACGAAAGAGAAGTATGCAAAGGAAAGCGCCTGTGTCTGTGCTCCTCTCTTCCGTCCGCTCTGTTTGCGCTGCTCATTCGCTTCTGTCAACGGATGCACTCTTCTCACTCATTAGTTTTCGTTCACGTTTTTGCTTTAACTAGCATCTCACTAATAAGCACCACTCTAGTGCACTACACTTAATATTTAGCACACCACTTAACTGCAGTTTCAAGGACACAGACAGTCCGCGCGAATCCACTTTATTGGATTTAGTTTTTCTAATTAGTATTTGACTAATTAACACGTCTGCAGTCCACTCCAATCATGAGCATATCACTGTAAGCTTCAATTAAGCAAACACCACTCACACATCACCCTTCTTGTGCCTACGTGGCCTGGTCGGTAGCGGAGTTTCACGACAGAACGCCGTCCGCGCATCACAGCGTACACAGAGGGGACAACGCCGTGTTTTCCGTTGAACGGGAGCCTAAAAGCTATATGGCTTAAACATGGCGACCGGCTCATCTGAGGGAAACGCGGGAGAGCGTCGCCCACTGAGCTCAAAAGGTCAAAAAGTATAGAATGGTCCGTCGTTTCTGAAGCCGTGGGGGAGAAAGCCTTCGCCCTTGCGAGTTTGTATGGGCAGCTTATGTGTACGCTGTCGACACCGGGGTGGCTGAGGCTGTCGTGGGCGCCAAAGAATCAGTGATCCTCTTTGAGTCCACGACGCAGCTGTTAGCAGGAGCTCGGAAAAAGATGGGAGACGCTAAGTAGGCGGCGATGTATGTGACCATTTTGTGCTCGCTAGCTCGCACTTCTGTCAGTATGCACGCACGAATGCGTCTGCTGCGGGGGAGTGCTTATCCATTGGTATATATGCGAGACGGTAGTGCACGTGTCCATGGCATTTGCCCCTTCCCCTCCCACTCCGAGCCCTCCTCCATTTTCTTCCACGATGGTTTTGAAGAACAAAGAAATGACGGTCGATTTTCGCAGTTATGCCAAATGCGAATTAGCTGAGCTAGAGCTTCGGTTTTCACTTCGGTTCCGGTGTTCGGATCCATTGTTCACGAATGGAAGGTGTTCTGATAGCGATAACGGGTTAATGCCCATACATGTGAAATTGGTTATTTTGTACTTTACGTTCATAGATCCCTGGGAGTCCTCACACCCCTTCTGGTGCAGTGTTATAGCGGTTAAGCGAAAAATTACTGCCCTGCGATGGCAGGTAAAGGTGCTGCCACCAATGGGGCTTGCGAGACCCATGCAGGTTGCTTTTCCCGAGCAACCTCTCAACACCAGTGGGCAGTTTGGCAGCCTGCCACAATGCAACCTTCAGGCAGACAGACAACGGCTCAATGCGGGGAATGCCCACTAAAAAACGATGGCTCGTCTAGAAATGACTTGGCTCCTTCCTCCTTCATCTGTTGTGCTGCTGATGTGTCAGGTCAGGTCGCTCCGCAGAATTGCAACCGGGAAGAGCGCCCTCTCTAGTCCTTCGTCTTTCTTCTTCGCGGTCTTGGAGTTGGCTCAAGAAAATACAAACGGATTTCATGGGAATAGGGCGCTGTCGGCATCATTTCGACCGAACATGAGGAGAAGCTTGAAACGACTGCTCATTTGAAAAAAAGCTCTTTACACGTAGGACAAAGCGAAACTTAGCCGTGTTAGTCGTGTTTGCGCCATCAAATACCTGGTTGAAAGAAAAGAGGAATGTTAAAAACGAAAAGGGTGTAGTTTTTGTAGACTGAGCATGAACTACACGACTCAGATGCAAAGCCATCACGGTTATTTGAGGAAATACGTAAAATCAAGCTTCTTTTCGAAGCGTCAAGTGCGAGGAAAAAATAAACGTTGGCCATTTGGAGGAGGTTTGAGGCAGCGAGTTTGATGGAACGTTACGGAACGATGCGCACATGTCGCTCAGGACATGCTATGGCATCCAAAGTATCTTAGACAAAAAAAAAATTACGACATGATTGCGATACTCGGTAATGCGTTTTGCAGCGCAGCAGTTGCGGGTGATTTCTGAGATTTAATAGAGAAACTTTGTTGCTAACTAAATAACATCTATGCTAATTTAAGCATTAAAATGTCGTAAACAGATGAGTCTTGTCGCAGGTGGCGTGTTTACGATCATGAAGTTGAAGTTGAAGTTGAAGTTTATTTTTCTCTTACAAAGGAGGAGCCGGGACTAAAAGCTGTGGCGACAGCTTGACAATGGTCCCGGTTCCTTTACATACCCGGCAGTACAGGAGGAAAAGCGACGGCTATACATACATACAAAGCAAAAGTAAATAAATCAACACTTCGCAGGCCACTTATGCACATCATGCAAAAATGACAAAATAAAATGCGATGCGAAGAAAAGGTCATAGATAATCATACAAAGAATGGTGCATAATAATCAGAAAGATTGCATCTGAAATTCTCAAGCAAAAGAATTCTCCTGGCAGTATTCCCGAATTTCGTGTTTTGATTTTCGGGTTATGTCATAATTTTCTTCGTTTAATCTGTTCAGCAGAATCGGAAGGTTATAAAATAAGGATTAATTTACATAATAGGCTCTTGGTGTTGGGGTAAACCAAATTTCTCTGTGTCTTGTGTCACGGCAGCTGGCGTTTTCTCTGAGTTGTGCAAGCAAAATGATTACCAAACAAAATGCTTACCGAGTACTGTGATCGGCAAGCGAGTTCTTTTGCTTTTACTGTTACGGTGAAAAAAAAAACGCGTTACAAATAGTACCCTAACCATGCTAACTTCACAGACTCCCAAATCCCTTGCTCCACGCTACTGTCTGCAGGTGTCCACCGACGCCCACAGTGCGTCCTACGACCGCAATGCGTGAGGCTCGGCCTCCGTGTACCAGTGTTGCCGCATTGGCCAGCTGGTTTTTCCCAGTTTTCGGCTAAAAATTTTCCATTTTTTTCCCACAAATATTTTTTTTTCAAAATAGAGTAATTTTATAGTGAATAAAGCCAAGGTATAAATATAAGAATGAGTAAAATAAAAAATACAAAGCCCATAAATAATGAACAACAGGTCTGGATTGTTCCTGATCGCGTCATCGACATTCACCATTTCTTTTTTATTAGTTTTTTGCGTTTCGATTTTTGTATTAAACAGTATATTTTGCAATTGAGATAAGCAGTTGTGAACGGTACACTGACTGCGTGAGCCTGCATACCTGGTTTGTGAAGCTGTCCTGCAATTTGTGGTCGCATGGCTTGTTCAAGGCTTTAATAAAGGCAGACGGAATGATACTTCGGTTCACCAGCTTCGAGTGAGCGGAGTAGGAAGGCAGGATGGCCTTTTTGCCCCTTGGTTCAAATGCCCAGCACACGTGATTGGGCGTAAAGGAAATCCTTAGCTCCAGGAAGCGCATGGAATCATTGTCCGGCAATTCTTGTGTTAGTTCGAGTGGAGCTAGGGTACTTAAAAAGACCAATACTTTGAGGCACTCCCTGAATAAAGGCTTCGTTGTCGCAGTCTAAAAGAACTAAGAAATCGTCCACGAAGTAGAAACTTTTTTTAACGCTTGACTGTTCGAAACGGTTCCTGAGAGCTCTGTCATGCATGGCAAGAAAAAGATCGCTGAGCACGGGGCAATGCACGGTCCTATGCAGACTCCTTGCTTTTGAATGAAGCGTGAACCATTCCATTCTGCAACTGTTGATTTTAGGTATACAGAGAGGAATTCCAAGAAACCATCCACCGAAACTCCACACTCATTCTGGAAGTATATGGCTCCGTGATTGTCCATAGCTTCGCGAACGCATTTCATGAGGTCATTTAGAGGGATAGAATAAAATAAGCCTTTAACGTCTATAAAAAATACGCGAAGGACTACCTCTATTCTGCCGCCGCGGTGGCTGAGTGGTTATGGCGCTCGGCTGCTGGCGGGAAAGACGCGGGTTCGCTCATAGCCGTGGCGGTCGAATTTCGGTGGAGGCGAAATTCTAGAGGTCCGTGTACTGTGCGATGTCAGTGCACGATAAAGAACCTCCGGTGGTCGAAATTTTCGGAGACCTTCAGTACGGCGTCTCTCATAGCCTGAGTTGCTTTGGGACGTTAAACCCACATAAACCAAACCAAACCAAACTTTACCTCTATACTCATTCAAAAACCTGCCGTGTGCTGGGCACATGCTGGGAACGTGTGCTGGGCATTTGGACCAAGGGGCAAAGGCCATCCTACCTTACGACTCCGCTCACTCGAAGCTGGAGAAAAGAGGAATCATTCATTCTGCGTTTAGTAATGCCTCGAACAAGTCATGCGAGCACAAATTGAAGGAAAGCTTCACAAACCAGATATGCAGGCTCACGCAGTCAGGGTACTCGTCACAACTGCTTATCTCTGCTGCAGAAAAAGTGGTACAAAGTATCAAACGCGAAAAAAGTGGGCAAAAAGTATACGCTTCTGCCTGCTGGAAAAAGCTCTCGCGGTATGGTCACATGACGGTCGTACTGCCTGTACCAAGCACTGGTGCACCAAGGCTTCTCCTTAATGCGACGTAGTCATGCGGCGCAGCATCTTGGCTTGTAAGGGGCATCAGGCGCTCATCGGCGCCCGCTCCTCTCCAGTATAACAGGACACGTACCACAATCGTTTACTGTTGACCACATCTGCAGTAAACGTGGGCATATGTAGCAGTACGATTAGGCGATTGAACGCAGCCATATTTACAAGCAACCAAGGTGGAGAGGATGATAGTATATAAGGGCACATTTATACGCAAAACGCACAATACAGAAAATGATGAGTAAATAAACGGGCAGGAGGCCATCTGGGATGTCCATACGTCGCTCGTTTAATTGTTACTTTTAGAAGTGAATTAGGGAGAGCTGTATATTAGCGCAGCGCTGTGCTCGACCTCGAGATAAGTACTCCTTATGGGACGGGGACCAGCTCGGCTACTTCCATTTCATTTCTAGCCTCTCCTGTATAGACCGTCGCGATTTTTAGGAATTCCTTTACAGCAGTTAGCATGCGTACATAGGGGATTGTGTGACTTGAGACCTTGGAATGGTTCGGAGCAATTAATGGAAGGGTTACTGCCACTATAGCTGGAAGAAATCCAAGGACGCAGCACTCGAAGCCTGAATGAACCTGAATGGGCCACGACTCTGCATCCAAGGCTAGGCAGCAAATTAAAGAGAAACATCGAGACATATTTCTTAATCTAGCGGCTCTAGTCAGGCCGTCAAGATAATAGCATTTTCCCTTCATCTCTGCACATTTTCCCGAGAAAGCACATTTAGAATACCGGTCTTTAGCGAAACCAAATTTCCCGCATTTTCAATGGGTTATTAAAAAAATTCCTCTTTCCCTCAGTGCGTGATTTTCCCCAGATATGGAAAATTTCCCACGATTCGGCAACACTACCGTGTACGGTGTCGTCACCCGACTGAGGGAAGAGCCACCCGTGACGGCGATGGAGCGAGCCACCCTCCCGAAGACGAAGCGCGTGCCGGCGGTGTCCACGTGATCTGTTACACCACCACCACCACCGAATTGGAAAACATGCATAAACCACTGCGCTGTGTGAGGTTACTGCTGCGCTGGCGCTCTTCTAATAGAGACAACAAATGGCTTCGTTTAAGTTTTGCCAAACGGACAGGCAACGGCGGCAGCGTTGAAGAAGTGTCTCCGCCAAATTTCCTGAGGCCGTGACAAGTCCAGGATCCATGGGCATGAATTTTAATTGTTAGGCAACTGTGGAATACTGGAAGGAAGACACCGTTTGCAAATATTTTGAAGGCAATGGTCAATTCTTCCGATGCGTAGCAAAATCTTTCAATTAAAGTTTGGCTATCGCTTGCATCGAGTAGTTGAGACTTCCACGAGGAAAGTTTTTGGTGATACCAAAAACATTATTAGCGAGCAAATGCCAGTCTCCGTAGGGCCGGTCTGCGGGTATAATGAGTGTTATAGTGTAATCTTGGGCTATACGAAAATATTGTGTTTAAACAACTCCCCGTTTAAAAATGCGCTTGTACTTTATTTCTGGGTATGAACGCGCGAGAAAACATGGTTCTTTGTATATCTTTGCATTTTTTATTTTAAAAATACTGTTTACCAGAGGATTTTACGCGATTACACTTGTGCAACAGGCTGCCGTTGAAGTATTTATATGCAGTCAACTAGACCGACCAGACCTGGTTTATTCTTCAATTATGGGTTACAGTTGTGTAAGGATCCATATACCGACCGACGTTTTGGCCGCGTGTTCCTCGGTAGCTTTCATTTCGGCTGCTGCTAGACCACACCACTATGGCCAGAAATCACGGAGTCTGCGTTTACGTCACGTTTCACGTCACTCCGGCCTGTGACATCATAAGAGTTGCCGTGACGTCATAAGAGTGCGCAGAGTTTGAATTAAAGGCGGGAAAAACTTTTTCAACTTCGACTCCAAATTTCTCTGAAATAAATGCATCTTTCACTCCCGGACAAGCAGCAACAAAGCCATGAATTGCCGAACTATCAAATTTTCGTAACAAAAAAAATTGATAGAGTTCTCCTCACTGTCCCTTCAAGAGGACCTTCGGTAAGGACGGCCTAAGGCGAAATGTAAGAAAAGGCTAAAGTCCGCTTCAAAAACCAACCTTACGCGATTTTAAGGACGCCTTACGGAAAGGGCTCCTTTTCGAATATATGTGTGATATGTGAGCGAGGCTACGCACGTTTTTATGTTTGAATCATCTTTATACGCACGTACAATTAATTTCTATGACAAAAAAATGTATAAAAACTTACACTAAAACTCTTACAAGTAAGTATAGGAGAAGTTAAGGAAACCATTTTTCCAATTTATCATTTTTTTTCTTTTCCGGTCGGCCACCATGCTGTGTAACCGTCACAATAACGTGCTTGTTGACTTCACGTCGTCCACCTCTTTTGCGAGTGTTTGGTTTCGGCGTCGGTTCACACTTTTTTTTTGTTAGGACTTTTACGATTTATTTTCACGTTTTGTTTTTTACGTTGTTTGTGCGGACAGAGTAAGGTGGTGTTTATGGGACCAGAAACAACGGAAGACGCCATCGTACACCCGCGTTACCATACGAATGTGGATTTTCTGGTAACGGGTCGTTGGTGCAAATCTGGCAGGACTTGTTTTAGAGCCACGCACTGATTTAGCCTGAAATACGAGCACTTCGTGACTGCAGATATTTCTTAAAGTTCTTAAAATACCCTACACTGAGTGCAAGGTTGTGAACTATCAGTGTGTGCCCTGTGAACCATGCAAGTAATGGCCAACGGACATGTGGGAATGTGCTCATCTCCCTTATCTTTCTCCCCTTTCTATCTGTCCCTCCGTTCCCCTTCCCCAGTGTAGGATAGCATACCGGGCGTAGCCTAGTTAACCTCCCCGCCTTTCCGTTCGTCTTTCTCTCTCTCTGGCCAAGAGAATGACGGAGAAGGCCGACCTACTCCTGGTTGACGTCAGTGCTTTAAATGCGATTTAGTTATATCGCAACCCTAAAGCAGCTCGTCGGCAGCAGGCTTCCGTCGGGCGCACATGACCACGCTGAAGAGCTAGGAAAGCAACTTTGAAGCTGTTTTGAATAAGCAGACGCACAATCCTCAGTTATTGAAGAAATAAACGCCGATTCTGTGTACCTTTGAATTTTTGGCTGCAATATGAGAAGTCCTCTTACTACGAACTTCGAATACAATGAACTCAATTCCCACGAACGTCAATTTCGGTATAAGTGGGCTCGACTTATATGTGTATGTATTTCTCCCATAGTTTTTCATCCTCCTCAAGTGCTCAAGCACAAAGGCGCTCGCAGTTCCTGGGCACTAAAAACGAACTGTGTGTGACTGATATATAATATTATACAATTATTATATGAATAACCGTTATAAATTGTCTTCTTGGGGCTCCGACAGCAATGGCACATGCTTTCAACATGCACTTTGTAAGAGCATCCTAAAATGCTCTTTCACCGCCCGCAAACATCTGTCGTTAATGCAGACACCGCTACTACCATCAGACCCGCCGCGGTGGCTCTGTGTTTAGAGCGCTCGGCTACTGACCCGGAGTTCCCGGGTTCGAAACCAACCGCGGCGGCCGCGTTTCGATGGAGGCGAAGCGCCAAGGCGCCCGTGTGCTGTGCGAAGTCAGTGCACCTTAAAGATCCCCAGGTGGTCGAAGTTATTCCAGAGCCCTCCATTACGGCGCCTCTTTCTTCCTTCCTTCTCTCACTCCCTCTTTTATCCTTTCCCTTACGGCGCGGTGCAGGTGTCCAACGATATATGAGACCGATGCTGAGCCATTTCCTTTCCCCAAAAAATCATTTATTATTATAGCAACGGAACGACGCAGTATACAACGACGTGGTCGTTGCCTAGCGCGTGGCACGCGTTCCTGACCGACACTGCCCTCGCCTCGCAGCTTTGGCTATGCTACGGTGCGGAGGACAGCGCACGCATTCTTTTGCAACGTTGCACAGAGCTCCCAAAAGTTGGCTTTAAAATCCCACGCGCCCGATGAATTGCCGTGACACTATGTGCAAGAAGCAAGGTTATTTCGAAGATATAGCGAACAGTACGAACTAGCTTTAAAGCATACCTGGTGCTTCGATGCACGTCGGAGGCCATAGCATACCAGTAACAGCTACTGACACGACTGAACTCCTTATACCTTAGTCCGTCTGTCCGAATGTTGTGGCAATATAACATCATTTAATAACGAAGGGAAAAGGCTGTTTAGCACGCACTAATTTAGGACTGCCGCTCATTGCATATCCCGATGCAAGCCAATGGCCGCCGCATTTGTTCACACTGAAAGCGTTTACTGATTTGTGGACACTTTGTTGTCCACTCAGTGATATAGCCCAGTTCCCGTTTTATTTACGTTTTCATGCATTTTGATCAAGTGCCTGACTCTGTTTTCAGTTGCGGGCATTCTGCTTTATGTGCGGCGACGCAACCACCTTGGTAAGAAGCGAGCCGGTGAGTATATGGACGCCGGCTGCTTGGCTATCGTTGGGAAAAAGTGGCCGGCGAATATATTCGCTGCGCTGTTGAGTGCGTCGGTGGTATGGCTCCCAGTATGCGTAAATAAATGAATTCAACAAAACGTCTTCTGCAGAGAATGCCTATGCCTCCCGCAGCTGTTGTGCATATGCTTCCTGCTCTGCACTGTGTAAAGAACATGAGCAGAACAGGCTCCCGCTTGGGCGTTTCTCGCATTACTTTTGGCATAAACAGGCGGTTAGTTGTACGCTATCGCTCGGGCTTAACATGACCGCATTGCCTGTTACAAGCAGCGCGCAAGTTTAAGCGCTGTGAATGCTTAGGCATGGAACTCAGCATGGCCACTGCCTTTGCAGCTGCCGCGTAAGGAGAATATTTAGCTGCGCTTATTATGGATGTCATATAATGTAATTCTCGGACGATAGCCTGCAGCCTGTGTATAGTCCGTGGAACTCAAATCGTGTAGATAATTTTTCTTTACTACATTGTCCGCACCCGGTGTGGTGTTCGCAGGCGCCGCTATTATAAAAAATACCGGTATAAAGAATGCAATCCGTCACGGCTCTCTTTGTGCAGAAAATCTGGCGTCGTCGGCGGAGTTTTAAGCGGGATAGCAGGTGCCTCACCTGCCACCTAGGTCATGTAACCTTGTGACGTCATCACAGCCAACCCACCGAGGCATGTGGCAAACGCCTGTTCCTGCGTAGTAACCATATTCTCAGGTGTAACCAGATGCAAATTAAATTACATAAAGCGAGACACACGTCCACACACGCCATTTTCTATATATATATATATATATATATATATATATATATATATATATATATATATATATATATATATATATATTGTGAGAGAGATAAGAAGGGTGCAGCCTACCACATTGCCTCTGTTCTTCACACCTCATCACGCTTTTGGCCAGACATACATATGCCTGTAGTAAAGATGTAAAACGAACCATTTCTAGGTAAAGTTAGGGGTGAATCGTCAGGGCCTTGCCATACTCCAGGCTCGAAGATCGGTATCCTCCCCTCCCCCCCCCCCCGTTTCCTGTCCCCACTGGTCCCCAGTGGTCCCCACTGGTCCCAGACTGGTCCCCAGTCGAAACTTCTGTAATGCCTTGTTATATTTGCCGGCTGCCTCGGTGGGTAGGTTGTGATGACGTCACAAGGAGACGTGACCTAGGCGGCAGGTGAGGCACCTGCTTTCCCGCTTAAAACTTTTCCCAGAAACTGTCCGTCTGACGCACGTCCTTCATTCAATCGAAGAAAGCACTTATCTGATCAACAAATCGCGTTTTGACCAAGGCACCACTCGCTAGGGCAATGAATTTATCGGAAACCCCACTGGAATGGTATGTGTTTTTCAGTGTTTTGTGCTGCGTGCTGTGCGTGAATGTGTTTCGTGTTTTGTGGTATGCCCGAGGTACGGCTACTGGACACCCTTCTGGACTGTGACTCATCACGTGCCAGCCGCATAGGGGCCATTTTTTTAGGTGTGCGAAGGGGGGTTCACTCGGGCCCATTGTAGAAACCTTCTTCCAATCCTTATATATACTCGTCTGAAATAATCATGTAGCAGCCTGAA